>NC_046636.1:7428363-7749256 GCF_900324485.2 Mastacembelus armatus
CTGCTTGCTTAACCCGTGAGAATAATAAAATAAAATAATCCTAAGAATAGTTGTGATTCATAGGAGGTAAGTATTGCACAGACACTACCCATATTTCATCATTTAGCACATTGCTAAAAATGACTCTCAAGCAGCCCAAATAACGACAGGTAGAAGACATGCATTGTGTGGTGGGTTCCATTCTAAACAGGGTCCTACATGTTACCTCTGGTACAAGTCAGTTAGGCCTACAGAAAAAATAGAGAATTAAACTTCTTCTTCATTGCAGGGTCCTTCACATTGACTTGATCGTACGGACACTAGGGAAGGAAAAAAAAAAAGAAATAATTAAGTTGTGTTAAGTGGCTGCATGTGGAGTAGAGGCTCAGTCACACAAAGGACAAGACATGAACATGAGTCCAGAGCAAAGCTCGCCAGAGGAGCGAAGCTTAAAATGCCAGAGAACAGGCTGCGGCAGAGTCTTAACCACACACAGCACAAGGAGACAGAGCAGGAAGAACTGATGACAGGACGGGACGGAGCAAGGAACAACAGATGATAAAACCTGATTGGGTGGGATCAGATGGGACAAGATGATGCCAGCATCAAAACTACAGCTAAAGACATACAAACTAAAGTTAGATTGCTACTAACTTGTAGGTTTATAAGCCTCTTAAAAAGTTAGAATATCTGTAGGATTAATTGTAAACTATGTGTTTCAGTTGAAAGCTTTTTTTTTTCCTTTTGATCTCTGGACCAATAATACAACCAATAAACGTTAAACCAGTAATTCTTTCAGCAAATAAATATGGTGTTTGGTTCAGCAGGAATGCAATAAGCTGCAAGCTCTGAGCCTGATTCAGTATTAAGAAAAACTGTCAAAAAGAATTGTCTCTGTTGTCTGGGACACAGAAAATATACAGAGAAAACAGAAAAGAGTCAACATTTATCAAAAACTATTACTGGGAAACAGGACGCACAACAGAAAGGACCTGCAGAGGATGAGACTACAACAGGACAAAATTGAGCAGCTAAAGCCGTATAAAGAGGAAAACTGTCGAAGTGAGACGAGAGCCAGCAAAATGGAAAACAAAGAGCTTACGTGTCTGCATGCATTGCCACAGCAGCTCCCTCTCTGAAGGTGGGCATGCTCCGTAAACACCTTGTATCCAGTGGCAGGGTCGACATACGTCTGCTTCTGTTCCTGAACATAATGTAAATATGTGAGGGTCACACACCTGCATACTTTACTATACACAGTACAAACACAAAGACACATCTGCAGCCATAATACTGAATATGAGCATAAACAGTTCAGAGCGACAGATTGCTTTGGGTCAAAGAGTAGAGGGATTGAAAGACCTCTATGCATAGAAACAGATGTAAAAGTCTAATTCTTATGATGATACTTGAATGAATTAGTGCAGTCCTGTCATATGTAATTCTGCAGGTGAGAATCTCCAATGATTAATCAACTGGTAGCGCTGTAATATGATCGTTTCATCTAGTGTAGATTTGCAGAGTGCTTAAAAAGAACTTTTGGACACAATAACTCTTTTATTTGGATGATAATTCATCTTCCATAGCCACACAAACACCTTCTGTAAGTGAAAAACACTGAACTCTTCTGCCATCCCTCAGGAAGTTAGAAAATGTCATCTCTCAGTCTGTTTCAAACTGAGAGCCCACTAGCTGGTGAGCTTTGACAGGCCACAAAGGGAAAAAGGCCCCAGGCCTTTTGGTGACACAGCCTGTCATTTCACATGGCGTTGCAGGGCCACATAGTGAAGCTGGCATAGCTGGGCCCCCTCTGTATTGTGCTTTTCCCACCCAGGTCCTACCACTCTCCTCAGGTCGCGGCCAACTTGCCTCAACTTCATCCACACTCAGAAGCACAATATTTACAACAGATAAGCCTACAGGCATGCACATGACACCTATTCCCTCCTGTCATCAGCACACAGCACACTGGCTCTGTTTGACGGAGGAGCAAGTAAGAATTGGTGAATATGATGGATCTGACAAAAACAATAATCATCATTACACACATGACATTCACTGTGTATAAAGCACTGAATATATATGCTTCAAGGTAAAACTGTAAAAAAAAAAAACTGTAATCATTCTAAAATATCTTCAGGCTACCATTTGACAGACTTTTACAACACATATGCCTGTCTACCCACAATCTCTTCACCCTGCGATTCAGGAAATAATAAATGTTATAGCTAAAGAAGTAAGAATGAATAGAGTGAAGGCTTGTATCAGAACAAAGAAATATTCAAACATTATTACCACAATTAGAATGACAGGAAAATGTTGCCAGGTATCCATGGGGACTGATGCTCAGGGGATGGGGGGGGGGGGGCTCCAGATATATTACCACAGCTGCATATTATCATACTCTGACACTTCTGCTGGTACAGTATCAGCTTTAATAAACAATGTTGGTATTAGTCCAGGGGTATTTGTACATCTGACATCTGGTCCAGTGTGGAATTGGCATTTGGGTTTGTTAACTCTCAAACAGCAGGTCACATACGACATGTTAAATATGGTGTTTTTTTAAAAACCCTTACTTACCTTATGGTAGGTACATCTGACACAATTATCCTGTTTTGTGCTTAGATTTTTTAAAATATTGGTCAGTATGGTTGAAAAAAAAAAAAAACCAACTGAATATTGGTATTTGATCCAAAACAAAAAAGACATATATTGGGTTTGCTTTGGCAAATGGATTGCAGTACTAGTTGTACATTTTATACTTCAGTCCATTAGCTGAAACTACTGCAGGCTGATTAACACAGTACTTAGGTCACACCCCTAAATAATAACAATGATGTAAATCATAACAAAATTCTAAGCAACAAAAACACGCGGTGGAGCCTGTTTCCAATTAATCAGACATCACGGTGGTAAACTGGTTGAACAACGTGTCATCACTGGATTTGAAGACTTTGAAGTGACACATCTCACCTCGCACGCCTCTCTGTGGAGTCTGTGAATGGCCAGCTCTTCCTCTGTGAACTTCCCCGCAGCGTGGCCGCCTGTCACCGCGTCAGTGCGCTCTGCTTCGCCCCTGTCTGCATTGATCTGTGACATGCTGCTGCTTCTCAGCGGCTTCGAGTTTCCATCTGAGAGGTTCGGTATTGACATTGTTACAAATCGTTTATTAAACTGGACACGGAGAAAAATCAATGTGCTCACAAGCGCTTTATTCTGGTAAAGTTGTTGCCACATGGTACTGTAAGCTCCCCGGCTCTATTTGAAAAAGTTGTTGCGCAAGTGAATTCCACTGACATGGCTTATCAACTCAAAGATTCTGGGAAAACAAACCTTCTCAGCAAAAATACAACAACGACTGATAATATAGTTTATTCTTATCGAAGATTGTCTATGTTGCACGTTGACTTTAGGCCTTCTCCTCTGTTTTTTTTCGCCTGCACAGTAATGTCCTACACTTCCTCATCTGTCCTCGTCACAGGAATCACATGTGACCGTGTCGCACCACTGATCCACCGGTTCACACAGCGCCTCTGCTGTTTAAAAGCAGCTACTCGCTCAGCTAGGAGCCCCCCCCCCCAACACACCCTCTTCCCGGTTATATGAAGGTAACTACACCTCATTGAAGCAAAAATAAATAAATAAATAAATAACTTAAATATTATAATAGATGAATCACTGGTGCATTAATACATGTTATTATGGCAGTAAAGTCATAGAGAGACAAATAAAGTATGAATTTTGTTAGTCATGATATTCAAACAGAGTGTGTGGGTGATATGAAGAAGGTAAGCCTTCACTAACCCTACTATACTTCTCTCCTTGACTGCAGCGCAGTGCAAAGAAAACGGCCTTGCTATAATATGAAAGCAACAGGGGACTCGGACTAAGCAGTGCAAGGTTGATGAGTGGACATTAATGAGTCTTTTCAAGGTTATCCACTGCTGTAAGCCACCTCTGATGATGTGTCTACTCCAGAATTCTGGATAATGGAACCTGACAACTGTCTTTTGACTGACATTGTGCAGTCAATTTAGCCTCAGACAAATTACACATCAGTGGTGAAAATATTTATACAGAGTTACTATGGGAAGAATGGCAGACATGAAAAAAAAAAAACTCAAGAGAAGTGTGCTCGTACAAACCTGATTATTTTTCAATTAAGAATAGATCATGATTGATATGTTTGCAACCCGAGTGCTCAACTCTACCACAAAAAGCAACTAGATAAAAGCAAAATAGAAGTAATGCTTTATAATGTTTTATAGTGCAACAGACTCAGAATGCAATGCAAGAATTCATGTGAACTCTGCTGCAGGGTAGGCTGCATTTTCCCAAGATGAACCCTTGTTGTTTGTTCTTGTATGTGACATTTCAAGTCAGCAAAATAAATCATTTGCACCTCAGAAATGTTTGAAGTTACTGGAGGAAATATATTTTCCAGCCCTGGTAAGGACAATAAAGAATGTACTGTCCTTTTTTAAATTTTAGTTTAATCCGTGAAAGATTATAGTTGTTTGAAATGTGAACTCACTGGCTCCTGTTCCGCAAGACTCATAAAATCTTTATATATGTGTCTCTTTGCGTTTGGATGTGTGTATTGTTGTTATATTGTTTTGTTTTTTTATTTGTCTGTTTTTTTTTTTTTTTATGTTATGGCAGCAGACCTGCCATTATCATTTCATATGGATGCCTGAAACAGCATGCCCCAGTCTGCTGCCACTTAATTACCTTCCAGTCAGCCTGGAGAAATCTGGCTCAGATCCAGACAGCCTCTCTGGAGACGAGCGAGAAGTACATCTCAGCAATTGGTTTCCCTTTACCATGGGACAAGTATTGCTTAAACATGAGACTTAATGCAAAGTCCACCCCAAAAACAGAATTACTTCACATTGAATACCAGTGATTCTGATCTGTGAAAGCAATGTTTATAAAAAGACACGTCTCCTTCTGGATGTAAATCAGAGCATTTATATATTAATTGATTATGTCATCAGGTGTCACTTTGGGGACTTGGTCCACTGACGAATTAGTGACTGAATCCGTGAGCTCAAAATTATTATTTGAGATATTACACACTAATTAGTTTTTATCTTAACAGAGGCTTACAGCTGTGAATCAGAGCATGTGCACATCAAACAAGAAGATGTCACACTGAAATAAAAAAATGTAGACGTGCAATTTCAGAAAATAACAAAATTATATAGATAATGTAGTGTTTCCCCTTTTATAGGCCAGTCACTCAACTGATTTATGAGAAATTTATTTAATTTAGTCATGGACCAGATTTTAATACAGTTACTTTAGTCTATACATGGTTTGTGTGTATGACAGGCAGTTTGTCATAATTAAAACGCTTATGCAATTGAGCTGTGCACTGTAACTTAAGGAAGCATTTCATGTATGGAAGTAGCATAAACTCAGGACACACTGTACACCACAGTAGAATTGGCCACTGTAGAGGGTTAAGGGCCTTGATGCGGGATATTTTGTTGGTGGCAATGTGAGGGAAAAGGTATGACTCTTACTTTCCCCATTCAGATCAAACTAGTAAACCTCCAGTCAAAAGTTGCCCACTAAAAATTCAGAGAGGCTGCCAGGTGGAGAGCAACTTGAGGGTAGAAATGTTAGGACATTTCTTTATTTATTCCAATCACTTATAGTCTGATACACAGACTTTAATTAAACACACCTTTATTTATTAAGTCATGTGAATACTATATCAAAAATAATAAGTCTTCAAATTAGTTTTTTTGACACAGGGACTTCCTACATGAAAGGACCACAAAATACAGCAAAATTCTAAAATCAAATTAGCATTCAGTCAAAAGATGAAAACCAAGTGACTTACAGTTATAGAAATTGTTGCCAATTAACTTTCTCCTTTCAGCTCTAGCTTACTGGCTGGATTCTGGGTGGTGTAATAAAACTGCTTTGGACAATGAGGGATCCGACAATAGATGTTTGTTACATGGACCCTGAATATGCTCATGGTTCTACTGCTAATAAAAAGACAACACACTGACCCAAGTGCTGTCAGGGTCAGTGGTCATGATGTCTTTTTGAGAAGTGACAGGGTTTCATGTTTGAAACCCTTACAAGGACCCTGGATGGTCTGGGGACACTACTTTGGGAGCCACGGCTGAAGGTTACCACTGATTTAATCATCCATCCAACCATCCATTATCTGTACCGGCTCATTCCTAACCAGGGTCACGGGGATCGGCTGGAGCCTATCCCAGCTCTCTTTGGGTGAAAGGCAGGGGTACATCCTGGACAGGTCACCAGTCCATCACAGGGCTGGTCTAATAATGCAGCTTCAAATGGATTTTTTTGTTTGTTTTAAATTGAAAGCATTATTCACATGGCTCAGGTGTGTTTACCTGCTGCCCATCTTGAGTAAAAGACAGACGCGCGCGCAGCAGGCAAAGGTGTTCTGACGTGCTGACGTCACCAAATCTTTGACAGCACTTCCTGGAGTGGCGTTTGTTGTGGGAAATAAGCCCCGTGCTGCTGAGCTCGGGGCATTCAGGCCACGTTAACGGCAGAAGGACGGCACCGACTACTGCGCTATCCCACCTCCTGGCATGTGTCCGCGGCGGCTTTCGACCCGTATCAGATAAGGTAGAAGGCAGAAGCGACGGCTGAGACTGAGGAAGGACGAGGGGGGATATTTACTGAGAGCCAGCAGAGCAGACGCGACAGCACGGAGCTGGCGCGATGCTGTAGCTAAACCATGGACAGCAGAATAAAGTAAGACCTCTGAGTTTTCTCTGTTTTCTCCCTTTTTGTCGCTGGTTGGTACAGAATTGTCGAGCTAAAGGCTAATGCGTAGCACAGGCAGGCAAGGTTAGGGTAACTGGGAGCTGACCGGGAGACACGAAGGAATGCTGGTGGTAATTTGAGCCATCATCCCCAGCAGTGGATTTAACAGCCACGCCAGCTGGCTCCACAGCACTTGGGTCAGTGTGTTGCCCTGTAACGTTATACTAGCTGACCACCAATTAGCAGCTAGCCAAGCAGGCTGCTCTAAATAGGTCACATGTGGACACGACAGCGAGAGACCAGGTCCTTGACCCACGGTTTTCCCACATATGTAATGAGAGATAAGAAAACTTCTCAATCTCAGACCAGATCGGCTTTACCTATCCTGCTGGTATTGACACAGCCGGGTATGACAGCGTGACTTGTGTATACGACTTGTGTAAACAGAAGTAGGACAAGTCAGCACAGGTCCAAGGTATGAATGGGAGCATGCTGCATATTTACAGGAATTTAGCAATAAAGCTTTTGTGGTATGTGCCAGTTCTGATTATACACTTGTTGATAGTGGTTTTTTTTTCAGGGAGAATCCAGAAAGAACATTTGATCTGGTAGTGCAGGTGGAGTGTCCAGCATCTGAAAATGAGGGTAGGTAATGTGCTTATTTCCATGAATCATGTACTGTGTTTCTGTAGTCTGATTTGTGCAATCACATAAAAAGTCTCTAAATGCGTGAATAACAGGATTAATCAGCCAGTTACACGAAACAGTCGGTCCATTAGTCAGACTTTTTTTTTTTTTTGCCAAGCTTATAAACTTGATGTAGCCTACTGGGTTTTGGACTGAAATAAAAATTGGTTGTTTTTTTTTCCTGCTTTTTAACAAAGGATTAATTGTTTAATCAAGAAAGTATCTGGTAGGTTAACCAACAAAAAAAAATGTTAGTAGCAGTCCTAACTCAGCATATTCATTGAAATGATTATTAGATTAGATTAGATTAGATTAGATCAGAAACCTTTATTGTCATTGCACTTCAGCTAAACAATGAAACTGCAGTGCTTCTTCAGCCAGTGCAGCAGCAGATATAAATACAACTAAAATAGTAAAAGGATATAGAAACGCAATAAATACAGATCAAATTATATATACATATTCAGAGTTCTTATGGCCCCGAGAAAGAAGCTGTTCTTCAGTCTGTTAGTCCTACTAATAATTGATTATTCATTTAAGTCATGAGAATGTCAAATATTCCTGATTTCCATCATCCCAAACATGAGTATTTGCTGTTTTGATTAGTTTCCTATATGTATAGATTTTAAATATATGGTTTATGGCTGTTGCATATGACACGACTTATGAAGTGTTGCATTTTATAGTGAACATGGTTTGAAAAATTGGCAGTATTCAGCAACGAAAATAATCATTAATTGTGGTCTTTAAAATCCATCTGTATATTTCTTAATGTGTGTTTACTGGTTGTATATTTTTGTGTTCCCCGTCTTTGCAAAATGTGACAGTTTTTTGTGTAATTACAGTAATTACAAGGATGTAAAACTAAGATGTCTTGCAATGTTGGCAGCTGTGTTTATTGAATGCACTTGCGCAATATTTTAAATCAGACAGTGAGCATCACAGACCTAGTCTAGTCATGCACACTGAGAGCAGTCATTATGTCTATGGTGTTATTATATGTGAAGTAGCGTCTATACTGTCAAAAAAGTTTTGAATATTTTGAAAAAATATTGTCATGAAAAAAGCAACACTGAGTTCAGATAGAAAGTTCCAGTGTTATCTACTTTAAGTTTTGCGTTCTGTTATGCATTCATTATGTATTTGACTGATTTTTGCAGTGTTATTAAGCATATGTTCATCATTGTTGGCTTTTGTCCTGTAACCATGACCCCGCAAAGATTGTTTTAGAAAGATAATGCTTGGGTCAGCATGCTGCATTAACTGTTCTGCTGTTTGCTGTGGTCAAACATTCCAGCAGTAGTGTTCAGTACAAAAAGTGGTCAGACTAGCCTGGGAAATAACTGTGGCCACTGAAGAAAAACACCATATTATAATAATATTTACAGTATATATGTTTATATAGAAACCAAAGTAACCTATATTTCACCTCATATTCTGTGTCACCCGTAAGTCCAATATTATGTAAAAACATTTTCACTGCATATTACGCCAGCTGTTTTATTTTGCTCACTGCACTTCACCCAGTTTTGACGGTAAAGAGGTGTGATGTGGACTGTTCACTTGTGCAGCTGCTGAGCTGGTCGGTGTAGACTGAAAGTTGTCCTTGGATGTAGTTCTGATATTGGATTTTAAACCAAACTCATAAACTACTGGCCTGGGCTGTAATAACTGACTTCCCTCATGTATGATTTAGGTCAGACTCATATCCGGACTGCTGCTCCCTGGAGCACAGCTACAGAGCAACATTTGCATGCCCCTCAGGTCAAATGGAACATAGACATTCTGCTCAGTCACTTCTCCGTGCAGAGTTGTGACTGAGTGTAAGATTGTCTCCTGTAAGGAAGTTGTTATGATGTAGCTGTATACTTTCTGCCAGCAGGGGCTGATGGGTGTAGTGGATTGTTCGTTTTTTTTTTTTTAAAGAAGCAGTTTCAGATAACATATGAGGAATGAATCACTTCTCGCTGGATCCGATCAGTTTCCCTTTCTTTGACTTAGCTTTTGCTGAAGTCTGTATGAGTTGAAATGCTTCCTGAATGCTAAGACTGAATGCTGAATGGACTCTTACTGTTGTGTTAGGCCTGGGTAGATGGATATTGTGTGAATATCATATAGGTATGCATGTGTCAAACCCTTAAGTATGACTTATTTCATCTCTCTTTTTACATGTGTTTCATTGCTATCGTATGTGCTTTTGTTATGAGCTGGAAAGGTTACTGCTATTAGTCATAACAGACAGGTTTTGGCCATGCTGTGAAACCTCCTTAGCCACTCACCACAAACTAGAGCTGTTTCTTCTCTGGCCAAACATTAGGTGCTTTGCCAGAAAGCACCACTTCAAATTCACACATTATTTTCCCACTACCTTACAGAGGCAAACAAACAATGGTGCAACCATGACAGACTATAATTAAATTGTCATAGCAACATGGTGTGGAACATTTGAGCAAATGGAGAAGTAGTGGAAGGTTTCATCTTGTTCATATTTCTCATATCTTCTCACAGTTTAGAGAATTCAAGTTTAATTTTAGCTTGAGATTGGCTGCAGTTTAGATGCTGTGTACTCCTTCTACCAGGAAATGTGGCTTATCGTGCATTAAATCGACTAAAAGGGTGTCCTCTTTGAGTGACTGGAAAGCTTGGTTCTGTACAGCATTTTGCTGATGCTGCACCACTATTTTGCCACTCTCACCACTTCCTGATACTGCAGGTCTGAAACTAGACAGCACAGTGTAGATGATACCATGATAGTGATATGTAGAGGATAGGTCCCTTTGTTAATAGTAGTCATGATCAGAATGCAACATTATAAAATGGCTGTAGTCAGACCAAAATAGCTTAAACCTTTATAGGTGGTCAATATACTCATCCCTCATCTTCCTGTGTTAACTGGGTTTCACACCTTTTGCAGAAGACACCCACATGTTTGTAGACAGGCCTGCAGTAAGCATGGTTTTTATACATTTGCCTTTTTGGACCAGTTGTTTTAAAATAAGTCATTGATAAAGTTAACATTTTGCCAGAGAAACTGGGTAAGGTTTAAAGCCACAACATATTCATGTGGCATGCTGTGAGCCCACACCTGAGTGTTAAATGAAACCATTAATACTGATGTTCCTTAATAATCAAGTACAGTGACTTCACAAAGCATCAGACTAATTCATTTTTTGTGCACTGTATTTTATTGTAGAATAGGTTTTAAAAGGAGAAAATCTCCATTTTTGTACATCAATCTATCATCAGTAGTCCAAAATGAGAAAGTAAGAGCATGTTTTTAGAAGCCACTCCAGTGCTGTCTTGGCTCACTTGTCCAGAGCTTTGGCTCACTGTTGTGCTGAAAGGTGAACTGTAAGAACCCCAGTCCAAGGTTGCATGCACTTTGGAGCGCTCTTCTTCAAGGACCTCTCTGTATTTGGCTGCATTCATCCCTTCCTCACTTCTTCCCAGTCTCCCTGTTCCTGCTGCTAAGAATCCCCTCCCATAGCATGATGCTGCCATCATCATGCTTCACCTTTAAGTGGCCTTTGGCAAACTCCCAGCAGGCTGTCATATGTCTTTTACTCAAAGCCAGTCCTGTCAAGCCACCCATGAAGGCCTGATTGATGGAGAGCCACTGGGCCAACCTTCCAGCAGTTTCTCCCATCTCTGCAGAGGACTTCTGAAGCTCTGTTAGACTGACTGTTGGGTTCTTGCTACCTTTGGTGACCGAGGTCTTTCTTACCGTGTTACTCAGTTTGTCCAGACAACCAACTATAAAATGGGTCCCAGTGTTTCAAAATGTCTTTCGTTTTACCGATATTGAGGAGACTGTGCCTTTTCTCTCATCTGTACATTGCCACAATTGAATTGCAGAGGTCTTCACAGATATCCCTTGTCCAGTTGAATGTTTCACTCCTGCCAAGTTCTAGATAAATCTCAAGGAAAATAAAAGCAAGTGAAAGCAAATAGGATGTATCTGAACCAGGTGTCCATGCCACTGCGAAAGTCAACACGCAGCTGCAATCCAATCAAACTTTTTGGATTTTAATACATTTATAAAATGAATTCACTTTGTCATCATGGGTCATTGAGTGTAGATTGAGGACTAAAAATTATAGCACTATCTATTTAAAATTAAATCTACAACACGGTCCTCAAAAAAGTAGTCTGCATATTTTCTGAAACAACTGTAATTAATGAGTGTAACATGCAGTGTTACCCTTTGCAGTGCTGACAGCCAGATTTATTGAGTTATGCTAAGCAGCAGACCTTTGGCAGGTGATTGGGGAATTTTACTTTTTGTGCAGGTATTTGTGGGGCCCAACTCTTTATGTTGTTTCATCTCATCTGATTTTGTCCTCCAGCACAATGTAAAATTCTAATGTTTAAATGTGCTTTTAACTGAATCCTGTGAGGTCATTTGCTCTATAACAAATAAAAGGGCAGGAGGTTTGAGTGACAGCATTACCCTTTTTGAAACTAACACTTCAAATCTATAACTTGTGTTTATTCAAGTATTTAGCAAGTTTGTGTTGCAGAGGCAAATGTCTGCATGTACTGATTTGCATCCCTGATGTTAAAGATAGTTAGCATTCTGCCATTATGTGTCTGTCACATCATTTTCCAGTAATGAATACCTGGTAGTGGATCAATTTAAGATGAACTCCATTAAAATGGTCTCTATGTGCTTTGCACTTTGTTGGGATGTGTTTACACTGCACAGATCAGACTCTTAAGTACACTGTTGTTTGCAGGGTCTCGTAAGATTCCTGAAGGCCGCTGATGTTCAGCCAACACGGCCATTTAACCTCTCAGTGACATTGGTTTTGTTGCTCTTGATTCATGACCCTAAAGCTCTAACATCTTTCACAGGCATCCAAATCAAGTTTTGTGTCTTGTTGTGTCAAGGAGAACACGATTAATTTGTAAGCGTGTAGCTCAAAACATGCCAGCTAGAATAATTAACTCTTAAGTTGTTGTGTTCCTGCCTCACAAAGTCCTGTTTATTACTCCCATGGGTAGGTTTGATTTTTTTTTTTTTCTCATGTGATTTGGCAAAGATTTGTGGTAACGCTAAAACATCAGTGCTGCAGGTTGGAACATGGATGTCTGATGTCTTACACACTTGTTTGTAATACAGCAGTAAAATTATAGTAAAGAATGTTTCTAGGCTGTTGGAGTAGCAGTCCTCTTGTAGTCACTTAATTAAACATTGTCAGTAATTGAGATTTTATGAGAACATTCCATAACTGAAGTGTTGCTGGGGGGAAAAAAAACAAGAAAATAAAGCTCACAGCTATAATGGTGGCAGTGTTCATATCTGGACTTGGCCTCACATTTCTAACCATGGATGTGTGGATAGATGACAGACACTGGCCCTTTTTCCTCATGCAGGTCCTTAGAGACCTGGCCTCCCTGTTCAGCCCGAGCTCAGTTCCGCTTAGCTCTGTTGGCTCAGTGCTCTGTGGATACTCAGGCTTTGAGCGAGCGTTGCCTGAGAGCGTGACTGGCATGCTAGCTACTAGCAGCCCTGGCTACATAAAGCCATATTGATGTGCTTCCAGAATGCTGCCAAAACTAGCAGATGACGCTAGCGCTGCCAAGGCAGTAGGTGGGGACAGATGCTACCTGTCCTCGCCCACTCTCTCCAGCCAGATTGTTCCTAGTAACAAAGCAATAAACTTAATAGATCTGTGTATCAATTTTATTGCAACATTCATGCTGCAATTAGGGGGAATGAGTTACTATTTAAAAAAAAAAAAGCAAATCAATGAGGACAGCCTGGTTAGCACTGATTCAGGTCTTAGGCCATGGTTATTCTCTGCATGGTTCACATGCTTTTTCTGTGTACGCTTGAGTTTTCTTTCTCTGTGTCTCTTCTTTAGTTCAGACTTGCAGGTTGGATGAGTTTGGAGCTTTACATTGTCCATTGTGAGTGATGTTCTGCACCTGTTAAAAGACTGACATACCGTCCAGGGTGGTGTGATCCTTTTGACCCCATGCATGTTGGCAAAGGCCTCAGCCTCTTGTAACTCTAAACAGGAATATGCAGGTATAGAATCGAGTGAATTTTATTTATATGGCTAAAATCACAAGTCACATATTTTCGCCAAGGGCTTGACAATTTGCATTACATATGACACTCTCTACCTTTGAAAGAATTTTCTGTGTTCTTGTTTCTGTCTCATGTCGGTGACTGTCAGTTGTATACATTGAACTCCTTTTTTTTGTCTGAGACAAGTGACAGTTTTAAAGTCTCAGTATAGCTTCTTACTTGAATTGAAATATTCTGCAGGAGGTTCAACTTTTAAAATATAAGTGCACTTACTTGCATAGGGGACTCCTTCCTCCTTGCTTCAGATTTTCCTAAAGGAAAACCAAAAAGCAAAAGTATGGAGTAGACACCTTTCAATCTTTTGATTCATACGGCCTTATGGCTTCTCTTTGTCCAATTATGAAAAGTTCTTTTTGTTCTGTATCTGAAGAACATTTTTGCTGAGACCCTGAGGTCTCACAGTGTCACCAACTGTTCACTAGTTAGTTATCAATCTGCTTCATTCTCTGCTGTAGCCCCCTCAAGCAGCACTGTGATGTTCTACTTTTTTCCTGTGGCTTTCACCTCTTTTCATTTCTACTCTTCATATTCATAAAGCAAAACTCCTGTGCAGTAGAACTTCTAGAAAAGGTTGAACACTGACATTCTGCAAAATGTCAGAATTGCTCCTTGACCCAGTCTTTGCTGGTTCTACAGTCTGATTGGATTGCGGCTGCGTGTTGAGTTCACGGTGGGCTCACACTTAGATGGGAGGCCATTGGAGTACTAACAGATGCCATGGCAGCAAGGAGGGTGTTGATTGGTCATTAGAGAGGCCACACTCCTCCACTCACACTCCTGAGAGGACCCTAGGGTCCAACACTTTGTTTATCTCACAACCCTTCTGCCTTTCTCTTTTATCTCAACCATATGACTAAATTGGCTCTTTTACACAGAATCAGATATCATCTAAGTCTTTTATATGTTGCCAGTGAATCAAATTGAGGAAGTCTCTCGACTTCCATGGCATGGTGTGTTAGAGACAAATGTGTGAGTGGACTTTGAGAAATCCCCTTTCAGTCTATATCCACTACTATCACGTTTGACCCACAGTCTAAGTTTTAGCAGCCAAGCATCTTTTTGTGTCTGTGTTCAGGGTGTAGATCAGTGTGTGTATATAGGTCTATTTTCTTGTGTACTTATCCCATTTACTTATGTGAACATTAAATAAAATTTTCTTAATTAACAGGAGTAGTAAGAGGTAAATTTATTTTGATTGTGTGGAAAGCAAAGCTGTAATAAAGGAGATTCAGTTGGTAAATGCAACTATAGGTGCTCTCAGTGCTCTTGAGCTTTGTTCTTTTGTCCATCTCGAGTCATTTGTAGCTCCCCACCTGTACTCACTCATCTCTTCTGTAACTGTGCAGTGGCGTGCTGTTGACTGTGTCTAGATCAATTTTTTTCTTATGTAAGAGATAGAAGCAAGTGTTTTTTTTTTCACCCTATAGAGAATCTCAAATAAAAAATGTAGAACATATATAGAAGGATTTGTAATGTTTAGCATTATTTGAGTTAGCTTTTAGCCAGCGACACTTGTTGTTTTGTTGGTCTTACAAGAGGCATTGGAAGAGAAGGCCCTTGTTGTGTGGACACAAAGCAACCATTGTTGCTATTCTCTGCTATTCTCTCAGCTACCTTGATCACACAAACACGTTTTACTCACATCTAATATCTCCTGTCTCTATCTGTTCTTCCTTTTGCCTATCAACTTTTTTTTGTGATCACACTTTGTTTGCACAGTCACAAATAAGGCGCAATCCTTGTCACCCCACATTCTGATTAACACTCGTTATGACACTGACATACAGACCCTACAGGTAGAATAGATTAAACAGGTCACTGGGAATTTTCAGGTGGTGCCATGTGACCATGTTTTAGCAAACACAAATGCTCTTCCACCACCATCAGAACAGCTGTACGTTGGTTTCTCTGCTGTTTACAGTATAAAAGACCAACCCATGTAGGGTGGGGCAGAATAAGATGGCATGGGGCAGGGAGAAAAGAAGAGAGGATGAGGTGGGTGGTGGATATGCTGAGAGAAGTAGTCTGTAGACTGAGAGGTGAGATACTGTGGGGGTTGCTGTCTGCTGAGATATCCTGCTCCTTGATGCAGTACTGAAACTCCAGGGGGCAAAATGTTTTTTTCTGCGAATGTGTGATTTCAGGTACATGTTTAAACGTATAGTGTGTATTGTGCATATATGGCTGTGTATGCACATGCACGGCCATGTGGATCTGTGTGGCTGTGCAGGAGAAAGAAAGAGACACAGACGCTGTGAGAGCTGCAGGAGGCTCATCTGAATTCACTAATGCTGCCAGACTGAGAGAACATGGAAAGACTTCTAGGCACTGACGCTCAGGCTATTTTTAAACTTCCCCTTTCTCTGGTTAAAAAGTGGGGAAAAGTAGGGACCCGATCAATAATTTAAAATGCGATGATTTTGATGAATGCGGAAGAGTTTCATCACATCACCCTCACTTGAAGCCTCACAGCATTGTTGATGGTGGCTTGTTTTTTGTCTCTGTGCGCTTGTGTGAATGTGCTGTATATCAGCGTGTGATGGTAGATGAATTTATTCCCTTGTGACCACTCTTAAGCTATGCTCCAAAGAGCTGTGGGAATTTTATGTGTTTAAAAATAAAAAAACACGAAGCAAAGGCCAAGTTAATGTCCAGCTGAATTTAGCTTCTAAAAAGACACTAATGGCATCTTTAAGCTAAGCTCTTTATTCGCATGTATCTTGTCAATTAATGCCTGTTGATATGCAGGAGTATACTGTATAGCACAGCAGATTGCACTTAAGTATGCACAACCAAGCATACGCAACCAATTATTGTGAGTCAAAGAACAATGATTGGCTGGTTCATATGCATGTAATACCAATGTGGCCTAGTTTAGCCCACAAACGAACAGGATTAGTGCAGTTCCTGCTATAATGTAGCTTTGGTGATGTTATTCGGTCTTAGTCTGGCAAATTGGATTTCATAAAAAAGCTGTGCTCAAAAATATGTTGACTTTCATGACTGTCATAATAAGCAGATTTTGTGATGGTGGGGTTTTAACAGGATTTGGAGTTGACTCAGCAGCTGGCCCATTTCTCTTGTTGTATACATGAGAATGAGCTAAAAGCAGAAGCACATAGAGCTTTACATCCAGGTCCCACCTATATTAAACAAGACACCACGTTTTTCCTGAACGAACCTTGACAGATAAAGGTTTCATACTAAACTTTCGCTCTGATGGAGGCACCTTAATTTATACTGTATTGCAACATACTTATGGTGTAAAATCATGAATATTTATTTTCCCAGGCACTGTTAAGGATGTCCAGGATACTTTAAACCCCTTTTAGATCAACAGAAAAAACAGAGGAAGGCAGCGATTTGCAACAAAAGACTCAGGTTGTTCTCTGGTGTTATGTGGCTGCTGCCACATAGACTGATGCAAAATGATCTAAAAGACAAGTGATGTAAAAGACAAATCTTTTTTCCCCAGCAATTAAGAAAATCAACCTACTTATTGACGTGATATGACTACTGGTATCCTGACATCTAGACTGTTGTCCTTTAGATCTTAATTTTGCGAGCAAGGCCAAACCTAGGTCAGTGAGGACCAGTGGTAGAGGGCTACTGTCTGTGCTGTCATTTCAGCTTGTGTCCTCACTATTTACATGTCAGCAGATATGCCCTTAGGCTATGTCTCTTCACTCAAGGCTGCTCCAATGTTGCCTAATACCACACAATTACTGTGAAGATAATGGCGTTTACATGTGCGTAGTACCCCTACTGGCCCTTAATTTGGGTTTTGGCCTATTTTTCAAGACAGAAAATATAGGTCAGTGTTTCGATGCCTTCGTGAATGTCTGAGACCATTTATCATTTCCAGTCACGTAATTCATCCATGGTCTTTGTATAGACAGACGCACATTAAACACATTCATTTTTGCCGCTATCATCATCCAATACTTCATCTACCTGTCCACTTCTTTTATTGAGTGTATTTCGTAAAGGTGAAATATTCCTCAATTATCTTGCTCCCTGGAACCAGTTAAAAGATTAGAATCTAGCTAATACTCAATTCAGACTGAGATATCAATGTGGTACAAACCCATGTTTTTGTGTTAATAGGTTAACAACATGTACTGAATAGCTCCAAGGCAGTGTCAACATACAGATGTTGATGTTACCATCTGATAAGAGACCTGAGCAGATCTTGATATCTTATAAATGTACTGTAGCAATAACAGAGTTAGGTGACCTGAATATGGAGTACCGATCTCTGTTAAGCGAATATTTTGCTTGTGTTAGGCCTAGTGTGTTCTCATTCCTGCTTGTGTTTTCTCTGGGTACTCCCTGCACTCAACCTGAAGAACAAAGACCCGTAGGTTGAGCTTAGGTTAACTGGTGACTCCGTAAGTGTGAATGTGAGTGTTAGTGTTTGTCTGTATCAGCCCTGTTGATGTCCTGGTGATCTGTCCAGGGTGTACCATTGGCCATTATCTACCTTTTGATAATGGATAAATAGAGGGAATAGATCATTACTTATTTACGTATTTTATTAAGTAAATACCATACATTTATTGGTTTATCTTCTCTCTCCCTGGGAATTTGCCGATTTTATTTATTTATTTATTTGTACTTTACATATTTGGAGATTCATTTTCATGTAGGTTTTGGCTTATTAGTTGAATAATAACTTAAGAAAGAATTTGGATAAAATGAATTTTTATTTCTTTGACATTTTCCAGAGTCAATAATTGATGAATTTTAAAGTTGTAATGGAAGTAATTGTTGGTTGCAGTGCTGTTTTAATGGTTGTGCAGTGACCTAGTTGTAAACCTGGGTCCTGTGAATGTGGATTACAAGGAGTTAATCCTGAGATAACAGCCTGATATTAATGGGTCCAAAGCGGATGTAATGTGTGTTTATTAACCTGCATTAAACACAAGGGTTTGTGTGTGAAAGAGGGCGTAGTTACATTGACGTGTCTTCGCACAGTTCTGTTTGCTACTTAATTAAGGTCTCCTGCTACTTTCCTTTATTATTTGCTAACCCTGGTAATAATTATGGTGAGTGGCGGTGTTACTGGCTTTTACTTAAAATTATGTGCATGTTGTCATGGTCAAATCATGCACAGTCTTTTTTATTTTTTTATTTTATTGAAAAAGTGGGACTCTATATTAGTGTGTGTTTGAGTTTCTATGGTTGGATAGGGTTTGCAGAGTAGTTTCATTCAGTGTTTTGTCCATCAGTCCTACAGAGCACTGAAACCCATGTGAACAGGTTTAGAATTGGGCACTATTGTACACTTTTAACAGATATGATCCATTGTCATCCCTGTGAAAAGATGGGCTGACTGACTGACTGACTGACTGAGAACTGTCTGTCTGTCAGCCTTTGCATGTGAACTTCAAATCACAGCTCTGCAGCACTGAGCATGTATCCGCCAAAGGCAAGGCTTTGCACTGTCATCAGCACCACACAGCTGCCTCTGGGTGCTGTGCCATATGACATTAACTGAGATCGATCCTATCCACACCTCAAGGAGCTGCTGTGCAACACACTGTTTTCTCTGATGCTGCAACCATCACCTCAAAGACTGGGAAAGGAACTCTCCCCTAAGCATATGTAGCTGACTGACATTGACCGGATCACCAGCTTTATTATACCTAAGTTAATCGGAAATGTAAGTTGTACATCCAAAAGCTAGATTTTATTCCATTCATCTGGCTAATTGTCTTCCTGTCTCACTCTGATCCTATTCTGAGCTCTTACAATGTTCCAGCTTTTTTTCTCACACCTTTTGTCTGAAGTCAGCTCTTGTGATACCACTAAGATCCAAAACAAACTTTTTTCCACTTATAAATAGTATCAGATTTCATTTAGATACTCTTACTTTGAGTTTTGAGAGATGTCTTTGTCTTTCAATCATCACTCAGATGGTTGTGACCTGCATAATGGAAAGTTAATCTGCTTTCAGAGCAATAGCTGAAAAGCGGGATAGCAACAAAGCACGCCTGTCTGGTGAACATAGAAAAACACATTAAAAACACCATATTAAATATGACATAAAGTACATCAGAAATTCTGTGATTAGACATAATTTATCCCTACATAGGAGAATCTTATTTAATCATTTTTAACTATATTTGTAGTAATTAAAATAGTTTCTTTTTGGTTCTCACGTTGTTTTCTTTTGACTCAAAGACAGGTGGCTGTGGCTCAGATGGTAGAACGCGCTGACCGCTAATTGCAGGGTCCGATCCCCAGCTCCTCCTATCCACATGTTGAAGTGTCCTTGGGCAAGACACTGAACCTCAGTTTGTTCCCAGTGGACAGCCCAGCAATTGTAAAGCGCTTTGTTCGTTAAAAGCACTCAAGCACATATCAATTTTGACTCTTTGTGTCTCAAAACTGCTTATTCGTAAAGTCTCCCTCAGTTCTTTTGTTTCTCCAGTTCACATGGTAATTTCTCTCAAACTGATCTTAACTGTTGTTCTACATTTCATCTAAGGTGGGGGTTTAGGAGAGAAAGTTCAGATTTCAATACACTCAAAATGAAAATGTGATTTACTTGTCAGGAGACAAAGGAAAGACAACTGTGAGCTTCACACTTTTCCTCTGGAAAGGTGCCATTTTACTCATGAGACCTTGCCAAAAAAATCACGGATTCCTTTTTGACAGTAGAGCTTCAATAACAGCTTGCAAACAGAACAATTAGTCTTTGCCGAGGCCTAAAAACAAATTCAGTGGTTTCCACAGTCATTTCCACATGGTTCAGTGTAAAAGTTCAGGTGACTTATTTCGTAATGTGAGTTACAGAGTTGGTATAGGTTATATTCATGTCTTTTTATGCTTTTTAGCTTAATAATAGAGTTACTAATGAACTATGGCTGTATAGCTGTTGTTTTTTTTTTTGGAATGAGGCAGATGGTTGGGCCATATGGAGAGAAATGTATGATTACATGAAATGCTGAATTTTTAGCCAGCCAGCCGCCAACCAGTGATGGAATCACCAGTATGCAGCATATATATGCACTAAATGCTGTTGCAGTCAAAACTTTGTAGTCTACTCTCTTATTTCTCCATTTATTTTGAAATAATCATTTTAGTCATATCTTGGATTTAAGATTTCAAATTATAGCTTAGATTTTAGGGCATGTAAGCACTTGCTGTCTGCAGCAACTGAACATCATACAGTACAGTGTAGAGAAAGTTGGAGACTAGTCTGTTTTGGGAGACACTGGTTTGTTTTTTTTCTTAGCTTAGGAGGCTAACACCCCCCAAACAAACATGCTGGGTGTGTGTTTGTTGTGTTGAAGAGCCAGTCATGCGGAGTCGTTGTTTGACATAATGTTGGACCAGTATGGAATCTGACTGGGAATATCAACGCTGATATGTGGTGATACACAGAGGCTGTCACAAAGGTTGCATCCATATGCTGTGCCACTCATTCGTGAAGCTGTGAAATTGGGTTGCATCCCAACTAGCCTGGAGACAGTATTGCTTTCACTTCTCTCTCTCTCTGTCTTTCACTTCTCTCTCTCTCTGTCCCTCTCTCTCCTTTTGCTCTCTCTCTCAGCTCATCCTACTGAAGCATTTTTCTCGCATAGCTGCGAAGACTGAACAACTAATGTGGCATTAATAGGGTCACATCATCTTCATGGAGCTCTTTCTTTCTTCTCCTTCCAGTGAGGCTGAGGCAGTTGTTTATCTTCTTCAGATGTAGCTGTAGAAATGGCTTAGAAATCCCCCAGGCCAGCATCTCTCATATGTGAAGCCTGCCAGTTGATTTTTTTTTTTTTTTTTTTGGCTGTTAAAGCAGGCTGTACCTTAGAGGTTGTTTTCTTTTTGTTTATTCAAAATTTCAAGCATTGGATTTAAATTTTATCACTCCTTTGCAACTATGGACCTATTTACAGACCTAATCTAGATCAATGTTGTGATGTGTTTGCCTGTGCCAGTTTTAAGTTGAGCTAGAGATGCCACTGGGATGTTAACTATTAACCCATTCTAATTTAATCCAGGTAGTTTTAGACTTACCTAAAGCTTTCTTGATTTTCTGTCAGTCCTCATTTGTAACAACACAGTGTGACCAATCAGTATTAGTTAACTTAAGGACCATATCATCGTTTAAAAAGTTTCTCTTTACTCAAAACCTCTGCTCACTAAATCAGCATGAAATGTAATGCCATTTGCAGCGTTCAGCCTGAGATTTGGTGAAAAAGTGTTTTAAACGTCTGTGAGTGTGTTCCTCTTTCTGCTGGCCTTTGAAAGATGCCAGTTAATCTGCTTACTCCTTTAATTGTGAGTGGAGGGGTTGGGCCTCCTCCCCGCCAGAATAAGGCTAGTGATCCAGAAGTAAAACGATGACCACCACAGTTATTCCTTCCTTTAGGTTGTGCAACCCCCTACTCTTTTTTAGCTACCCCTTATCTCCACCTCCTCCCCCATACCCTCCCTCAGAGGGAAGAAAGCTCCTTGTTCTGACAATAGACATTTTTTGCCATATGTTGGCTTGACATCTTCATCAGGTTCACAGCAGGTTACCTTAGTTAACTTTCACTCCACTGCCTGATGGGATTTTCTCCCAGTGTTTCTCCAATCGGCCTGGGCTCAAAGTCTAGACGGCCTCCAAGGCAGGGTCCTTCCAGCCCTGTGTCCACAATGGCCGTATTGTGGACGCTTAGTAGCGGTAGCTTCCTCCCGTTACCGCGAACAGGCTAGTGCTAAAACAATGCTTTTGTCCAGGGGCATACGAGGGGGGCCTAATCCACTACATACTGTGAAATAAATCTCTCTCTGAGATGAGAGACTGAGCAAGAGAAATGGAGTGAATAAAATCATTGCCAAAGAGGTTAGAGTGCAGCAGTTTAACCCCTAGCCAAGAAAGAGGGAGGAGAGGAGGCAAAGGGAGCGAGAGAATGGAAGAACAAGGAGAGGCAGGCGCTACATCTCTTCATCTCCGGAGCACGGATGGAGGAGAGGGGCTGCCGGTAGCTTTCACAGCCTCTCTTCTCACCAGAGGAACTGCTGTTCACCATATGGGATTTGGCCTCTCTTAACAAACAGGCCCCCTATTCACTCTCAACACACATTCAGTCGTTCATGGAATAAGGTGAAAAAAGTGCATTTTTTTATGCCTTTAGAACATGGCATGGCCATGAGGGCTCTAAGTCTGTGTTTGATTCAAATAGTATAGTGAATTATAAACCAGAGGCTTTTATCTAAATGTGTATTCACACTGGATTTAGGGTTAGGTCTTTTTGTATTTTGCTGAAGTCTCTCAGTTTTAAAGCCAGAACCATGCATTCAGGCCACTGTTATTGAGCTGCTAAGGTGATCCTATAGAAACAGTGTGCACAAGCATAGGCCTCTGCACTGTGGGTGTATTTCATGTTTATCATATACTTTTTCTAGCAGTTTGCAGAAGCAATTATCACAACATCGTGTCATTCAAAGTTAGTAAGTTTGATTTTACTTTTTTTTTTTTTTTAACTTTAGTGACAAAATGGCTTAAAGTTGAATAATTTACAATGCTATGTTGGACAGTGTGAGGTTTCTGACACACCAGTATTACATGCCAACTTTTTCTTCCAGCCAGCAGCATTAGGGCAGCATTAGGAATGACATCCTCTGCCAACAGCTTCTTTTTAGCCTACTTGGAAATCCCAAGAAGCATATATTTATGCCAAGATGAAGATGCCAGCATTTTTCATTTTTAGCCTACTTGGAAGTGCTAGTTGACAGATTTATGTAGGAATTGAAGAAATGGGAGATGACGGGGTAGGCTTATTTCTTGATTCTTTCATGTTTTGTGCACATATAGCATCTTAATTTATTCTGTTTAATTCCCTCGTGTTTATGGATCCACCTGAGTGAGTAGAAAAAAAGTGGTGTAAGTTGAGAGAGCCAGAGTTGTATCACCCTCTCCATCCATCTCTTCACTCACTTCATCCTTTGTCCACCCACTCATTCCCTATTGCCCCACTCTCTGTTCTCAGCACCTTTCACCAAATAACCCTTCATTCCCCACGCTCCTTCTGCTCCTCAGACTTTTAAAGGCTGATGTCTCAAGAATATCCTAAACATTGATTGAATCACCCTGCCTCCCCTCTCTCTGCGTCAGGGGCTGCCACCCACTACCCCTGTTGTGACTGCTGGAGTTCAACCACGCTTGAAGCCCTCAGGGATCAATGGACATGCTACTGTACAGAAAATATTGAGCTTGCTATCTATCTGTTAACATGCATGTACTTGTACAGTACACATTTGCACACAGACACATGTATGTACTTTGCAAACAAAGACCAATGGTCACTCCTTAAGCTTTTTGTTATGTTGCCCACCTCCATTTTCTGGGGTGTGAATGGAGGAACCCAACTCTGGATAGGTGATTTCAATTCAATTCTCACCCACTGGATCTCTTTACACTCCCCTGGAGTGAAATATGCTATAGGTGATTTTCCCCTTGTCACTCTAGCTGCCACTGGTTTTACATCAAATGCCCTATTTATTATATTGTTTGAAACAGCTCTTTAGCTCTCTACAGAACATACAGTAAACACCAGTAAATTCTTTGCATTTTTGACTGTGATGGAGATATGTGAGAGAGATGCTGGTGTTTATCAAATCAGTATATTATACAGGCAGGCCTAACAAAGCATAGTTGTTGGACAGATGTAAGGACCGAGGTAGCAGGCAGTGTAGACAGGTGAATGAAAAGCAAGAAGTGGTTGATTGTTCTCACAGATCAGCATCCTCCAAAAACCTTGTGTCTTCAACTTCGCTGTCAATGGCATTTTACTGAGAGAAAATATTGCAAGCCATGGTACATAGTTTTTTTGTTTTTTTTTACAAGCCTTTTTTTGTATATTTAAAAGTTGACATTGGTATTGCAGAATTCAGAAAAGAATTATATTAGCTTTTAGCTTTTGTTGTTGAGCTCTAATATATGTGTGTGTGTGTGTGTGTGTGTGTGTGTTTGAAGAGAGCGCGGCTTAACCAATGCAGAGTCTGTCATGGTGACATTTGTGTCCCCTGGCAGAGCAGCAGGGGTCCTCTTTACCTCTGTAACCTTCAACTTTCAGCCTTAACCCCCTTCAGGCCCCCTCATGCGTCCACCACACGCCCAGCATGTCCGAAGGGAGGGATATACAAATGCAAGATAGTGAGAAAAATAGGGGGGAGGGCAGAATTGAAGAGGATGGAGAGCTGCAGGGGAGAGTGGGATGAAGAGAAAGAGTTTGGAAGACAGAAAAAAAAATTTATGGGAAACTGAGAGAGGAGAGGAGGAGGACCGGAAATGAGGCAGAAATAGGGGGAAAATGAAAAGAAATATCTAAAAGGAAAAGACAGCAGAAGAGATAAGCCAAAAGCAAAATGATTGGCAGAGGAATGTGGAGGTAGAGCAGAACAGAAAAAAATGAGCCTGTGAGACAGACAGGAAAGTGCACGCAGGATTGAGCAGAAAAGGCTTAGCTGAATGATAAAGGAAAGTGTTTGGTAGTACTCTAAAGTATCACATGTCCTTAGTGGCAAGAGAAAAAATCTTTTTGGGAGTTGTTATAGCTCTCAAGTTGTTTTGTTACACCAACAGTCAAAAACAGTCCAAAAACCCAGTTCCATTTGCAGAAATATGCAACAGTGAAGGAGCAAATATTGATAAACGTAATTTAGCCAGTTCAGTTTTGCCTTGCTGAATAATAAATACTTTATTAGAGCAGCTATTCTAAAATGTGTGGCAAAAAAGCTATTTATCATATGGAGGGAATTATCCACACTGGTAGTGTAATTGCTATACAAAAGATAAATTTAAGGCTACATAATATTAGTGCATTTCATGATTGCATTTCAGATAAAACACAGCTACATACTACTAGTTCTGGTGTGTGTTGAATAGGCTATTCAGTGGCACATATGTATTAAAGCTGCTCCCAAAATCTCGAAAATGAATCACGCCCCTCCTGTCTACTGTAAAAATAAAGCCCATTGGTTTAGCCGTCAAGATGGACATTTGTAGCAGAAATGTGGAATATCTTTTTTTTTTTTCATCATGTTTGGAGTGTTCTCCATTTTCATACATATCCCTGTGCATACCTGGTCAATGGCCGTGGAAAACATAGGCAGCGCTACCAGATATTCAAATGCTGGACACAGAAGACTGCCCCCTTTCCCCATCTCTTTCGTACCTCCGGTCCCTATTCCTCTACCCTATCTCATTCTCCAGCAGCAGTTCCCATCCTCTCACCCATTAAATCAGCATAAAATAGCCCTAACTGTGGCAGATCATAGGGTAAGGAGAAGGGGGGGGGGGGTGTTTGGAGTTGGAGCGTTTTGAGCTCAGCTGCCTTTCTTTTTTTTTTCTTCCTGCTTTGCTCTTTTCAAGATGTGTCCCATGAAATTATCCAAGAGGATTATGCAAGTCATCATGATGTGTCCTGTCATCCGTTTTTCCAATATATTCCTCCTTCTCTCTGAAGCAGCCTGATGTGTTAACCATGAAGCTTCTCTACACATCTGGTGTTATTGCATGGCCTCTTTACTAAAGCAGTGGTCATCACTTGTGTCTTCTTAATTATTCACATGATGTTTTCTGGACATATGCTTAGATCATAGCCAAGTATGTAGTCACACATCATACATTGAAGGGATTTAACCAACCTCATAGTTTGTAAATGTTAAAGTCAGTTATTGTTTACTGACTGAAATGTGTTGAAGTATCAAAAAGTATGATCTTTTTCAGATTCACTTTCTCTGTTCTGTTTAGGCAGAAGAGGCGGTGTTTCTACAAGCCTCTAGGCCCTTTGTAAATCCATAGCCCTTTTTATACAGAGATCGTAGCAAACTGCTGTTGTATTGACCCTTCTTGAAGGCAGCGTTTTTGATTTACACTAAACTCAAAAAGGCCAGCAAACCACCACCCCTGTGTTCATTTTACACAGCTGCCAGGAACCCCATCCCCCTAGTTTGAAATGCCATGGTTGAAAACTGGCACAAAACGCCCCCCTTAAATGGGCAGTGTAAAAGGAGCTCATGACAGTGAAGTGAAGCTGGCATGTGAGAGCTCGTCTCTTCAAACCCTTGCTGTACATGCTGAGGTTACAACATGACCTTGGAGCTGTGGAAACCATGTTTACTAGAGAACCCTGTGTTGAGGCTAAGGCTGTGTGGCTGCTTTCTTTCAACCACATGGGGTAAGCCTGAGAAAGACGAGGCTTACTTTTTAGTGTGGAAGTTTGAGATGGAAACATGCAGGAGAGAGACTGAAGCAACAGCAAGCTGGCACCTCAATAAGGCAAATTAAATGATTTGTGAATTTTGTGAACTTGTGTCACATGTCCAATCTTTGATGAACACTCCACTTCATTATAATCTCAAGCTATAAGCACAGAATAATGCAGGTCTTAAATGTTGTTCAGTAGCCCTGGGACGACAGGCTAGTGATTTTGCGAGCCCTGATTGTATGTCTTAAAATATGTCTTTGAAGCACACTACTCATTGGTTGTCTAGGACTGCAATTAAATTATTATACTGCAATTAGTCTGCATGTTCCTTATGAATCAATCAATCAATCAATCAATCAATCAATTCTGTCTCCTGGCTAATCTCTCAGAACTAATGTTCCCAAATTATACAGATAAACCTTTAGTTTACGATTTACCTTTCTCCAGAAAATATTCAGGCTTGTATCAATGTAGGAACAATTAAACAAATAAACTAGAGTCTGTATTGCTGCAGTTTTAAATTGCACGATTTGGTGTATAATGTAAGCTATCATATCTACACTGAGTCTATAGATTTGCATATTTACAGCACATACAGCCTAGACACTCTCTCTCTTGTCTTTTACTGTGCGCTGATGTGTGTGTATGAGTATATAAGTGTAAGTGTGCGTGTGTGTGTGCGTGCACAAACTAGCAGCAGCCACCCTTGCCCCCACCCCTCTCATTAATATGTATGTGTTCTGAGGCAGCTAGCGAAGACGGTGTGTTTCTCACCCGCTGATTAATGCTGTCTGTCAATTACCTCTAGATCCAACCGTGCTGTGGAGCTTCCCTCAGGACCACACAGACCAGGTTGGAACACACTCTGCTTTTGCTTTTTCATTCTTCCCTCCCTCTCTTTCTCCCTCTTTCTCACTCACTCACAATGTTACAGACAACCTTTACCTCCTCCCCCTCTTTCTCCTTCTCCTTTCCTTCTCCTTCTCCTTCTCCTTCTCCTTCTCCTCCTGATGCCCTCACTCACCCTGCCATCCTGTGGTAACCTCACCCAAAACCTATCACCACCACTACCACTCTGCTCCTCATCCCTATCAGTGCTTCCTCTCCTTCTCTCTTTCAGCCTCTTTCTCCACTGTCTCTCCTCCTCCTCCTCCTCCTCCTCCTCTCTGTCTCTCTCTGTCTCATTCTACGTCTGTTGCTGGTAATGAAAAGCAGTGAGCAGGTCTTCAATAACCGACGAATCAGTAATTATCATGCAACCGTGACAGGAATGCACACCTCTGTTTCCCCCTTTCTCTCTCACTCTCTCTCTCTCTCTGTTTGTCTCTTCTGCTTTCCCTCTCATTGTCCTACTCTCCCAGCTTCCTTTTGTTCCACATTTATAGCATTATCTGCTTCATTTTCAGTCTCAAAGCTAAATCTGCACTTTTTTTTTTTTTTGCAATATTTTTTGGCATCCTACAGTATGTTGTTCCAAAGCCACTCAAAGGTAAGTATTGGAGGGTTAGATATGCCTTATTATCCCCAAGAGGCACATTTATATGGAGATAATTGGTAAAAAGATGATTCCAGTATGCTATACCTCGAGTCTTATTTTTGTATTTTGAAATGTCTATTGATTATAATGATTCTGTACTCTATAAAGAAATAGCTGAGATCTGCAAAAATAGATCTGTTGCATCAAGAAGTCAGACTATCACAGGCTGTAAAAGAGGAAATAACTTACAACAAGCCAGATTATCTAAAACCACATATCTGAACCACATAATGCAAAACTGCTCAAAATCTCAAAATGGCAGCTGTAGTCTTTATTCTGTGTACACACTATATTGATAAATAAGGATTAACTAGTAAATGTATCTCAAGCCTTTAAGAGAGGTTTACAACAGACACTTTACAATTCACTTTTTTTTCTTTCCAGGAATACACTGATCCAATAGGGCATATTGGTAACAGCCACAATACAGACCTTAGTAAGCAAATTGGGTATCAGCATGAAACAGATGATACATATTAAATACAGTTAGTAAAAGTTACTATAAAATTCAGTGCTACTTCTGTTAATATCATCCATTTAGTCATAAAAATCCAAAAAAAGAAAAGATTCCATTAAGGTCCATGCACTGTGATAATCAGGTTCCACATTTGAGTCCACATTTTGATATTTTAAGTTATATAAGAATCGGTATATGGAGATAAACAACTGGATCAGTATACCTCTAGTTTCCTCTTTCAGATGAGGTTTGCTTAACCAATTCATTTTTTGAATGCTGGTGTTTATTGCTCCATCTGACTTCTTTTTAATGATGCCACTGTAGTTAACAAGTACAACATGATCAATTAATAGAAATAATACACAAAACTAAAACAAAATATTATCTTGACATTGTTATCTTAAGCCTGAATTATCCTTTAACCTAGCTGTCTCTGGGGGATAATCTTAGTAGTTTGGAATAATTTAAACTCACTTGATAGGCTTTTTACTTAAAAGGCCTACTCTCTACCCTTAGGAAAATGCACTCAGCAGGATGTCTTTGTTTTTTTTCTCTTTGGCTTCACCTTCAAAAACAACAGTTGAGATCCAACTTGAGCAAAATGATCACACAGTCAGTAATAACATGTCTTAATTTCTATGTTATGCACGCCACATCTGTAAGTAGATTGAACTGAGTCATTTTCCTGCTGTTCCTCCAGCGTGTGATGACTCTGTGACTCCTGCTCTCTATTGCTGAGGCTTCTCAAGCATTGTCTGTGTGATTTTTGCACTGACAGCCTAAGAATGGCAGAAGACAGAGATTTGACAAGGGAAAAAAGCAAGAAATAGAGTATTTTGTTTTTGTGCCAAGAGCAGCCACAGGACTAAACAGGACCTGGAGCAAATGACTGGAGAGACGACTGCATGCAGCAGCCCATCAGGGAGGGAAGGAGAGAAATGGACAAGTTTAAAAAAGAAAAAACTAGAGCGAGACAACAATATGTGCGTAGGCTAACTATCTCTCAACGCAACAGCCAAGCCAGTGAGTTTAAACAGCTCTCCTGTCTCTCTGATCCACTTTGAGGAATAAACGGGCTTGTAGAAAGATGCTTCAGGCGATGTCTGCCTGCCCCACAAGAACCAGAGCATACTATCAGAGTAAGAGGTAGAGGGAGTGAGGGAGCGAGAGTGTGAAAGAAGGAATTATAGACTTATAGAGGTAGGCACAGGAAACTGTAGTGAAGGAAGAGGTGTAAAAAGAGCAGCTGAACTCGAGAGATGGGAAAAAAACAAAAAAACAAAACAGTGTAAACATCATATATATGTTGACATGGGCCTGCCTCATCCTTCTTCTCCAACAAGTTTCTTCTTTTTAGCCGCCCCCCCCATAAGCTTACTTTTCTTTCATTCTCTTGTTGACCAGATCGTTTGTGTGGATAAGATGGTCCTTAAGATGGCTAGTTAGCGTGCTGTGTACAGAGGGATTGGCCGTTTCCCCTGTATACATAAAGGCTTTATTCACTGGCCTCATTACCAGGATTAGGGCTCCTTTCCTCTTTTGTGGGACTGAAGGCTGGAGTTTTCTGTAGCCATACTCTCTACCTCTTTCTATGGCTCGAGCTGGCCAGCATATGGCAGCAGCAGCCAACAGTCTCCGCAGAGGGGCTCAAAGCTCAGAGCAAGGCCTCCTTTTGTTTAGGCTGTTATTGTTGCTCAGCGTAATGACATTTGTAGGCCGTAGGATTGGGGTGGAGGGGTTAGTCTACCCCAGGGGAGAAGGGGAGAGCGAGGGAGACAGAAAGAGGGAGAAAGAGAGGGAGAGGCAAAGACATGCAGACAGACAGGAGCGTGGATTATGGAAATATGAATTGATTTTTTTTTCCTGTTTTGTGGTAGAATAGAAAGCTCAAAGGAGAACAGACTGCAGACTGGCTGGCACGCCAGGGTGGTGCTGGGGAAATGTGAAGTGAGAGCCGCTTGTTCCCTCATTCTTTCTCTCTCTCCCTCTCTCTTCTTTTTTCCTCCTGCTCCCCCTGTTCCTCCTTCAGCCCATGAGACTCTTGATGCCCTGGTCCTCTGCAGATGCCATTTGGATAGAGAGGGAGAGATGGAAGAGAGGGAGGGAAGAGAGAGGTAGCTAAAGCATACATTTGAATGGCAAGGAGGACTTTTTTTGCAAATGAAGCAGACAGATGGAAATCTGTCCGTTTCCTCTCAGATCTCATCCCAAAATTGTGGAAAAAACACAGCAGACAACACACTCAAACACACGCACACATACTCACACTGAAAATGGTTCTGCCAGTTAATTCTAGCTAACCACAGTGTGGTGTGTGTACAAGGCCCATTTCTCTATAAAGAACAGAGGATGATATGATAAACACTCAGCAAGTTTCACAAACAGTTTTAAAACTTAGAGATACTGTAGCAACTCAAAAATATTTAAACATGTCAAATTACTTCACACCTCTCAGAACAAGACTACAAACAAATATATTTTAACAGTAAATTCTGTATTTATCTTTTTAATTTCATAGGCATCTTTTGTCTCATTTATTTAGTTGCTGTTGAGCTTTTCTGCTTATTCCTGCACATTTCTTCCTGGAATTAGCTTTTCTTCCCCAGTTTACTTGCAAATTATACGCATACATGCACTCACATGCATACAGAAAAAGATAACATTGTTAGCTTTCTTGGCGTATCATGTGTGACCGGTTCAGTCTTGTGCTCCCATTAAACTTTTGTTTTTCATTCACTCTTGTCAGCTGTGTCTTTTTCTTTTTCCACCATCCTGTCTCTTTTTGCCATTTTTTTTTTGTGGTATCCCTCAATGCCTTCTGTCCCTTCTGTATCTCTTACTTGCTCAAAAAGTCTTATCATTGTCACTTCTAAAGCCATTGTTAATAAGTATATAGCAACTTACACCCAAACAACGTAATATCCAAAAATAAAGGTTTTTAATTATGAATAGCTTATACTGCAAGATCTTCTCTTATCTATGAGCTTCAGTTAATGTTAACTATGTATGGCCTTTCAACACAATTTATTAGGGAACTTTTGATCTTCAACCTGCATACAGCACTGAATTGACTGTATAACATATTGTTTTTCATTCATGCCACGGCTACAGTAGGTGCAGTTTAGCCCTAAAAGGAAATGCCTTGATACAGACACATCTGTGCCATGAATAATGAACATGATAATAATATTATTAAAATCAAAGACTTGTGTTTTTTAATGCATTACGTGACCCATGTTGTGGGAGAAATAGTACTTTCCAGTGAACTGAAGAAGCAGTTTTCTTATGACTTCCTCCAGTACCTTATATGCCATTTTGATGGGCTTGAATAACTGTAGCAAAGAAAGCTTTTGTGATGGAGGTAATTGTTATACTTTGGTGCAAAACATGTAGACTATAATCTCTTGCCCTTTGGTTCTGCAGCATTGACACCAGTCTCTGTTTACAGCAGGCGTTTTAGATTGTGAAATATTTCCTTAGTTTTAACAAAATGGCCATTAGACATGCAAATATAGTAACAGTCTGTAAAATGTACCAGTTATTCTGCCTGTAGGTGTGTTTTAACTTTTTGTTTGTATGTCAATTTTTTTTTTTTTTTTTTTTTGTCTTTTGAAAACTATATTATTCATATGTTCCTCTCTTTGTGTTCATTTGGTTCGTAGTACTGTCAGATATTTTGAGATGCCATGACTTCAGGCTAAACTAGACTTATATGCTGTTCACGTTGTCCTGTATATCCATCTCTGCTCAAAAGCTTGGTGTCATCAGCCAGCCAGCCAGAGAGAGGAAGGGACAGACAAAGCGAAAGAGAATAAGAGAGGCTGAGGGTCTCTCGAGGCTTCAACCTTGGCAACTTTGAGTGTTGCTCTGACACCATGCTCCATCAGGACAGGCTGCCTGACATGCTGTGATTGGTGGCCACAGCTCTGTGGACTAGCCCTGGGTGGTGGAAGGAGGGAGAAGGCTTGTTGGAAAAGAGGTCTGTTGGGTGGGTGAGGGAGCAGTAGTCTGAGGGCTTGAGGTAAAGGAAAGGAGCTGTGGACATGATTGGTTGCTTCAACCCTGAGGGAGTTGAGTGTTAGCCCTGAGGAACGGAGGAGGTAAAGTAGTGGCGGAGAAGTCAAGGTGGTTGTGAGGAGGTTCAGTAGCAAGAGGCCAGAGATGTTAACTCAAAGACAAAGATAGGTGGCCCTCATTTGAGACCTTATATATCAGCCAAAGGAGGGAACAGTATAGATAAGCAATAGTTGTGCATAGGAAGCAGAGGACATAAGAGCAAATTAAGTGGAGAATGTAAAGTAAATGGGTCCGAAAGGGATAAATGGCAAAAGGGCCACATTAAAGGTGGGAAGGCAGTGCAGAAGTCTTGAGGTTCGTGCATAGGAAGGAAGAAAGGTGATGACAAGGTGAGTGGTGTTTGGAATGACAAAATGGTAAAGAAGTAGTGACAATTGTAACAACACAATGAGTGAATTTGGAAATTAGAAGACTTGGTAGAGTCAAAGTTTTAGGAATGCAGTGTTAAGTTTGCAGGATCTTTATGTAAAGTGTCTTTTTTGTGGCTGGAAATCCCCCATGATTAAAAAAAAAACAACTTCGCACTCAGATTATACAGATGTTTCCATAGCGTCTCGAGAAAATGACGAGTTTAGACAAAACACCACCAATTAGTAATAGAGTAGGTGATATCCTCACTTATTAGTAATGCATCACATGGTCCAGATTCTGCAGGCTATGTGTGGGTGACAGGAAGGTGTGGGATGGGTGATAGAAGTGAAGTAGAAGTTGCGGACAAAAAAAACAACAGCACCTCTGTGGGGCCAGAGGTTGTTCACAAGGGCAAAGCTAACTTCAATACAGCCTCAAAAAACAGAGGAGAGAAAAATAGTGATGTTTTGTGGTGAGCTGTGAGTATGTTGTCAGCTTTTTGGCTACTGCAGCAATTAGTTATACTGTATGAAGTTGTAATAGCAAGGCACAAGTGCGATAAAGATGAAAAACCTTTTTAGTGTTTGCATGTGTGGTGAGACAGGCCTGAGTGTGTGTGTGTGGGGGTTTGTGTTTGTGTTTGTGCATGTATGTGTCTGATTTCTCAGTGTGTCACAGGGTCTCGTCTTTCCCCTTCACTGCACCCTGACAGCAGTGTGAAACAAGGCCTAATATGATCTGTGTATGTCTTTGAGAATGTGTGTGTATGTGTCTGGGTTGATAGTGTTTTTATTCCTGTTTCTAACCATTTTCACCTCAGATCCCTGGAGTGTTCCAGGGTCTTGCCTAATGGACAGTCTCGCCCCACTAAGTTGGCCTTTGGCTCAGGCACTGAGCTGGTCGCCTAACTAGGGCCCTTTGTTGCTCATGGGTCCTGATAGCGCTGACCTCTGGGCTAGCTTCCTGGGAGAAGAATGATGGCGGAGAGGGAAAAGGAGAGCAGGGGAAGTGTTTTTACGCCCCGTTGCTCATATCTCTCTAGCATCACCCAGTGACCGGCAAAAAGAAAGCTGCAGTGTATTTTGGCAGTGGAGTAGAGTGCTGTTGGCTGCTTGTCTTTCCCAAGCTGCAGGTGGACAGTAGTGGATTCAGTTACAGATGTACCTGTCCCAGGCTCACTCATGATGTATGCTAACTGCACTTTGACTCCTCTCTCATTCCAGTTCAAGAAGAAATTCTTCTTAAATGTACATTAAAGGCAGGGTTCATTTGAGCTGAACTAGTTCCACCTGGACTATCACTTATCACATATGTGCAATATCAGTTGAGGTAATTTAAAGAGATTGTAGTGAAAAGATTTACAAATGTAAACCATTAACTTGGGTCATACAGCTAATCCTGAGAATTGAAGGTTTATTTTGCACATTGTAAAATGGTGGGGATGCAAAGGTTTCCAGTTATGAAATTGAATGGTGTTGGCTCAGTGCAGTTGAGATAGTCATAATAAACAAAAGATTCATAGAATTAAACCTAAGCATGTTCAGGTTTGATTCAAAGACCTCTTTTTTTTTTTTTTCAGAGATTTTAAAGATGCAAACATGTGAACTGTTTTTGGATACATGACCACAGTATGGGAACAGAAAGTTTAGAATAGGGAACAGGGAGATTGACAGTCATGTGGTAAAACATTGTTCCATCTTTCATAATGAAATCTTGAATTCTGCCTGCATTTTTCAGAGCTCATCAATGAGTTTTAACATATACCAAACAGGACTAATCATGTTGCTGTAAGTATTATTCAGAAATGTACATTGTATTTGAAAATACTGTTGAACTGCCTCAGTATTGGCTGCAGTCACTGAGAAAGATAGTGTGTCTACACCTCAAAACAGGTTGTTCCTGTCATCCAGGAAGCTCTTATTTATGGTATCAGATGCTACACTTTCCTGTATCACAGATTGCTGTTGCAAACAAAGCTATCACACATACAACGATATGGCTTAATTGGCATGCATTTCTCCTTAACTACCTCATACATGGAACAACCAGCAGCCATCAGCCAGTGACAGAAGCAGTGGTTGAAAAAAAGGGTGCTGTGTAAAGGGAGAGAAGGAGAGAGAGAGGGAGGGAGGGAGGGAGGGAAAGGAGAGGCAGGAAGCGGAGGGTGCTACAAGAACCTGACCCTCTCTGCTAGATTCCGTGTACATCTGTCAATGAGACGTCCACAGCCAAATGTTTCAGAGCCAATGTTGCACTGCTGCTCCCCTGCTGAGCTTCAATGTACACATTTTATGTGTGTGTGAGAGTGTGTGTGTCTGAGTGTGACGCCATGTGTTAGAGGCAGGCCCACATCAGGGTTCATACAGTTGAACTAAGCCCAGTGGGAGCAGAAAGCTTAAAGAAGGAAATCCCCCCCGGCTGCTTGGTACATCCATGCACGTGCGCACACACACACATACGCACACACATACGCACACACTCACATGCGTGCATTCTCTCTCTAACTATCCCTCTCCCTCTCCTCCTGGCACTTCATTAATGAAGCCCATGCTTGTATGTTTGGGGCATATGCAGCACTCTTGGCCCAACCCTACAAGTGTGTGTGTGCGCGTCTGTGCATATGTGTGTTAAAGAGTGAGACATCTCCCCCTATCACATGGTAATATATTCAGTGGAAGATCTCGGCAGAGGCATAATACTGCCGCTCTCCCCTGTCTGAGCCCATCTGTGATATGTAGAAAGGACATCAGCAGGACAGGGTATTAGCACTGGAATAATGCACACTGTTATTGTTGACTCCACATACTTATTCTCCAACCAATATGCCCCTTCACCCTATAACATAAATACATCCATAGTGGAGAAAACAGAAGATAAATGAGAGAAATATAATGGATGACATGTATACTACCCCTGTGGAATTTTCTGTTTGAGGTGACTCATAAACTGATGAACTGATGGGAGAGAAGTGAGTTTGAGACTGGACAGTGAATATCATCCCTCTTGTTGATACAAATTAGAGAATCCATCCTGCAGGTGCAGTATGCAGTAAAGAGGGGAAAAAAAGCAGCATTTTGCCTCTCCTTTTTCAACTTGAGGGAGGACTGAAGTAGCATTGCTGGTAAATGCTTTTGGGAGGCTGATGCCCCAGTGAAGTTTCCATTCAGGACCTTACAAGGTGTTTAAGCCAGTGGGAACAGTCGCTGCCGAGCGGTTCACCAAGGGTATAAATTATTGTCTTCATTTTGTCCTTGGTTTATGCTGCTGTTATGTCCTTAAGGGTCCAAAAGTACAGATATGTGAAATGACAAATTTCTTCTTGCTATAGAGGTGACACAAACACATATGAATATAAGAACACATATACCTCTCAGGTGTTGGCATGTGCGTCTTCCTCTTTCAACACCTCCTGAACAGAGGCTTTGGTAACATGAGACCACTGTTAACCAAAATAAGCCCTCTCACCAGAGACCCTCTGCACCAGAGGGGTCAGTGGGAACAAAAACTTATGGAGGGGATTAATAAAAAATCCAGAAAGACAAAACTCCCTCTTTCCCCATCTCCCTGTCCTAGCAGCCTGGGTAGAATGAAGAAGAATGTGAAAATGTAACGCCCCCGTGTCAATTTGAAAGTGCACCTCATCGACTCATGTGCCCCTCCATCTTTCTCCATCACCCCCCCTCTCCTTCCACCTTCCCTCTCTCAAGCAGCTCTGTTGCTTTGGTCCCGCTCTGAAGGCCGTTCTTATTACCGGCACAGAGCGCAGGTCAGAATGGCAAGCCTGCAGCATACTATTAAAGCCTAATGAAAGGAATCTCTGCAGGGTCTGGGGTCTGCAGTGGCCAGAGGAGGCCGTGTCTCTGCCCATTGTTCTTCTGCTCTTCTCCTCATGATTCTGTACATTTTTTTTCTATCTAGAAATATAGCTTCTTTTCCATGTCCCATGTCTCTGACTGTGTCACTGTCTCTTTCACTTATTTTCTTTTACTTTGCCTTGTTCTCTCTCTAATGCTCAGTTTTTAAGTTTTACTGTGTTTACATCAGATGGTGTTTTCACATCTCTGAATTTGTTCTGTTGCCTGTTAAATGTAGCAGTGGCTTATGTAAGTGCGCAGCTGAAGTTCTGCTGTTTCTCCTTTAGAAAACATAAGGCGTAAGTTTTGCTTCCTCTTTCTGTTGCTGTTAAATGGTAAATGCACAGGAGGTTTTTACCATGAAACCTGTAAATGTCTAAGATATTGTCCATCACATATTAATTTATGCAGGAATCACAGTGATAATAATTCTATTTTTTTTTAACATATTTTCCCACAAGAGAATTGTCTTAATTTGTGCTCCCTTTACAGGATGGTCAGAGGTCAGGGTCACCTACAGAAGTTTGATCCCATGGTGCCCTGCCCAGGACACAGATATGTCCTGACACAGGGAGTTAAGTCTTGGTTACCACTGTTAAAATATGCTGTCTGTAATCTGCAGTAGTATTGCTTAGCACCAACAGGGTCAATTTCTAACACGAGTAGTTATTGCTGAATATTAGCATATTTATTTCTGGTATATCGTGAAGATAAATTTACATTCTCTAAATGTAGTTTACATTGGCATGGAAGCCTTTCTGTGGTCAATCAATTTTTAACTGTAACATGACTCATGGAGCACTTTGCAGTAATGACAGTATCCATATTTATCTCATGAGGATAGAAAATAATGGCATTGTTCGGGAAGCATTGTAGTGGGCTGGTGAACATTATTGGAGGCAGGCATTGCTGATATAGATCGTTTGATACTTGCATAGCATTGGATTAATATGCTGTAGTGTGTAACATGACAGCAGATTTATCTCTTGTGCCCTTTTTCCATAATTATTGGTGATTTGACTGTCTGAACAGGTACTTATATGGCAGGAAGAAAAACCAACAAAAAATGGAAAGCCTCTTGTTTTGTTTCCTCAGAGGAACAAAAATTGCTCCTCATGTTACAACTTATTTTTCCCTTTATTTTTTAATGCACAGTTTTAATGTTTTTATTTCTGCTCTATGAAGGAATTAATCATTTATATTTCACCAGTTTCTTTCTTAATCTGGATTTTTCTTTTCCTCTGTGTTTCTTTCTGTCTTTTCCTCACTCTCTTTCTTGTTATTGTATCACAACCAGTAACCTTTTGGTATCTGTTGCAGTTTGTAGATTACTGAAGAAACAGGAAGTTGCTCAGGAAGTTTGTTGTTTACAGAATATTAGATCACATACCGAGTCACTCCCCTTTCCAGCAAAGGTACAGATAATAGTCTACTATTCATCAGTAGCTTAGTGCTAAAACTATATCTGAGTCATTTGTTTGTGTCTTTGTATTTTAATCAAATTTGAGCTTAGTTTTAATCCACTAGTCTGCTAAATCAGGGTTTCATACCATCATACATTTTTATTCTGCATTATTTTTTTTTCTTTTCTGTCTCTAAAACCAAGGCTCAGCTGTCCTTGTGCCTTTACACATTGCAAATGAATGCATATCCATGCAAATTCTTAAAAAAGAAAGGCTGAGAATTTGAATATTTTGCTTAAAGCTGCACCCAGGTCGACCCTGCCATTCGGCATTTGAAAGCAGTGTGTCTGTTTGAATACTGAGGATCTCTCTTTGTCATGTTTGCCAGAGGGGCTGGGTGAGCGAACCAGCACCGGCAGGATGGGCAGAGATCGGCTGGGTAGCTGCACACAGACAGACTAATTGGGAAAAGGGGGGCGAAAGGGGGGACGAGGGGTGTTGGTTAGGGTGAGGAAAAGGTGGGGTATGCAGGAAGGGGGGAATCTAAGATGACGACAGGGGGTTTAGGAGGGAGGTGAAAGAGGACGGACAGTGGGGGATGGGGGATTGAGAGAGAAGGGGAAGAAGAGAGAAGGTGATGAAGAGGGCACAAGAGCGTGCGGGAGGAAGAGGTGAAGGAAGGGTGAGGGAGAGACACTGTGGTTTCCAGCGTTGATGTGCTAGTAGCCCTGCTGACTATGTCATTATACTGTTGAAGTGCTGGCTGGATAACCAGGGTCCCTGCCTGCTGCAAACCACTGTAGCTTTCTACTGTGTATGAAATAGTTTTGCGTCAGTTGTCTTGCAGTTCTTAAACATATTCCAACAGGAACTAGTACCTGAAAGTCTCAAAGCATACCACTGAATCCATTAAAGACTTCCATTGAGGAATATTTATATGTGTATGTATAGTTTGAGAAGAGTGTCCTCATAGTTGTGGAGACGTATACATGAAATCAACCACTCAGTGCTCTTTGATAAAATTACGTCATGCTGTTGCCATCATTTTGGAACATGATAACAGCTTGGTTGTTTCAAAGACCATATTTCTGTGTAACAAGTTGTATGAATTTCCAGATGGATTAATTTTCAGAGTTGGTCTGGTGCACCAGTATCTTGACTTGCACACATGAGCCGACCTCCTGTGATACACTGCTCTGATACACTTACCTAAACTGAACTACTCTGTCTAATTCATAGTTGACTCATTATGCAGATGCACAGTTGTGAAGCATACCCTGTTTTTTTTTATGAATGCATTTTACTACCTCCCCAGCTTTAATTGATTTCCATTCATTTCCATATGGTATACAAAATCAGCTTGCAAAGACTTGAGTTAGGTAATTCATCACAGTGAACATCTTGTCTACATTATTTTGAGTTATGTTATTTTTGTGTGGTTATGCAGCACAGGCTTTTCAAATCAGTCTGCAGTTACGATTGCATCACCGGAACGTAATAGATTAACTCTGACAAAAAAATAAAAGCATATACAGTGTCCACTGTGATGGATTATATGTGAAAAAGACATTCAACAATATAACAGTGCACAATGCTTTGAAAACAGCTGACAGTAATGTAATGTACATGTGAATTGTAGTAATGAGCTAAAACATGTAAAACACTGATGTAGTCCTTTAAAGTCTGCTTCTAATATTGGTATAGCCGAGGTACATTTACAAATTTCCCTGCCAGCAGCCTCCATTCCTCCTAAAACTACACCCTGTATAGAGGGCTCTGGGGGCCAGGCTGCACTGAACTAGGCTGAGTTACACTGGGTAGCTAGCTAGATTGATCTGGCTGCAGTAGCCAGGGGAATATAAAGCAGGGCAGGGGCTTAAAGTCTGAGTCCCCCCAGGGAGAAGTCCTCACTGCATGGGGAGCATGAACTAAGCTGCTTGTCCCAGCCTCCCATCCTTCCTCTCACCTTCTGCTATTCTGCCTGTCCATCGAATATCTTCTCTATCTCTCCTTTCATTGTGACATTCATACTTGTCAGATTTTCTGCCTGCTCCCATCTTTCTCACCTTTGCTTTTTTCCTCATATTTTATTTTCAGCATTTTCCCGTTTTACTTCATCCTCATTCTGTCTTTGCTTTCATCTACATTTCGTTACAACACTTCTCTGGCTCCCTTCTCCATGTTTGCGAGCATATGGGAAAATGAATATTGCTGATGAAGTTCACACCCAAAATGAAACAACATGAATGTTGCATAGTTTAGCATTTAAACCATTTACAAAAGAAAGATGTTTTAAAAAAAACAAACAAACTTAACATTATTCTGTACACTTGCTGTAATCTAAAAGCTGGGTTTACCCTTTTTAGTGATGGAAAGTGGCCAGGGGGACCAGTGCATAAGTGTCACACAAGCTGATCCTAAGCAGTATGATCTGTCACGTGTTAAATAACCAGATACCTGCTGTACGCCTCAGCCATATATAGTTTAACCTGCTACAATTACATCTTAAAAAATCAGGGTAGAGCAGGAATAAAAGTGAAGTTTAGGCCAAATTTTTATAAGTAGAAAAGCAAGAGTGTCGCCCTGTGCTACAAAGTTTGTTGCTCTTCCCTGCTGCATTGTGCTATTCTGCAGGGGTACTGTGCAAAGCTGCACAGTGCTGCTGTGTGCTGTTGTAGTGTTGTGGTGCAGTGATAGCAGGATCATCCGCTGGGGGAACCCAGAGCATTCTGTCTCACTGAGTGATACCCCTGTCTCCACTCAGGATAAACAGCACACACGCACCAGTGTCTGCCAAACCCAGCCTAGCAGCAGATTCCTCCCTCACCCCCACCTCCTCACAAAGCTGCAAATGTATTAGCTGCCTCTTTTTCTTTTGTCTTGGGAATGGCAAGTAGTGGAAGTGTGTTTGTGTGTGTGTGGGATGGTAGTTGTGGAGGTGCTGGGGGGCCTTACTGTACTAAGAAACTGTGGAAGAACAACCCCCTTTGCGCCATTCCTGTTTAGATATCCCAATGGTATAGAGCCCAGTCAAGGACGAGGGTGGGAAGCAGAAACAGAACTTCAGATGCCTAAGAGTTACCAGTAATACAGGTATGATGTAGGAAACTGAAAACAGACTAACAGATGAGGAAAAGGAGATTGTGAGTTGCATATCTTGTATAGCAGTCTTTTTCTTTGGTTAGAACTGAAAGAGGTTTTGGAACAGTAACACCGTTGAGCTTAGTTGATTCACAAAATACACACAAAAAAAAAACATAACACATTTGTGGATTTTTCTATAAATATATATTTTCAGATATTGGTATCTGAGAACTTCTAGCTAAAATGAAGCTAATGCAAGCTTTTGACAGAGTAGTCAGATTATACTGAGTAATGGAGTCCAGAAAGACATGCTTCAAATAAAATGTTATTTTTTTTATTTAGCAGTAAATTTAATTGTGTTCAAATCTGTGGTATTGCGGTGGAGGCTAAAATGTCATACAGGGATATCTCATAACTATGACTAAAACTGTTTGCATGGCTAGGTACCACTAATTCTACATGTAAATCTGCATAAAGTCAACTCTATCCATGGTGTCCAAGAAGAAAACCATTACTCATCAAACCACAAAAACTGCATGATTAAACTTTCCCAAAGAACATGAAAGGAAGCCTGATGATATTGGCAGCACATTCTTTGGTCAAATGAAACCCAAATAAATTTGTTTAGATCCAACTGAGTCCACTGTGTTTGGCAATGACCTGGTCAGGGCTAACTCAGGGACTGCACGGTGCTGACCGTGACACACAGAAATGTAGGTTGTGCTGATAATGTGCTGCATGAGTGCAAAAGGGCTAGGGAAGATGACATTTATAGCCGACACTACTGTTCCCAAATACTAAATGAAAAAAATGACTCCCAGTCTCAAGAAGGAGAGGAATTTTCCAACATGACAATGAGTCCAAACTCACACTGCAAAAACCACACAAACGTTTTAAAAGAAGAAAACTATGACCTGGCCAAGTATGTCCCTGACTTGAATCCAATAAAACACCTCTGGAGTATTTTAAAGCTGAAGGTAGAGCAACAAAACCTCCTCCAGAAAAGAGCAGCTGGAAAGAATCATCTGTGAAGGATGGCAGAACATTTCTTCACAGCTTTGGGCAAGGCTGGTATTATCCATGTGAGTCCCTCATCAAAAATAAAGATGGATATGCAGAATATGTAAAAATTCAAATCTCACTAATAAAGATTGTACTGACTTTTGTTGCAGCTCAGTCACCTTTAAAATACTCCAAAGGTGATCTTAAAGATGGAGTTCTCAGTGTAATTAGATGGATAAGTAAATCTATATTAATATAATTGACCTCATTTTTCTGATCTTTTGAGTAAAAATGAAGATTGTGTTAAATGGACATCATTTGTAATTGTTTTACTTTAGTTATATAGAACAGGCAAGCAGTCGCTTTTTGTTGTATACAGTATATATAGAACATGTTTCGTGTTTCTATATGACATACTCACATATAAATACATCAGTTCCCAATGGGCCTGTATGAGATCAGTTTCTGCAGCCCTTCAACTGTCACTCATACACGGATACCTGATGTGGGCGGGGCTGTGACAACTCTCAAATCTGGCAAGTCAAATGTTTTTATTTGCAGGGAAAGCGAGTGCTGGGGTATGTGCGCACGTGTGTGTCTGTTTCGGTTTGAATGCCATATGCAGTGTGCCAAGGAGGGCTCTCTGGAACATATTGGTGTGCGTAGATAGTGGTTAATAATAGTAGCAAATGCATACAGCGATGGCAGCTCTGATGTGTGTGACAGTTTTACAGCCGCGTGCGCCATGACACAGTCACACACACATGTAAACACGTGCACACTCCCACAGTAGAGACGGCGACAGAGACCTCCTCTGCCACCAGGCCCTCAGTCTTTGTTGAGTTCTCAATTTTATCACAGATCCTGATAAGTAAAAACAGCCACTTCCCACCCACCCTGCCTCCCCCCCAGTATGCTGCATATGTGGGCACATGCGTGCGCACACACACACACACACACACACACACACAAGCGAACATATAGCAGAGTCAAACTCAGCCACCCACACATACACACAGAAATATACATGCTTTGCCACCTTCTCACATTGGAAGTCCTTGAAGCAGGCAGACACACATATACATCATACACTAAGATGCTAAAACGCATTCACACCCCCCCCACCCTCCCTTCCGTCATTGCTCATAGATGCTGTTGCTTGTCTCTGTAGTGATGGCTGGTGTCATGCTGGGGTGGAAACTTTGAGTTTTGATAAGGAGGGGCAGAAGGGGATCAGTGTCTGCTCCCCACAGCGAGGTCTTAGCAACAGTAGGCAGTGAGAGTAGAAGCCCAACCTGTCGTCCGGATCAGTTTCTGAAGTAGGCAGTGACAGAGAGATGGTGGTGAGCAGCATCACTCTCAGCTCTGATCAGAAAAACGAAACAGACCTCGGGCTCAGTGGCCGAGCTTGGCAGGCAAACGAAAGAGAAAGATACAGTGAGAGAGGCCAGAGCATAGCAGAGAGCCACCCAGACTCCAGGATTAGTCTCTGAGTTTGGCAGAGGCTGGTCAGAGCTGAGAGAGGTAGCAGAAAGACAGACAGCAAAAAGGAACTGGTGCCTGGCGTCTGTTCTGGGCCAGGTTAGTGGCCAGCGAGAAGAGGAGACAGAGCAACATACAAACCGGGGACCCAGTGCTCGTGGCTGTGTGGCTGGTCTGGAGTGGCTTACCCATATGGTGCTCTGCTCTGTTCCTGCTCCCTGTCTAAATCCATATGCCGCTGGTGGAAAGGTGCCCCCCTCTCCACTCCCCTCCCCTCCCCTCCCACCTCTCTTCAAGAGCATGCAGACCCTCACCCTCCCTGAACTCCCCCGCTAACCCACAAGGGAGGTGTTGGGAGGTAAAACCCTGAAGGCTTGTCTCCCCCCATTCTTGCCTCTTAACCCCTCAGAGCTGCTTAGCCCATTGTCACTACAATCTGCCACCATAGCCTTAGTGTTGTGTGTCCCCTCTCTCTCTCCCTTTCTCTCTTTCTCTCTCTCTCACCCTTTATCTTTTCATCTCCCTTTGGCACCCAATAATCGATTAACTTATTAACTGCTAATTATTCAAGCTGTGGATTGAGGATGCCTCCCTATCCATGGAAAAAAAGGGAACCTTTCCTCTCTGTTCTGCCAAATGAAGTGATTTATATTGCCCATTCATTTGGATTAAGTGCATTTAGGCTGCAGTGTTTGGGATGTGAGGACTTTGTCAGATTGCTATCAGCAGCGTTTAACATTAATCCTCTTTCTGTTGATCCAGTTGATAGCACCTACTTGGTAGAAGCCCAAGAGATCTTTATATTGAAATACACAGTTGTTATTTGTTTTTCATGTGATGTGTGTTCCGCTAAAAGGGTGTGTATGTGTCTCTCTGTTCTGGTTTCTCAGGAGGTCCTTCAGACAATACCAAAGTTCTGCTTTCCTTTTGACGTGGAAAGGTACGATTCCTCTTGATGATGTCTGTGTTGTCCATCATACACTTGTGTTAAGAGGAACTGTAAAATTGCTATCACTCATACTGTCACATGACGATTTATTGACTGTCACAGTTTAATGATGTGTGTTTATTATTGTGCTCATGGGTGCGATTGCAGGTGGCTTTTTCTGTCTTAAAACCTGGCAACTTCTACGATTTCCTCCACCTATATCTGTAAAATCAACACAGCTGTTCACAAAATATCTCCAAAAATATAAATGCTGTGATGGTGAGGTCACACTAATAATGATGATAATGATACCAAGCGTAGGAGCATGCTGGTGAGGTCGTCACTGTGTTTGCTTCTACATAATATAAGTCCAGTCAGGCCAGCTACTCACAGAAAAGTACCAGCTTCTTGTTTTCAGCATGGAAAGTGACATGTTAAATTCCCATCGTAAATACAGTCGGTGGAAAGGAAGGGATTTACTGTCTTTTACTGAAGCTGAGCTGCTGCCATCTAGTGGTTTAGGGATATACTGAGTGTCTCTGGAATTCACCTTGGAATTAGAAAATCTTTTCCAGTTTTCAAGAAGCCATAATGGAAAGATGTGACATCATATTTGGACTTTGACTTGAAATAAACTCATGGTAGGATTACACTGTGAAAATAGTTTGTTTCTCATCTAGCTAGTCCCAATTGTTTTTTGTATGGTATTTTAAATTTCAATAGCTTCATACAGTATATTTACTATTGTATTCATTTCACTGTTAAGCTCACATGTGTTTTGATCATCTTTGAGTGTGTGTCCTTTCTGTCTGGTTCCAGGGTATCCCAGAATCAGGTGGGGCAGAATTTTACCTTTGTTCTGACAGACATCGATAGCAAACAGAGGTTTGGTTTCTGTCGACTCACTCAAGGCTGCCGGGTCTGCTTATGTCTGCTCAGGTACTGTAACACCCTCACATGTTCTCTTGAACTGAAGACTGAGTCACACTGCAACCTTTTAAGATATAATGCACTTATTTTTTTTTTTTAAACAATGAACATATCTAACCTCAGTAAATTAAAACACATGACAGGAGAGAGACATCGGGATATGCTGGAAATTAGGCTGCACAAATCCAAACATTTTAAACTATTTCACAATTTAGTATGTGGAAGTATGAGGAATGAGACTTGTTCAAACACCACTGTCTTTATTTACTTGTTCAAATAACTGGGGCCTGGTCTAATTTCATAGTATCTATGGATCATTCTCAGAACCGTTTTTTTTAATAACAGCATTTATTTCTCAAGTGTGATGAAGAAAAAATTAATTTACCAGATCTTAGAACTGAACACAGATTTTTGAGAGATCGTTTTCATTCATTGTCACACTTCACACTGAGCTGCACTACGCCAGAATAACAAATTTATATTCTCATCTGCCCACACAAATATGTTAGTGATGTGCCTATAATTATCCAAAAGTTTAGCAGTTTTTGATATTTGATAGGTGGATTTATCCTATCACAGCGTACATAAACGAGGACACCAAACCCAGCAAAGCAGCATTTTCTTTGCATAATTACTCTCCAACAAAGGCTATTATCATTTAATTCCCATGTAATTGCATGTTGACACAATGTTTTTACAGATGTAATTACCTTACCATTACAAATAAGGAGCACTCCAGTGTTAATCTCAGTGGACATGCTTATGCACTTTAGAATAAACACCAAAAATGTACAAAATAAATCAGTTTTTAATGAATGTATTAAGTATTTTAACAAACTGCAAACTGGAAAAGGACCACAAACCTTTTCTTTTTTTTCTCTAAAGAAGCACTTCTGTGAGTGCAGCTTCTGTATGTGTTGGTTGTGTGTGGCTGTTGATGGGCAGTCGTGGGTTTGTCGCTGCCCTGATGAGCTGCTGTGAAGAACAGTGTCCCTCCTCCCTACACCACCCACCCTTCCCGGCCAGCTTCCATGGCCTTTGTTTTTCTTTTCACTCTCCGTCTCTCCTTTCTCTCTCTCTTTCGCTCTCTCTCTCCCCCTTTTCTCCTCGTTAATCGGCTACTGCCACAGTGCGACAGCAAAGACGCTTGGCCCATAATTATGCATGAAGCTTCACTGCCAATTAGCAGAGACTCCCCTGTCCCTCTCGCTGAGTTAGACATGCTAATTCATTTGACATATGATGTATAAAATTCATTATGCATTCTGAGTAGTTTGCATGGCTTGCTTCATTTATAACAAAATAATGTATAGAAAGTTTGTTTTTTTTTCATTTAAAATTGTTTCTCTGCTCCCCAGTTACGTTCTTCTTTCTTTCTTTTACCCTGATCTTTTTCCTCTTCTTATCTAAAATAGCCCCACTGTGCTGGGACAAGAGAAGTGAAAATAGTCTAAAGCATAAAAAACATTTAGAGGTCTCAACAAAAACAAACAAGAGAAATGTGTAAATTAAGCATTCAATGGTAATGAATGGTATTTGGTATTAAAATGTATTTTTTTGTTTATAATACTTTAAGCTGCTTTTTATTCCAACTTATTAGTAATGCAAGACAGTATTAAAGAAATTGCTTCTGTTATAAAATTTGTAACCATAGAGGAATGGAAAGAGCACAGATAAAGTGCAATAAATTGTTTAGGAATTATCTGGTTACAATTTAAAGCAGGAATATCCAGGCCCACTTGTTTATATTCATTTAAACTTTTATTTCCATTGGATATAAAATACAAGTAATTAAACCAGTTTGTGTCTGTCTGATTGTTGAAGTACTGGGACCATAAAATTGTCACCTCTGCTTACGGGAGGAAATGCCTTAATGAGTGGGACAGTTTTATGTGGACAGCCCTTTGTAGTCTCATTGCTAAAACTGTGGCTGAGAGGGCCAAGGTAAGGAAAGGCCCCTCCACTCAAGAAAAAACAAAACACAAAAGACATTAAATTATTATTATATATTTTATAGTGTTATTCCCCATCTTGCACATTACATTGCAGGATTTCCTTTTAAATGTTATTAAGAGATGAATAATTTTGATTTTCCCAGGTCTATTTAATGGCTGAGACTTTAGGATGCATTTCAGGCCCTGTGTTGCTCTGGTTAGTGGTCACTAATAGGGTCGCCGGAGGACGTTTCCTTCCCTGTACTTAACCCTTAACACGAGAAAGTAAAGGCGTAATGAAATCTTCCACTGAGCCGTCTATAAAATGTACAGTGAGTTATGATTACAGGTGCCCGTGCATTAAAGAAGATTTAAGCCCCACCTAAGAAACGAGTAAATGTCGTGCTTAACACCTAACGGGTACTTTATAGCAACAAAAAGGGCTGAAACTAGTGCTCCAGTGTTAAGGTTCAAACTGAAGTTTATAGATAATCTAGGAGTATGTGTGTCAACAATATTTGGGGATTTTTATTAATGTTTAGTTTTATTTCGTCCTAGGTTCTTCTTGTGGATATATACAATGCATGTGAAAACAAATGTTGAACAACTCATGTCACCTACATTGATTTGTGGCGGTTTGTGTGAGATCCTATTCATAATCACATAATTATGAGTTTCAAAGGCACTTTCATGGCCCTGTCTTCTATTAGATATTTCTGTGCTGTTAGGTGGTCTGAGACTGGGATGGAGAGCATGACGGGCGGTGAGTGGGCCGCAGATTAACTGGTTCATTCTTTGAGTGCATGGCACTTTGAGAAGACATGTGTTTAAAACGGCAGGAGAGATTGCGGGGCCCCCACGCACTGAGCACTCCAGTGATGGATGCTTCTCTTTCTATCGGAGGATTTGCGAAGCACAAACAGATCTGAGCAATGAGCTGTGACGAGTAGGAGTATCTCTCTAAGCTTTCCAAACTTTAACTTTACATCAACAGAAAGAGCAGAGCAGGGGGAGGGGATAAATAGAACAAAACAATAAATCTTTAAGCTATATTCATTCGGTTGCATTTGAATAAAACACAAAAACCCGATAATTATTGTGGGAAGAAATGATAAGAATATTGATAATTTGTGGTTGGCTTTCTTCACCAACAATCATTTGTGGTCCTCTGAAACAAAGGATTTACAGCACCTTGGTGCAGGAGTGTAATGACTGTGAGATCTGTGGGGCCTGGTTGCAGCTTGAGAGTCTTATTTACATCCCCTTCAGCTGTGAGAAATGAAGGATTAATGTCCAGAAGCCAGGCTTTTTAAACACGAGACATACAGGAGGCAGATAATACGAAATATATACGTAAAAATACGAAATATCAGTCATTATATCAGACTGAACTTTATGTGTGATGGTTAAAAGTAAACTGACCCTATATGGAGATATTTGTGTTGCGTGTTGTTTGATGTGGCAGAAATGTGTCTTCAGATTGATATCCAGTCAGTATGTGAATTAACATACGTGTGCTTGAGTTTAGTCTGTCCTGCGAGACTGACCTGATTGCAGTAAATCTTCATGCAGACGTCAAAATATTGGCATGTTAAGAGGCTCATTGTTTCAGACTGATGGTCACTCAGCCTCTCTTGATTGGTGCGCTTGGCTGCACTTCTCCAGGAACCCAGGCTGTCATTGGCCCCTTGCGGATTTAGCGATATGAAAATTTGCATTAGGTTCACTTTATTGTTTTCTTGTTGTCAGTTAATTCCAGTCTACAGAGCAGCCAGTGACCCATGCCCTGGAAACTCCTCAGTCTCCAGCCAATTGCCTGAGAAGGACTTCTTTGGCTTATTAACTCACATGCTAAAAATTCTATGCTTGTTAATGTTGTTGTATGATGGTTAAATGTTATTATATGGAAATTTAGATTTAAGCTGTGCGTCAGATTTTTAATTTAAACGAAATTGTACTTTAAATTAAATCTATTAAAGACTATGTTCTCTTAATGACATTAACAATTACTCAACCAGTTCAATGATCAACTATGAGTCCACTTTTGATTGGCTCATTTGGCCACTAATTTCTTTTTTAGCCTCTGCATCCAGGCAGGTTAATGAACCATTAATGGGAGTTTCTGTTTATTTAATCTCAATGCTAGGTCCTTACCCAGAATCATTATTCATGTAATGTTCGACACTGCATTTTAAAACCCCAAACTGAATAAAAATTCAAAACCTTGATAGGACACCATGTTTTTATTATTTGATTGCATAACATTAAACGAACTGAGCCCTCACAGCTTTTATGCCAAAAGAAAATGTTGGCTATCTTCCACCTCGAAAGCAAATCGACTTAGCCAAGAATATGTCAACTTTCTAAAGAAAGCCATGCTGCAGATGCTTTTAGCTTATGGTGGGTGTACTTAGTGATTAGCTTTAACACAAACTGCAGTATAAATTATTTTTGAGCTTGTTAATTAATTTATTTATTTTACATTATTTACATAAGGTAACGATTTTTTTTTAATATGTGAAGGGCATAAAATGAAGCAGAGAGGGGCAGGAGGAGGAGGTGGAGGATGGGGGGAAGGTGGGAGGCATCTTGGGCTGCATTTTTGTTAAGCCTTTGCATCTGGGAGCAGCATGCTTGTTGTCTGCATCACATGAAAGCTATGGCATTTTTTGTTAAAGTATATAGAGTCCATTGTTTTTTTTTTTCCCTTTTTCTCATTGTCTATGGGCTTAAAGAGCAGACATGGCTGGAATTCATAGCATCTGGAGGGCTCTTGGTATGAAGAATGCCATAATAAGGACTAGATAGATTTTTTTAAATTTTTTTTTTTTTTTGGTAACCAATGGCTCTGCGCTTTAGCGTAGCCATAGCTGTTCAATGTCCTGTGTACATTTGTCACACTAAGCCTCAGGTCACTGACATTAGCCAGTACATGCACCCAGTAATATTCCAGGACTATAATTACAAACTTCCTGCTGTTCAACTTTTGCAGTGTCAAGCAGATGGTGAAATTATTTATAGACATTATGATGAAAATGTGTTATGACACACACAGGAGACTGAATCCCTCTGTTTTAACATCTAGCAGGAATGAATGAATAACTTCTGCACATACAAAATGTTAATATACTGTCTACCTTTGTTTCTTCCAGTTATCTACCATGGTTTGAAATTTACTACAAGCTGCTAAATACCCTGGCAGACTACCTAATGAAACAACAGGTAATTTTGGACATTTACTACTTGCATGATTTAGAATTTTATGTACATTAAGTGCTTTGCAGGAACATAATATGACAACAAGACATGTTAGTGTGATTTGATTGAGAAACAAGCACACAGTTTAGTGCTTCTGAGACTGTGCTGTGGTACGATATTTTCCTCCATTCTCTTCTTGTTGTGCATGCTGCATGTTGTCTTTTGTGTGCAAGTTTTGTTCGGCGTCTTGGGCTCGACTTGGCTCCTGTTGTTAGCAGCAACAATGTTGACATTTCACAGACCAAACACTGATCTGACACTGGAAGTTATTCCTGATGATTTACTGGAAAACAAACCGTTAAAAAAAAAAAAAAAAAAAACCCCAAAAAAAACATACACACACAGACACTCACACACCAACCAACATATACACGTACACAGAAATGCTGGCACTTCACAAAAGTCTTTTCCCCTGAATGTTCACTGCATTGTACTAGCAAAGGGAGGGGAATGTAAAATATGCAACAAAATGGGGAGATGAGCAGCATCTAGCACAGAGGGTGTAGGTGATGTTCCCATGTTTAGACTGAAGAGAGAAGAAGAAGGAGGGAGGGAGACAGAGCAAGGGAGAGGTGCTGAGAGCTTTGGGACCGCTTTCCGTTGTCATGTAGTCACTGCTTTGTCCAAGATGCTTTGAGAGCAGTGATCAGGATAAAGACTCTTCCTAAAGTTCAACATTTAACATGCACACACATTTCTGTGGCTGAAAGGAATTACGTAGGATAATCTAATGTAGAGACAAGCATTGTGTGTGCTTCAGGAGGAGTAAGAGAGAGACAGAAGGATTGCTGAAAATCCTGGGTGACTTAAGTGTTAGTGTGCATGATTTGGTTTCTATTTACCCCGCTGTCCGTTCCAGGCGAGAGGGAAATGTTGACAGACGAGGGAAGACAGAAGAGCGATGAGGGTTTAAGGCGAGGGGTAAATGAACTGTTTCCCCAGGCCGTGTTGCTGACCATGCGTGTGAGCATTGAGCCTCTCATGACAGGAGGCTGTTCGATTGCACACACCCCAGCACCCCTCCCTCCCATTTCCTTCTCTGTGCTGTATTTTGCCACCCATTCCTCTTGATTTTCTATTTCTCTCTGGCTCGCTTGCACACACGCACACACACACACACACACACACACACACACACACACACACACACACACACACACACACACACAAATACATACATACGTGCGCATTTCCTCAAACAAGCAGTGGCTCGTAACCAAAACAAAGTTCTCTGAGAGGGCAGGAGATATAGAATCTAAACAAACAACAATGCTTGACCTCTGTGTTCACAGTAGTTAGTTTAGTTTAAGGACACGTTGCAAAGTGCTTCTGAAGGCCCATGTCTTTGGAACAGGGATTAATTACTGACAGCCCACTCTAGGCCGTAAATCAGTGCGACTGGATAATAAGCGTCTGCAGCCCTACACTCAGCCGTCTCTTAGCGTCACCATTGCTAGCTAAACATGTGTCAGTTGGATGTTTTGAAGGCCTTCAGGCCTCGCTGCAGGACTGCCCTCTGGTCTGCAGCAGCGCCTGTCCTAGCACTGTTGTTAAGATTGACACATAACTCGAGACATCAACAAAACAAGTAAGCAAAATGTATGTGTCCTATGTTTTTCTGTTTATTATCTTTTGTTGTTTGTTTCTCTCCCTCAGGAAAATGACTTGAATGACATGCTGAATTCTCTCTATGATCTGCCTGTGCCAAAGCCCTTCACGCCAGTCAGCCTGAGTGTGGTAGGTACAGATCTCATATTCCCCCTTATCAGAGGCAAGACAGCTGAGAGTAGAGACAGAAAGACAGAGGGAGGGACAGGTAGGTTACTGTAATAATGTGTTACTTCATGAAGCACATTGGAGAGAAGAATACAGTAGAAGACGGTAACATTTGGCTCAAGTATCAGGGAAAGAGGAAGGAATAATGAGAACTAAAATAACATTGACACAAAGAAGAAAGGAGGAGACAAAGATTGCATGAAAACAGGCAGAAAGAAAATGGAGACAGTCAAAACAAGGTGATATTGACAAAGTATAGGCTGAGATGGAGGAGATTAATGAGGTAATAGAAAGGTAGACAAAGAATGGAGAGCACAAGTACGTTAAGATACACTGGGTAGCAACAGAGGGACACCGATGGCCCGGGACTGACACTGTTTGGTAACAAGAAGTGGCGATAACAGGTTTTTGTGTGATAAGCCTGAGCTGGACATGTTTAAACTTGAAGGTTCCTTTCACAACTCATCATGTCTCCCACTTATCAAAAACCGAAATGGCTTAATGAGCCCAGGTCCCTCAAAGTCAGCATGTGTTTGTGTTAAATCTGACACAATCTCTTCTTGTGTGTTTCCAGCTCATACATAAAACACTCTTAAGCAGTTTTTGCTCCCCTAGGTCTGGCCTGTGTAAGTAGAATATAATGGTTTTCAATGACACTGCTAAACTCGTGTTTTGCTCATTAATATATCTTTTTTGAGTTGCTCCTTATTGTAATGAAATCAAAAGAGTTTCAGTTTTAGCCTTTGTCCATGAGGACTGCTCTTTCTTTCTTTTTTTTTTTTTTTTTTGGACCAATTAAACAAGCTACTCTGAGTCTGCTGCAGTGTAGGTCTCAGAAGGATACACATCTAATTACACAGATGAATATACAGCATAACAAGAACAATATGAAGTAATCAATACATCTTTATGAAGGTTAACAAGGTCAGTAAGATTCTTGGTGATTTATTTTTTCTTTGTCAGTTTTTTTTTATTTTTTTTTTATCAACTCTCTATGTGAAGAAAACCTTTTCATCTGAATCTCAGAGCTTCATTGGAAAAGAAGCCCTGGAGAACAGAGGTGATAGCTTCATCTCATTTCTGGAGAAGCCACTAGTTTGATATTTAATTGATGAAGCAGAATTATTCCCTAAAAGAATGTTTTTTTATTTTATCATGCCAGCCAAGAAAGAAGAAGGATCATTGTCCCCTTTCATGTGTGAACTCTGTTTTGCTCTCTCTCCTTCTCTCATTGTGCAAGAATGAGCAGTTGTATATTGCCACTGGGCAAGTACTGAGAGATCGGCGAAGCAAGGAGCCGGTGAGTGGAGGCGAATGAGTGAACAGCAGAAACGGGAGGAGGGAAGGAGGCTGCTGTGAAATATGAAACCGCTGCTGTACTAATCACATGGGAGCCACGGCTTTCCAAATTGGCCAAATAAGCTGCGCTATCTTTTTGAATATAACAAAAACAAACTATCCTGGGCCTTGGTGTATGTTTCTTCTCTTCTGGAAAACAATCAAACTTTGTTAATGATTAATGCCATTCCACTCTGCTGTATTCTGTCTCTGAATATCAAAAGTTTTTTTCCCCCCTATCTTTATGTTTAAAGCAAAGGCAATTGTGCTCAAAAAATCTCCTTGATGCCTTTCCAGTTAACCCACTTTTAATGTTTTTATGTAAAGATGTCTTCGAAAGAACAAAAAAAAAAAAAAAAAGAAAAGCAGATTAGCACGTAAACAGCCAATGAAAGCCTGGGTTGTGTTGAGGGGCATGTGATGATCACAATACCATGAATTTGTAGACCAATGGGGAAACATTATTCAGCAGACAAAAAAAAAAAAAAAACAATGCTTAGAGATTTACTGTACTCTGTGTATGGGCCTCAAATGTATTTCCCAAGTCCCTAATCACAATTTACTTTTTTGGTTCATTTAGGTTTAATTATCCTCCTATTGGTCTCCTTTTCACTGGGTTTTTGAATAGATTTACTGAAGATTACTATGAAACAAAGATGTTTAACAGCACTTATTAGCACTGCAAGATACTTATTATTAGATGATTAAAAAGGTAGCTAATATAGTTTCATGAAAAAGCTCAAATTAGTATTCCGCAACACAGGCAAAATGAGTAGGTTTTACGGTGAAAAGCCTAATCTCAGTAAATTTGCAAGCATAATCTTTTTCATCTGAATTTTGTGGTGAAACTTCTCAATTATTAATCATATATGTAATATACAATATAAAAAAACACACAGCTAACTAATGTTTGTAGCATCTTGTGGGTATTTGTGTAGTAGCAGTGGTGATTTTACAGTAAACCAATGGCTGCAGTGTTAGCTAAGCCTTCTTGGTTCTACGGCATAACAACAACTAATGTTGCTCTAATAGAAAATATTGTAGCATAGCACATCAAAATTCACATTGCACATTAGTCCAGGGCAGGTTCTGTCTTGTTTATGGGTAAAGCACACTTTATTTCTAACATAAGAACCTACATATTAAACTTATTTAGCCTGTTGCTGTTGGAAACAGGGTCCAAATTCTTACACTGCGTGCATACTCAGCTGTTTTCCTAACTCTTTAGTGCTGAATGTAGAAGAGTACTTAGACCGCTTTTGTTGTCAAAAAATAATAACTATAGGATGTATAAGTTATAAGGTAGCTATGCAACATATGCATAAAAATATAGCTGCAGTAATACAAACATTTAAACAAATTCGCTTACTATGAAGAATGGTGTGCAGGAGTTAACAAATTGTATGCTCATGCCTATATATCTTTTGGTCAGGGGAAAAAAGCTCCATATTGGTTCCAGCTTAGTGTTTGTTTATGCTCCATCTTTATCTCCACTAAGCTTCTAAGCTTCACTCGACTACAACAATGACCCTCCTGTGGGAATATCACAATTGTTTATCCATGATAATTGTTTTCACATTTATTACACTTAATATACACGCACTTATGGAGTGTAATATATCAGTTGTTTTACATTAACTAATCATTCCAATGTGAGCTACACACAGAAAATGACGTGTTGCCATTTCTTTTAAATTGTCACTGTCCCCCTAAGACTACTTTGCATCAGTCTTTTTACTGGTGGTGGAAAAATTTTTAGCAGTTTAGCAAGAAATTTCCATCTGCAGAATAAATATAACATTTTGCAAAATTTCAATGTCAGGCCCCTGAATAATACCTACCAGCAGCACTGTATGTAGTAAAATATGTTCTCGGCTAAACATCATAGTTACAGGAGAATGTTGAATCAATTAGGTAAATAATATAATGGGCCGGGGTTAACCAAGCATTGTTCAGAATGGCACTCAATAACGTAAAATCATTTAGATTTGTATCATGTCACTTCAAAACACATTATAATGACTTTGTTTGGAGTATTGAGCTGATATTTTTCCACTGTCATAATTTTTTTTCGTTTCCATATTTTTTTTCACTGTGATGGGCTTTTTTCTTGTGGTCTTGGGTCTGCATAATCAGAGACATCTTTCCTTCTTGGTGGTCATCATTTCGGTGGCATTGCTGATTCTAAGTGGTTTTTGTCATGTTTGCACACTCATGTTATTTGTCCAATGTACAATTGTCCTTTTTTTCCAAGTTTATAGAATTTATTTGGCCAGTCCTTTCTCCAAGCTCTGTTCAAAGTTGCACCTTGACTGAAAGGTTTGCCACACAGGTGCATTCATGTGCCATAACACAAATTGGATAAATGTCTTTCCTAATCAGCAGAAACAGGATTTCTGTGCTGTTTGGCAACCAACTCACAGGTGTTGGGTGTCATTCCTTCTGTCACAGGAGCTGTAAGTCAAATAAGCTCTGTACTGTTAGAGAAAACACTGACTGTGTATTTGTCTCAAATTATATTTTCTATTTGCATAACAAGTAAACAGTAGCCACAAGTAAATGTAAGTGTAAATTCTACTATATTGTACTAGACATGCTGTATTACAGTAGATTTAAGCAAAGCCTTCAACAGATGCTTGAGTGAAGGCCTAGAGAAATGCAGGTGTGCTAAGGATAGGGGAGTGTTTGTGTGTTTGTGTGTGTGTGTGTGTGTGTGTGAGTGTGAGAGAGAGAGAGAGACAGGAGTGTGTTTCAATTGGTGGTTTGTCTACCTGTCTCCAAACAGCACCTCTCTCAGGACCCTTTGATCTAAACACTGAACCTGCCCTGCTCTCCCAAAGTGAGACAGGCATCCCTGTGATCCTCTAAACAACCTGCGTGTGTGTCTGTGTCGATGCACACATGTGCACATATATTTTTGTCTGTGTGTTGGTGCTCCACAAGCCTTTTTAATGCTTAAATAAAGACTCAGTTTTCCACCGGAGACATCACCCGAGTCTGCGTCTATAGGGAGCTAAGCTGCTATTGAGCTTTCTCTGTTCTGTAGGCCTGATAAAAGCATTGCCACAGTTCAGACACCAGCTCAGCAATTCATATAGACAGAGCTGAAGATGAGCCATAAATCATGGAACAAAGTGAAAGGCCTTTTCCCCTACTCTTTCCCTCATTCTCTTCTGTGTGAGTGGTGTGCTTCACTTGTGACCTTACCTCTTCTTTTTCCTGTATGTTTGTGTTTTCGCAGCACTCCTATTTCATTGCCCCGGATATCAATGGACTGCCAACTATCCCTGAGAGTGTAAGTATTTATGGAAAAAAGAAAAGAAAGGAGACAGGAGGTAAAGCGAGATCCCTCTCTTCTGGAAACATCTCTGCCTCTAATCGTTTTTAATCAGACACACTTGTCACCTTTTGAAATTATTGCATCATCATCTTGTTTCAGTTTTATCTCCTGTGGTGCTGGTACTTTTAATGTTGAAATTCAGTGCTCAGTGTGGGCATTAGAGGATTCAAACTAAATACATTTTCTTTGTTGATTGTCTATTCAAATTGTAGCTTAAGTCAAGCATCCCCAGTCTTTTTAACAAGGGAGACTGCAGTGTCTGTGCAGTCAAATCAAATCTGTGAATTTTAAGCAACATTGATCGATATAGTATTTATTTTGAAAACATGACTATAAAAGTAGATAAATTTCATAACTGTCATTCAGAGCTGTATTTCTTACCCATTTATTTTTGACTGCAAAACCGCATGTGCAGAGATGGAAGTTCAAGTCCTTTTCCAGCCAGCACTGTATATCTCTATTTATGGCACACTGTGGTACTCTCACAATTTGTTGCATTGACACTTTACTGTAAGCAAGATGTGCAAAGACAGTTTGTTATGTACCCACATATCCTTCTGTTCCTGTCTGTCTCCAGAGGAACCTGACAGAGTACTTTGTGGCTGTGGACGTCAACAACATGCTCCAGCTCTATGCCAGTATGCTGCACGAACGGCGCATCATCATTACCTCAAGCAAGCTTAGCACTGTGAGTTCATTCTCTCGGCTGCAGTCAGTTATGAGCTTAGCCCTGTCAGACACAAGGGGCAAATAGGTTAGTTTAAATACTCCAGCTACTTAAGGGAATATTCATTGCAAAGCATTGCTGGTGTCTTTGGTTGGCATAGGTTTCTTAAATATTTCATTCAAGCTTAGATGAAGCTTTCACCTATGCTTAAATTAAATATTTAAGAATTATGTTGAATTATGTTCTGCATTGTGTTTTTAAGTTAGTCATGTTAGATAATGTAGGATTCCTGTGGGCTGTTTCACTTGCATCCAATAAATGATATCATTATGTTAGAAAATGTTGCTAATTTACAGTCAATGAATCACTCTTGCTATTTTTGGTTTCATATCAAATTCAGATACCAATTTGCTGACCCCAAAAACAAATATAGCTCAAATATGGGGGCTTTTTCTTAGGTTGAACATGATTCTCTTCATCAGTACTCCAGCTGGATATCAAACCCAAAGTATTGTGATGAGAATATTTATCTGACATGGCTACACTACTTGTATAGATAGAGTTGAATGAATCTGTCTGGCCTCCACGCCCAGGCATCCTGCAGTCAGGCAGCCACACTATCATCATGCTATGACAAGCTGTTAAATCCACACTAAATCTGGATTATATTTGACTGTTATCTCATAACTGCAAAATATTAATGGCCAAAAAGCCTTAAATTATCCGTTATTACGTCTTAACTCTTTCACATAATTTAAAGTCACTTCTTTTTGTCTGTATGAGGGAGGAAATCTCTATCTTTCTGCCCCTCTTTGTGCCTCTGCTCCTCATTCCATCCTCCCCCTGTTATCTTTGTAACTGATGAGACAGAGCCAAATGTTTATGACAGATGAGATGGGAGAGGGAAGTGATGTCATCCAAGTCCTATCTGTATCTGTATTGTAGCTGGTTCTGCCTCAGTATCGTCAAGGCTGCAGAACACTGAACACCCGGAGGGGCCTGTTGTGGTGATGGGTGCTGGAGGCGATGGTGCCCAAAGTTTCCCCTAGGAGCTATAATCAGTATGAGCTGTAAAAAATTACCCAGCCCTCAGAGAATTTCACCTGTCTAACCTCAGCTCCTCAGGCCAGCAGCACCTCTGCTCAGGGTCTAGGCAGCACACTGTGCTGTGACACAAGGGTTATATGATGCAAATTATTAGACACAAGGGTGAAAGTGTTTTTCTTTTTAGCAGAAAGAGATGGTGGAAGTGATTGTTTGTCTCTGATTTACAATTTTCTGCAGCTCAGACACAAGTCTTGATTTTTTTTTTTTTTTTTTAAACAAATATATGCCGTCAAGATATTTTAAGAGTTTCCACGTCAGACCTTTACTCTGTGAGCCTTTTATTCTCTACAATCCTTCATCCACTCATCTGTCTATCCATCCATCTTCCTCAGGGAGAAGTGTTTTGGTTTGGTAGTGATATATGTCAGGCATTACAGTACAAAGGTATTTTCACATCTCTACTGGGATTACTAGCAGGCCTATTGTTATTACTCCTCATGTGATTATTATTTCTTGCTGTTGGGTAGATTGACCTCATAGTTCAAGTGGAAATGGCTGCCATGGTTGTTGATGTCAGCTTTCTAAGTGTATGCATGCTAACTGAAAAGAGCGCAGCTCATTATCCACACCACTGTCTTGTGATCAAAAATGTTAACGGCTGAGAAATATATAATTAATGTCACAGATTGTCACAATGTTTCTTAAGTGAGACTTAGCAGTCACTGAATAGACAGGTAATATTTCTATAGTCTGCTTGCCACAGATAGAGGATGTATGAGAGAAGGTATTGTTAGTAACATCGTTAGTACCATCCAGCTGCTTTTCACCACCTCCGCCTGTCCAGCCTCTCAGCCAAGCAGAGAGAAACAAGGAATAGAAATAGGAAAGAGAAATACACACTCACACACACATGGACGTACTGCATTTATTCTATCTGCTCTAGGTGCTGCCTGTGTTAAAGCCCCCGGTGAACCCAGTGTGTCAGTCTGTCGGTACATGGCCGGCGCGTCTCGCAAGCAGCCAACAGCAAAGGAATAAATCATGATCTTACAACAATGCGTCAGTTGACTTATTGCTGTTTCGTGACCGGAGGTGAATGGTACCACTGTTTTAAAAGGCTGGTCGGCGGTGGCGCAGGGGCGGGAGTCAGCCGAGCGTGCAGCCTTGTCATAGGGCCGTATAATAGGGCTGCATCGGCCCTTCCTCTAACTAGTCAGCTGGGAGGACCCCCACCACCACCATCTCCCCACCACCCTCTGTGTCTTTCATCTGCCGAGGCCCCCCAGCTCTCAAGCCCAGCCTCTGCCCTGCCTATCGCCCAAACTCACACAGCCCGGCTCCAGCACCGGCTGACAGCAGCCCTCTCATCAGCCTGTCAGGCCTATGCTAACAAGGAGCTATCCATCCACCATGCCCTAGAGTGCCAGCTGTCTCTCTGTTTCCTGTCTTTTCCTCTGTTGTTCCTCTCCTCTCTTTCCCTGACTTCTCACTGTTATGCTACTTTCTCTCTATCTTAGTTATTCCACCTCACTGACATATTATTTTCTGTCCATCTGCCTCTCACTCACCCTGACTGCACTTCTCTTTCTCTCTGACTTTGCCTCCCTTTCCCTGGGTGTCTTAATGTGTCTCTCTGTTGTTGGGCATCTGCAGAACATCAGGACATCCTCCCCCTTCTTCCCCTCCATCCCTTCAATAGACTTATCTCAACCCCATGCCATGTGTCTGCCTTAATGTGTGTGTTGTGCCACCATGGCTGTCTGTGTACACATGTGCACGTTGTGGGTGTTTGTGTCTTCTTTGCATGCATCTGCTCGTGTGTGTCTTGTGCTCTCACAGGTGTTTGTACCTTATGCCTTATGTCTTTCTGTGAGTCAGTGACTGTGTGTGCGTGAGTGGGAGGGCAGGCGTTAGCAGGTAACCGTGTCGTCCTGTGTGCCCTTTCTTTCTCCCGATGCCACCTACTTGTTTGTGGCACACCTGCATTGTGCTGGGCCTGACACCCGCGTTTCTCACCAGAGGGAAAAGCAGAGTATGGGTAATTGGTGACTTACTCAGTGCAGGCGAGGGGAAAGGGAAAAGCTAAACACAGCAATAAACCAACAGTAGAATCTAGGGAGAGGTGGCAATGGACAGAAGGACAGCAGGAGGAGAGGAGGAACCAGAATAAGAAATGAATGAACAGGAATGAAAATGAGTCTTGGACAGGACAAGAGAGAATTGAATTTGGAGAGTGTGCAGGGACATAGTTGGAAGGAATGGCTAGTGGAGGGGAAATGAGTGTTTAGGGCTGGTTTGAGGAGGTCAAGAGTGATTCTGTTGATACCATTCCTCCTGTCAAATTGAATCACATTGCCTGCAGCAGCAGATCTTTGTCTGACACGCCAATCTCACTGTACTCTATCTCGCAATAGTTTTCTTCATCTCAGAAGCGCATGTATGCAAAGACATGGTGTTGATTATATTCTCAGTTTGATTAAAGGGCTAATGTACATCCCCACATTAGCCATTTCTCCACTTTCTGCCTGTGTTTCACTTCAGCATGTCCAGGTGCTTAGGTTAAGAGAAATGGTGTGGGTGGAAATACGCTGCTTACTGACAGTCTGTAGAACTCAATGTTGTTTTGTTCCTGAGGTCTCTGCTCTTTAAGGAAACACAGGAAACAAGAAATAACTTTAAATCTTTGGGATTTTTTTTTTTTTTGTTGATGTGTCTTTGTGAAGTTTAATTGTCAGTGCACACAAACTATTGTCACCTGTAAGTACAAAAAGTATTTTCATCCCACAACTTGTAGTACACACATTATACTGTTAAATTACTATTTAATACACTGTTTAATAATCTCCCTCTTTCTGTTTTGCCTTTTTTTTAGCATCATTCAGTGGGTGTGGGAAAGCCAGTGTTTGTGTGGACACTTTCTGTCTCAGCCACAGTGCACTAAAAAAGCTCTCAGGGCCGAACCAAAGACCTTGACTGCTTTTTGAAGCAGGCTGTCGCTGTATAATCGGTTAGCTTCTCTCAGAGGAAGGGGCAAAACACACACACACACACACACACACACCCACACACCCACACACCCACACACCCACACACCCAGTGTGAGAGGCAGGCAGTCCCTCATTACTGGGCAGAACCCTGGTCCCTGAGGGCTGGACCCAGCACCTAATCCTGTATTTGTTCTTGGGGACTGTATCTGTGATTCTCCATTGAATGGAATATTAAGCACCCAGGTCTTTTGTGGAGCGTGTAAGCCATTTGGCTCCACTCATCTATTATTTATCAGCCTGGCAAATATTTTATCAGCCTTAGCCTCTTATGACCCACTCTCATGTGAAGCCCCCACCCTTAAATGAAGAAAAAAAAATAGGGGTACTATTTCTGTGTTTTTTTCCCCAATTTATCTTCTTTTTACTTTTTGCCTCATTTGTTCTTAAACCTGAACAAGGACACAGGGATTTGTATTACGTTGAATTAGAGAAGGAAATATGTGAACTATTCCTCTGGAGTTCCCTCCAAGTTGGCTTATCTCAGGCACGCTGCCACCTTCAATGCTTTGGAGATAGCAAATAAAAGAAAACAGAAATCTAGATTTGCTTTATAAATCATTATCTTAGTTTCAGTAACCCCCCCCTCTTAGCCAGCTCCCTCAAGCCAGCCACCCAGTCAGAGAAGAAGGGAACCAGAGAGAGAGAGTGAGATACTCCTGTTTTTCCTTTCAACCTGAGAGTAAATCATGCCAGTTGGGGGGCTCACCTTGAGGCCTGGTGGAGATAATTGGAGTTGGTTAGCGAGGTGTTCTGTGCCATTACCTCCTGGTACCAGCGAATGGCTGGGGCTTGTCTCACACTCCCAGAGGAGGAATACACTTGCCTGTTGGCTCACCACTAAGTTTGTGTGTGCATGCACGTGTGACATGCATACACAAGTGTGTACGTATATCCGCAGCCGGATCGCTGACCTCTCTTCATCACGATTTAATGGCCACTTACCGTCATCGCTTTGGAAAAGGGAGACGGGTGGGATGGTTTTGATAGTAGCTCTTCCACCCAGTGCTTCAGTTTCACACATTAATATTCATAGCATTGATTTATTTTCTAAATTAACAAAAAAACAAACTGTTTGCCAGGGAATTAATCCTGACAGGAGCGTGGCATTGTGTTTTATTTGAAGACGGCAGGCAGTGGAAATATGCATATGCAGATACACAGAGCAAGACACCAATTAAATGTTGATTAAGTCCTAACTATTGTGGGACTGGGTGTATGAGAGATTGCAAAAAAAAAGAAAAAGATCATTGCTTTTTTTTTTTTTTTTTTTTTTTTTTTTTTAGGCCGATATGAAAAATGAATGCAGTTAAAGTAAACATGCAGGGAGGGAGGCACATGGACAGAGAAACACACACACACACTTTTTGTCTTGAGCTTTTCAGATGTCCAGGCTTGATGTTTGGGCGGATTGTTACGGGTGGGGCCCTCTTTCTTTTTCTCTGGCAGTGGTGGTTTTCAGCCACCAAGCTTGGTCGCTTTTGGCCGGTCATCTGTGACACTGTGTGTGTCAGTGAGCAGGGGGTCTCCTGGTAGTGTGCGTGTATGTGTGATAGTGTGTGTCCGCTTCGCACATTGACTGTGAAGCTGCAGCAGTATAACAGCGGCTGCTGCTCCCGGGTCCCGGCGGTATTGGCCTAGCCCGCAGTCTCTCTTGGCTAACTCATGTTTCATTCTTTGGCAATTTGCCCTAATGAAGTCCCGCAGGAGCCCCTCAGACCTCTGTTCTCTTTCCATATTTAATCATGTTATTTTAATCTGGGGGATGAGCTAACGCCTCTTTCTCCTGCCGCATGTGTGTGTGCGGGTGTGTCTGTTGTAGGTCATTACTATAGTTGGGTTTTCATGAGATGGGATTAAAACAATGGGAGACAATGACTTTAATTTTATGGGTAATGTCAGTTTGACAATGTAGAGAGCTTTTTTGAAAAGACTGTCATCCAAATGTGATTGCGTCTCATTATTTGTTAAAAAAAGAAGAGGTTAATTATTCTATATTTTCTCTTTAATTACTTAGTAATAGTAGTTTGGATAATATTGGTTTTTATAGTTACTGTCTGCAATGTTGGAATCCGTTTGTTGCTTTTGTGAATGTTGCAACACAATTTTTTCCAGAACATGGACATGGAGTTGAAAAGCAGCTACTGTATTTGTGTCCACTGAGTTTGTATTTGTGCTGAGTTTTATGGTCAAAAGAGTTTAGAATTTCTTCTTTAAATAACTTAAAATTGATGGCATGTGCATTTGTTGCAGCGATGACTCACAAATGAATCACCATAGAGGAAGCATTGGTTTCATGTTCTGTAAGTGTAAAGCAGTTGTTGCCTTTCTTCATGTCAGTCGTTTTTTTTATATATATATATATTTCTTTTCACCCTGTCATCAATCTTCTCCTCCTTTGCTATGTTTCTGTCATGAGGTTAAAGACAAGCTCCTGTCATCTAGTTGATCTCCAGCTTTCACTCTCTTCTTCTCTTCCTCCAACAATAGCTTGCGGGTCATGTGTTCATCACAACAGCACTACACGTGTCAGTATATTTCTGTGGGCTATGTTTGTGAGTAGGATTAAAGGCTGGCAATGTTTTTGTCAATGATAACTCAATGAAATAAAAAGTACAATACATCAACACATCAGCATCTGCAACCTTATACATAGATTTTTTTTTTTCAGAGAACAGGGTTTTAACAGGATATAGTTTGGATGCAAAACAGCTGTTCTCTGTGGACTAATTGTGGAAACTTAGCTACATAAGTTTAAGAGCTTTATTAGAATAAAGACACAAGGGAAGAGCAGCGTATTTTTATTGAATTATTTGTTCAACTCTTTCCTGTTGGCAGTTTTTGACAATGAAATGAGTCAAACTTTAAGCACAAAATGGGATTTTAGTAGTTTAGATTTTATTTTTCACTTTTCTTAGTTTTTGTGTTATGTTGAATTTGTTCTCATGTGTCTTTCCGTAGTTAACTGCATGTGTCCACGGTGCAGCTGCTATGATTTTTCCCATGTACTGGCAGCACATCTTCATTCCTGTACTCCCCCCACATCTTCTCGACTACTGCTGGTAAGGCCGACCACTTCTGAAACACACACATACAAACACATACACAAACAGGGTCAACCGTAATAATTGTTTACACCTTCTCGTTTTCTTTGCAGCCACTCTAGGCCCGCTTTCCTTTTTTTTTTTTCTTCTCTCATTTTCCAGCCATCTCCGACACACATACGCACAAACACACACTTGACACATAGACACATAAACATACTCTGTGCCATGTGTGCTTTTCATACACTGAGCCCTGCCGCCAAAAACTTTGGTGTAAAAATGCAGACACATATGTTCACTCGTTCTCCCACCCGTTCTTTGAGTTGTTCCCACGATTCCTCTCGCAGTGCACCTACTCCTGTGTGGCCCCTCAACATAATGAACAGCCCGGATCACCTTGCTCCATATTTCATGCCAGTGCTAGCACCACACTCTCATCATCTTAGCCCTCTCAGGGGTTCATTACCACCCGTTCAATTCAAATCCAATAAATCTGACTGGACTTGATTGAAACTGAATAGAGAGCAGAAGTTAACAGCCCATCTACATGTGTTCAACTTCAGATCTGTACATGTTTAAAAAATGCAGTGAGTGAACGTCAGCTTATGTAAAAGGAGCTATTTTTGGTTGAATCAGTGCTGATAGCTCATACAGTTACACGGCTTTACCAAGGGGGGACACATCAGCTTGAAGAAGCTATTCATCACTGACAGTAAAATGTGATTTTCAACACTCTGTGAAGACTCATCATTATCTTATTTAATCACAGGGTTGTCCTCCATGTACTGATTAGATAACAAAATTATATTACATGCTTTATGTGTTTGTGTGTGTGTGTGTGCAGTACATCTTGAGTTTCTGACCATGCTGGTGTGTACATGTGGATGTATCTGTGTTGTAAAAGCAGATGAAAGACAGCACTATATATTCATAAAATCAAGACCACAGCGGGTACAGTGCAGAGCTACAGGCCTGTTGGTTGTTTTTGCTGTTACTGTAAGTTGATTACAAGCCTGTGGCTTCTGAATCATTCTGACCAGGAATATACTGACCCAAAGCTATCCAATTATTGCTGCCTCTGTAAACCTCATCATAAAAATGGTTTCTATTATTTGACTGTTTTGTTGATTTTATTCGTCTTGGTAGATGAGAAACATACCCTGTGATCCAACATTTCTTTTCACAAGCACTGACATTCAGTAAGAAGATAAATATGACATAAGAATGACATGATAATAACCATGTAAAGTATCTTTATTTAGCACAAAAAGAAAACTTTTAACACTTTTATTTTTTGGCTTTCTAGGAAGGGCTCCAAGTCTTTCCATACTTTCTGAATCTACCATCTTTGCAAAGGAAAAGCTTGATTAAATGAATGCAAATGCAAAACTACTCGTTTATAATGTGTTTATCGTTATAGTACATTGTAGAGGTAATAACAGTTATAGCTTTTGTAATCTCAGTGGATTTTCTGTAATGTCTTCCCTGGTACATGAATGTTCTTACTGATAGCTGAGTGTAGCAGTTTCACAAAAATGTACAAAACCACACTGAATAACATTTGAACTCTTTAAGCGACAATTAAGCAGCTGAAAACTGGAGTTTAAATACATGTTGAAAAACCAGTCGAGTATCGCCAGATCAGTTTGTTTGCCCTGCTGTACAAACAAGTTAACTTAAAGTTGTTTTCCATTTTTAGAGTCATGGTGGTCCTTTGGAAAAATCATTTTAGATAGTCAGCTGCTATGTCTTACATGCAATATGACTGGGTTATTGTATAACTGCCTGTGATTATGGTATATGCAATATATGTCCAAATTAAAATATACATGAACACATTGTTATTAATACATTCATTGAACATCTGTTGCATTACAGCGGTTTTCATATGATTTCCAGCAATAATATGTATATATATGTTTTCATTTTTGATTTTTCAGTTGTTTTTTATTAATGTTGATAATTAAATATGTATGATGGTAAAATAATCACAAACACCATCACAAATTATATGACAGTCAGTTCACATTATCAATTTGGACATTTTGTCTAATCAACGATCATGCATCCTGAAGACATTCAATTTACAGTTATATAATACAGAGAAAAGAAAGAAGTCTTCACATTAACGATGCTGTGATTTGTGCCAATTTATAGTAAGATGAAACAATAATCAAATGCCACATAACAATGTTATACGTGTCTGTTAATAGTCTGTTGTACTCTCAACATTAAAGTTTATAGTTGTTCAAATTGGTTTATGAAATTTGCAAAGGCAGCTTCCAAAAATATTTCTTGTATGTAACCGTTTGATGTAGCTCACAGTTTTGTTTCGCTCTCTCCATTCACAGTGCCCCCATGCCATACTTTGTGGGAGTTCATCTTAGTCTGTTGGAGGTACGTCAGATCTATCTATGTCAGTCTATGCAAATAAATGTGCATGTATATAAATGTGTATCATTATACTGTATATGCATAATTATATTTGTTGCTGCAGACTGTATATGCTCTATGTGTAACCTCTATAGTACATCAAAAGTTAAATGTTGATGGTTCCTTATTTGCATTAGTTACAAGTATGAATTTCAAGGTTTGAGTAGATTTCTTAAAAAATTAAAATTACATTTAGTGAGGATGCTGTTAATGTATATTGGCAATTCATAGTTTTACCTCAAATGACTTACCCGGTGCCTCTCCTGATCTGGGGAATTGGGTTCTTAATTTAGGTGTTAAAAAAAAAAAAGTTTAATTATACTTTTATCACATTGAACAAAAAAAAAAAGACAGTATTATCTTTATCTTGTGTGTGTGCATTCATAACAAAAAGAAAGGTAGAAAAAGCATCAGCAAACAAAAGGCTTCTCTACTTTATTGTTGGTTGGGGGGCAAGTCATCACCAGCACTGCTGTTTTGTGTGAATGTATGTTGCAAGCATGCGCACATTTGCACTTGTGTGTAAGTGTTAGTATGTAAGTGTTTGTGTGTAATTGTGCAAATGCATATGTTTTGAAATGCACGTGCGTTTTTGTGCGTGTGTGTGTGATATTTGTCTGACAGGTGCAGCAGTGGCAGTATTTATCACACTCTGCATCCGTGACAGACCCCCTTTTCTGCCACTACATAATTAGTCCAGATCAGCATGTGAGCCTCCGCTGCACAGGCTGTCACAAAAGTGACAAACTAGAAATTCACACACTAAGCTGCTCCCTGCCATACACACACACACACCTGCCTGCATCCTGCACACAAAAAAAAAATAATTGTTGAATTTGTTGCCATCAGGATGCACACAGCACAGCAGAGCATCACTATGCTGCTGTTGATGCATGAGGTTTTGGTGCTGTGGAAAATGTTTGTGCAATCCAGGTTTTTTACTCTCCGTTCCATTCTTCATTTTGTGAGCATGTGTGTTATAATATTATTTTTCTACACACAATTTTTCATTGTTAATTGAAACGGAGCATGATGACAGTGTGGTTTTAGATCTGACTGGTGTATGTTCGCCTTACTGGGGCTTTAGGGCAGTAGTGACTTTGTTGGGAAATACAGCTGGGCCAAACTAAGGATTTGAAACGTGTAGGATTTAATTTTATTAGTTCACTTTATTCTAGCGACTTACTCAAATAACATCCAACTGGGGACTGTACCATCATAATAATGATTGTAACACAGTAAAATAATTAAATGCTTGGTGTGATCAAGAATCAACATTAAATTCTTCATCCAAAAACTTCTTTTTTACAAATTTCTTGCCATCATAAGAACTTGCGTAATGATTTGTCTTAAATGACTGTGACAGCTCACTGCTGCTGACAACGCTGCACATTCCTCTTTTTAGAGAGTACGCAGTCGCTCACTGGAGGATGTGATCATTCTGAATGTGGACACCAACACCCTGGAGAGTCCCTTTGATGACCTGCACAACCTGCCCAGTGATGTGGTGAGAGAGAGAGAGACACACACACACACACAGACACACACAGACACACACAGACACACTTACACAACTTTGAGTGCTTTTTGGTGTTTGTGTAATTACAAATGACACAGACAAGGTTAATTTTTGCTCACATATTGTCACTTACATAAACCCACATTCCCTTGTCCTCCAGTGTACTCCTAGACTCAGATGCTCTCACCCAGTGCACACTTTTTCACACACACACACACACAAAAAACAGACGAACACATACACATGCGGAAACTTGTCGAAGTACAGCTCTGTCCCCTCCCCACATCATTAATGACTGCAGTACTGGCTCCTCAGATTGTGGCTGTCTAAAGTAAACTCCCGTCGCGCCGTATGACGCTTGAAGGCGAACAGCATTCCCCGACCATCAGAGGCTTGTGGGAAAATGTGCAACTCCCTTCCCTTCATCTCCATCCATTCTAATCATTATTTCACAAAGTCTTGCATTTCTGCCTGCCCACTGGCACGTTTCTGAGAATGCGAGATAGGAGGAGGGAACAAGGCAGAGAAAAGAAAAGAAAAGGCAGAGATGGGTGATTTTCTAGGGGGAGAGAGTGGGAAGAAGGGGGCCAATTACCGGTGTGGGCAGTAAAGCCACCTGCCAGTGCATCGTCTCTTTAATTAATGGAACAGTGACGCCGGTCAGTGCTACAGGAAGCATCACTATAGCGTCGGGGTCACTCACACATTTACACACATTCTCTCACACACACACACACACATAAAACATTAAAAAAAAAGCTTACTTGCTTGTCTTCCATGTCTTTGTTGAAGCAGGAATCTGTTTAGCTGTGTATGTTAAAGCTTTTCTGTGAGGCATTGAGGCCCTGCTGAGGCTGCGGACGCACTTCTACTCATGCTGCTAATAGTAAACAGTATACTGTACTGCTGCTTACCGGACTCCTGCCCCACCAGCACTATATGATTCAGTCCACTGCCCAGCACACTCCAGACCTGCTCATGCTCCCACACTTCCTCTGGTTCTCCTGATTTCTCTGCACTCAGCCTACTATGACTGCAAGTGTGTATGAATGCTTCCTTACTACCTGTAACAGTGCCGTATTTCCTACATTTGATACCATTTCCTGCCTACCTTTTAGCCTGCCTGCCTGCCTGCCTGCCTGCCTGCCTGCCTGCCTGCCTTATTATCTGTCTGGCTGCTGGAGTTTCATGACACCTGTCTGTCTTCTTGTCTCTCTCTCACAGCACTTAGTGCCAGCCTGAACGTTTCTTGCACCCGGTGTTGGCTTCTCATGCTTCTTTGCCTGTGTGCCTGTTTGACATCAGTACCTTATTCTCACTTCCTGCTTTCTTGCTTTTCTGCACCCAGGGACTCTAACCCTAAATTAAATTGCAAACTGCGTTTGTCATAAAAAGGAGTCAGGGCTTTTGAAAAGCGACTAAAGCGGAGAGAAAAGCCTTTGTCTTTACCATGTGATAAATTAAGTGGCAGGCTCAGAGCTTTTTTGCTTTGATCCTTTACTCACCATTTTTCCTGACTAATGACAGAACATAGCCCACATATCATGTCAAATTACACAACCTGAAATGGAAACTTCACTGGCATTAATATATTTATTGTAACAAACTGTTGTTGTTGTTTTTATTCCAATTCATTTTTTTCCTGTCTCCTCTTATCTTTTCACCGGGGCCAGAAGATTAATAAGGAAGTGAGCAGGTACTAATTGAGAGGAATTCCAGGTCTCTTGTTAGTTTGCTTGTTAGTAGTGAGGACATGCCACATGGCATTTGATGTTTGTGTTTACACACAAGGAGATGTTTGAGGCATTGTGCAGTTTGTCAAACAGAGGCCTGAAATCTTGATTAATGCTGAGCGATTCTCTGCCTGCGCTGAACCGCCGCGTGTTCTCTCTGAGCTTTTAGAACCACTCTCTTTCTCTCTAATTCTCACTGTAACACTGGCTACTTAACACTCAGGCTTATTCAGTGTGAAACTAAAGCCCTGAGACCTATGAAGTAGTAATTACTCTCACTTTAAAAGCCCAGCATCACTTTGCATGAGTATATAAAGCACAAAATAGATTAAAAGGTAAAGGCCATAGGCAATTTTTGTGCGTATTTCAAGTCTAACTAAGAAGGGAAACAAAGCGCCCTGATGTTGATTTAGGCAAACCTTTAGAGATCCGTCTAATTATGGCAATGCTGGCTGTGAGCACATGTGGACTCTATTACGTGGCTCGGCTGACCAGTGGCCGTTCTTTTAGAAGGTTCAGAGTTCACAGTTGTCCTAAATTAGCCGTCCTCTCTCAGACAGGACCCCTATACCGGCTCCACTAGTGCCCGCCCCATAATGCTCTTTTCCTGCAATTTCACACATAATATTTTAGATTTATTGGCTATTATAAATGCTACCATGCCAGTAGCGGTTCCTCTTAGCAAAAAAAAAAAAAAAAAAAAAAGGACAGCTCTCAATGAAAGAGTAATTGGTAATGGGTCAAAAAAGGATGCAGAAGTCTTTTGATAATAACTTTTGACATTCTTTAAATTGGAAACATGACATGAATGAAAACCTGAAAATGAATCTTGCTTTTGTTTTAAATTAAATGTAAATGTTAATGGAATGTTTTGACAGTTTAAAATAAATGAATCACATCAATCTCTTTAGACTTTTGACTTTACATTTTTCCATGTTATCGTCTTTTAGTTGTAACATTCCTAATATTTATTGAATGTCAGTCTGAACATTTCCTATTTCAACCACTTTATTTTGGTATGTGTGTGAAAAATAATTCAGATCAAAGAACTTTATGGGTGTTTTATTTGAGTTTTTGTTTTTCTTTTGTTTTGACTGTTATTTTAGATAAACATTGTGATATTATTAGAGGAGTAGATTTTGTTTTATTATTTTATTGTTGTTTTTTTTTTCCAGATATTGCATATTTTCAGATTGCTTAAGTTGAACTGAAAGTTTCGATAGTTGTTTTCACATTAATAACTCATTAATCTGAGAGACCGTGCTTGTGTCAGTAAAATCAATGTGTTGACAAGCACACTGAAAAGAAATACTCTGAAATAAACTGTAGTTTTTCACTGAAAGATCAAGGTATTTTCGTTTCTTTTTCTGAGATCCACAGTTCCTCTTCTGCACAGAGATTGTGCTGATAAAGTTATAATTGGCTTTGGTTGGTAGAGCTGTTTACCGCGCTAGTCATTAAAAGTATCCAAGAATAGCAAATTAGGAGTGTGTTAATTCTGAAAACAAACAGTGTGCGACTGAATCAGATTTTTATTTGATCCCGGCAATTGATCTCAAACCAGTGACGGAAGAATTTTTTTAATGTATTATTCTTTCTGTGCCACATATTCAAGGTGAGGTCCTACAATGCAGCTTACATCTTTATTTTCAGATGCTCTCTTTCACATCACAGCCTAATTCCTTCTATTCTCCTCCTCTCTGCCTCTCGCTACTTTGCTGACACCGTGTACCCATACATTCATAGCCTTCATACATTTGATCATTTGTATTCCCAATCAAGGGGGAAATTTACAGCGTACACTCCTACTTCCTGTATTTCAAGCCTGCATTTGGAGGTTTACAAATGAATGAGGGGGTTGAGGTTGTGTCTGCGCGCCTCTCCTGAGATCACCTGGCACACTTAATCAAACATCGCGGCTTTAATTTGGTGTTCAGCTTCCGACGCTCCCGGAAAACAACATCTACATCATCATCTACAACAGAGTACGGCAGACAGCGGGAAAACACTCGCACACGCAGATGCACAGACACACACACAGAGACACCTACACGTTGTCAGCCAGGATTGTTCATCATTGACACTTAGATCTAGTTCAGGAATAAACTTTTGCTACTCACCAGTTTTTGCATTGTCAACCAGATTCCCTCATTTTTAGTTTAGATGCAGCCAAGTGGGTTTCATTTCAACAGTGTAACGGTGCTACCTACAATACAGCCACTCACATGCTCCACTGGGAATCTGGTTGCTCCACCTCAGTTACATACTGTACTGTACTTTACCAGAAAGAGCCTTGGTGTCTACAACATATAATAACATGTTTCGAGCAAAGTATTTGATTTGGTTGTTGTTTACAAGCTGCATTTATCAAGAATCTGCTCCTTAGAATGATTATTTTACAGTTGTTACAATCGTTCTGAATGGCGCTGAACTGTACATAGACTCTCTGCCGTGTTAGCAGCCCTTCATTTGGTCATGTGGAGTTTAAAAGCTGCACTTCATTTTCGCATAGTCGTTCTGCCGGCAGTTCACTCTGGATTAGAAGTCAAAAAGGGAGAGCAGCATCACCCACTGCGTTAGTTATTGAAGTGAGAGATGACATTTAGCTGTAGTTAATTATGTATGCAAAACTCAGCCGCTCAGCTGCTATAAGAGGTCAGCTTGATAAAGTAACCCCACACCGGGGAGAATCTCATGGCAATGAGAAACACACACACACACACACACACACACACACACACACACACACACACACACATACGCATATACTTTTTCTCTTCTCTGCTTTCTCACTTTTTCATTTTGCCTGACTATTGTATTGTATTGCATGTACTTAACAGCAGATTAGCATGAAAAATATACCTTACTATGTGCTTTAGTAGTCTATGTATCATAGTCTTTCACCTTTTTTTAACATATTTATTTCATCCAGCCACTGATTTTCCTGCTCTACTTTTAGTTAGTGGTTTTTTGTGTTTAGGTATAAGAGATTGTCATTGACTCCACCACATCAACTTAAGTAATATCACGGTTATTGTGCAGTTTTATTGTAAGACTGAAAAAACAGGATAATCATAAAATATCTCATCATTTTATTTTAAATTGAACGAATTAATGTTTTAAATTACATGCTCATATTGTACATATACGGGCATGTGTGAGAGTAGTTGCCGGTTCTCCATGTGTCTTTGTTCAGATTTGGGTGTGTGTGTATGTGTGTTTGTGTGTACGTGTGTGTACAGTTCAGACTGCAGCACATCAAAAGAAAGTGGGAGATTTTCATAACTATTTTTTTTCTTTGTAGTTCTTTAATTGCATCCCCATGGCTTTCTTTCCCTGGACAGAATCTTAAACAAAACATTCTTTTTTTGTGAGAAGAAACTCCAACTTTTTATTTATTTTTTTTTAACAACAGACAAGTGTCAGGGTCGTTATTTGGGAGGGTTTTTTTATGCTGTAATGAAAATTGAGTAGATAATTCTAAATATATATTCAGAGTTTTGAATGTAACTTTAAATATTTAATTTACTGAGGGAGGGGGGGTTTGCATTTATTTAATAGTAAATATAATACTGGCAGCCAGGATCCTACATTTTGGCATGTTTTGTTTTCTGCTGTGAACTAAAAGTGGAAGTTAAGTCCATTTAATTAACAGAAATGACTAGGTCTTATATGTTTTCTGTCTGATTATTTATTTTTTCATTACTTTAATGTTGCTTGTTGTCACACACAACATTAAATGATAAAACTACAGTAATTTTTTCAGGTTTAGGTTTGTAATGGGGAGCTGCAGTTGGTGGCTACTTCCTCTCTTTGTCTACTCTTTGCACTTCACATTTTTTATTATATTGAAATTTTCCAGAAACTTAATGTAAGTGTAGTGTAAATGTACTATGAGTACAATACTCATGTAATCTGCCAGCGTGTATGATTTGTGCGTAAACATCCTCAGAAACATGCACGTTCACACAGATGCCTGTTGTCACCTACAGTGATATCATCCGTTACAGTCAGGCAGGGATGTTCATTGCACCTGCTAATTACAATCTCCAGCTGGAGAGTAAATGGAGATCTGTTCTCTGTCTGACCTTTGACCCCATGCTCTTTATGTGACGCACTTCAAACCTTGTTTGGGGCTGGCTGGGCTGGGCCTTAATGAGGCCCCATGTCTGCCCTCTGTGGGCTGTGCGCCTTGGATGCCCCGCTTTCATCCACGACCATCTTCCCTTGATGTAAATTGAAAAGATCACAGCTATGGGGAGAAGACCTGTACTGGAAAGGCCTCTCTGCATAGATTATGAATATCATAACTCAACAGTTTTTTTTTTTTTCCTTCTTTCTCTCCCCCAACCACCTACTCCCCTCTCTCCTCCTGCCACCCCTACCCTGTACAATGCTATAGTTCTAATTGGACCCAATGGGGGATTCTCTGTCTTTGATCTCATCACCGCCACTGTGACTTTACACTAAAAAATGTCACTGCCAAATAGGGTTATCACCTGTAGAGCCTGGCCTTCCTCTGATGCCTGTACACGTCTCGTTATCTTCACTCAAACTGCAGAAGTTAATTAGTTTGACAGCGCTATTACCATGGAGGCATACCTGATGATTGTGGTGTGGGTGCCATATTCTAAATCCAATTACTAAACACATTTATTTTTTTGTGCCAGGTTTGCGAAGTAGCTCACCAGGATGTGTGCTTCACATTTATGCAGTAAAAACAATATTCTTGTATTTGCCATGCACTATTACTATATTTGTTATATGTTATATATTAATCACCACATGACTAAAGAAGAGTATCTTTGTCATGCTTGATCTTACTTGTGAATAAACTTGAAACTTTGAACTTGTGCCTTAGCACCCATTTTTCTCTACCACTGGGAATCAAAACAAAAGTGATTGTGTCCCCACCTCATTAAAAAAAGTGTTTGCCACTGCAGTGCTCTAACCCGTTCAAAGCTGCTGTACAGAACTCTGTGTGCAGAGTAAACTCCGCTATCCCATCTTCTCTGACAGTCTTTGGGGTATGCCTCCCCCTCTTAGACTGACATTGTGTTCGCTTTGATTCTCCCCCCCCCAAAAAATAAGACAGTTTAATGATTTGCAAGGATGAAAAAAATCAGTGAAAACTCATATAAACATTAAATATTAATTCCAGAAAGAGCTTTACATAAACATAAAAGCATTTAGCACAATGAGTGAATATGGAGATGACACTTGTTAATTTAACCGTGATAAACTTTCTGTTTGATGCCTGGGAGCATTTGCAATGGCAGCACAGGGACGTTGTGGAGAGTGAGAAAGCCCAAGGGAGAGGAATCGACGCTGTTCGTTTTGTCTTTGTCCCAGTTTAAGACTGCCACTCTCTCTGCCTCGCTTTCTTTCCTTCTTTCTCAGCCTCTCTGTTTCTTTCTGCCTGTCCTCTGTATGAGATGTGCTAACACTTTGCTTCTCCTCCCTGAAGTTTTCCAGATAGGCTAATTGCTGATGCCAGGCTGTGATGTCCCTCTAACCCCCCAGATTCACAGCATGGTATATTTGGCCACCTCTATTTGAAATAGAACTGATCAAAATTTTATCACATTACAAATGAACTGGGGTCATTTAATGGTAGACACAACCTCAAATTTTCTCCTGCTTTCATCTCTTCTTCCTGCCCACAAATACCCACCGCCACAGTAGGAATGACGGCAGTAAAGCTAATAAATGTGAGAAACATTCTGCGTGGACTCGGCGGACAGAAATGACATATGAATACCTGACTCACACGCTGATTACAGAACCATCAGGGCACATGCCACAAAATATTGCACTGTATTAAGATGTGATTGCTCTGGATGGTGAAATATGCGGCACAGTGTTAAGCCTAATAGGCGGACCTCTAACCAGAAAGTCAATTTACTCTATTCAAGGGTGTTTCACACACTCTTTAGCAGCTCTGCGTGTGCAGTCAGTTTTCTCACCCCATATTAAGGTAGCAGAGTGGCAAAGTATAAATGTGGAACATCCTAAACTGGGGAGATTTGTTAAACTGCCCTATTGTTGTGCCCATGAGCAAGACACCAAATCCATAACCAGCAACAGGCACGGTCCTGTAGGCCACATGCTTCTGAGCTCCATGCAGCATTTCTCTAAGTATTTTTAGCCTTGCATGTTGGTGGTATACAGTACATAATATATGACAAAACAATGTAAAGTTAATGAGAAATTACAATTAACTTTTGTTTTGTTTTGTTTTGTTTTTTTTTGTCTTTTAAAATCATGCTTCAAGCCCATGCTACTACTAGCAGCCCACACCAGACTGCACTACAGTAATTTAGACCTCCTGTGCAACCCAATCAAACGTTGTGCTTTTGTGCTAAGCTGGTACAGGCGACACAGTGAGCGGTAGTCCCTCGCTATCTCTGCCTCCTCCTCCTCACTCTGCCACAACACAGTCAGACTACTGCTGAGCAGGTGAGGAGAGCCTCTTGACAACTTCCTTCCCAGACTCCCGAGGGCCCAGTGGCCAGGGTGAATCTTTTGTCATCCTAAAACAAGCTCAGGCCTGCTGCTCCTCCACTCTCGCCTGGAGTCCGTGAGACAGAGCCAGGAGAGGGGAAAATAATTAAAGACATTTTATGTCAAGAGTCTCTTTCTGGAGGGAGTCCGGGAGAGCCAACAGGGGAGGGGGAACTAAGAGGACTGGAAAGAAAGAGGAGGGAAGTGAGGAGAAATCGAGGGAGAAGCAAAAAAAGCAAGAAGGTGATGGGTAGGAGAGCGGGGGTGGCAATGTGGAGAGAGAGGGTGAGAGAGGAAGAGCAGCAATGTGAGTTTCCATTTCCTCTCTGCTATCCCCTCCTTCTCACCCAATCCCCCCCCCAGTCCTCGGCTCAATTAGCAAAGCAGCAGGTGCTCCCAGCAGCACAACAGATAAGCTCAGAGGAAAGTCTGAAGCTTTTTCCTTTCTTTTCTTTCTTTTTTGAGATGACCTGCAAATGTGATACTTCACACCCAGAATGGGCTAGCTGTTTCCTCCACCAATTTCAGAGGTGATAATTTAACTTTTACCCCTCTATCTCTCCCTTTCCCCCCTGTCTCCCCACCCCTCTCTCTCCCTTCCTCTCTGTCTCTCTCTTTCTCTCCCAAATTCTCTCTTTGTGTTTTCCACCAGGTATCCTCTCTGAAGGGCAAGCTGAAGAAGCAGTCAACGGCAACAGGAAGTGGAGTGGCAAGGGCCTTCCTGAGGGCGCAGGCCGCTTTGTTTGGATCCTATCGAGATGCCCTTAGATATAAACCTGTAAGGACCCAATGTCATTAATCATTACAATGATCTTATCTGATATTATCACTGTTTCACACTGAGGCCCTGTTGGGATTTACCCTTATTTACCCTCAAACCCAGAGGGAGGTCACCATGTTTAAGCAAACCTTGTTTAAAGGGTCAGTTTACTAAAAATGCACACAAATCATTTGCCTCTAGTGGCATCTATCAGTACAGTTAATTTAAGTTTTCTGTGTTTTTGTTTTGAGATATCCATCTGTGGGATTTTCATCCCCCAATAGAATTCAGCATATGTGAAAGAAATGTTTCCTGTGTTGCTCAATGCTTTAAAATGTTTCAGTAATTCAACAGCATCTTCTCTTGCCAAAATTAATATATCTCTGGGTAATGCATAGAACCCACTGTTGTTTATACTTTGGGTTGCAACTATGTTAAGTAAGAAGGCCACAGATGGCATTTTTAATCCACAAGCAAGAAGTATTCCCAGACAGGAACAGACTATTTTTGCTCTTTAGAGTGTGAAGTATATTGTAGCGATCTCAGGTTAGTTGAACTGAATGAAATTTCTCTGGCATCTGGTTAGACTGGGGCAGTTTTGACTGAAGGTAAAAGGTGTGTTTTCAGTCGGAGTGCAGAGCTAAGGTGGGCCTGTCTGAGGCAGTGAAATGTCAGAGGAGCTGAAAAGAGTCAGGACGTTCCCTTTGAAGATCCCTTTTAGCCACCTTTGGTGTTTTATTCTACTTTACTAAGCCCCCCTAACATTTCTTTTCTATATCTTTTCTGCTTATCAAGTCTGAGTCAGAGCAGAGCAAACTACAGCATGTCCTGTTTGTCAAATAGCGAAGCCTTTGTTCCTTTGGCTTTGAGATTAATTGGATTTTGTGGACTCCTGGAGTCAAGATGCTACATTATTGATGCTGTCTCTCTTTTCTCTGTATACAGACAGTATACGAACAAACTGCCTCCCCTCTGACACAAGCGCTGAGACTCTGTGTGTGAGTGTGTGTGTTTGTGGGAGCACAACATGGAGTAGTTTCTCAGTTCACTCACGCTTATGCCATATTTTCTTTTAGACAGGATCTGTATTAAAGTCTTGGGGCCTTATTTTTGTGGCAGCGCAACAGCCAGCGCAAGCAGCACTCCTAACCATTTGGTAACTTCCTGACCTCAAAATTTGTTTTGCGCATCTGTGTGGTATTTTGGTGCCAAGCGCACAGTGCACACGTGGGAGAAGAGGCACAAACAGGTGGGAGGTTCATCAAATGAACCAGTGCAAGGCAAGTTGTTGGTATGTGCATCTTAGACGTCTGGTGATTTTAACAAAAAAGAGCAAACACAATATTATGAATAAATGATGAAATAATGCTAAATAAAGTAGCTAAATAAACCATTTGATTGATAATTTTCTAGCCAGCATTCAAATTGAGATATTTATAATTAAAAAAACCTATTTATTGTGTTTGAAGCAGGAATGCCAAAAAGCAGTTTGTCTATGAAGGAGCATTAGTAGTGTTGTCTGCAGGTGCTTCAGAGGCAATCTATAAAAAGTTTCTCTCTGGTCATTAAATCCCAGCCATCTGAAGGCAGCAGGACACATATGTTGATTAATCTGCAGCCTCTGATTTAAGAAGTGCACGGCTGTCCATCGTGTTTACCTTCATTAAATCATGTGCAAATGGCTCCTACTGAATAATTTTATACATTTTTCACATGAGATGGGTCAGTTAAAGTATAATATTCTGCTTTTTATGTGGGAGGCATCAGAACACAGCACCTCGACTAACCTGTGTGACATTGCCTCCTTTTTAGGTTTCTTTTAAAAGAGTTTGACAGCATATTTAAGAATCACCACACCCTGTGATTTTTACGCACCGTCACGTAGCCTGTTTGCACTTAGTGCTGCTACACCTACATGAGCCTAAATTGCAAAGTGTACTCTGAGACATTCACACACTCCAGACCTACCGTATTACACTCGTCATCACACTTCTACAACTAAAATAGGGCCTTTGGAGTGTAACGTACGTGCAAACCCAAACTCATCCATACTCTTGAAGATACTGACATTAGCAGAATGTGAGTCTGCTTCTTCTTGTTCTACATTTAGGAAAAGATCTCACTAGACAAAGCTGAGTTGAACTGAACTGAGTGTTGTAGTTTACAGACATAAATGCATCAACACAAAGAGGGGTGTGCATGTTTGCTGTAAGCTGTAATCTTACAAGACAAAAAAAATATATAATTATCAGCATTTCTTAGGTGATTAATTACAGCACATCATTCAAAGTAGCACAGGAGTCTGGGAAAAAAAAAAACTGAACTAGCAATTGAAATTAATTTTCACCACCACTGATGAAGCCAAGTCAGGTGGGTGGGTAGCTGGGTGTGTATATTCCATGGTTGTGTGCTTGGTGCTATTTAGGGGCAGAATTAGTCAAAGTTCTACACCCATAGGAATGTAAGCATTTAAGATATTCCAGCCAGATCTGAAAACTTTTGCCGGGGGTGGTTGGGGTGTCATCTAATGTTTAAAAATAACATAGACTATTTTAGATACAAAAACTTTCACATTGCATATTCTCTGTCTGTGTAAAAGACAGATATATAAAGAACATGCTGGTCTACACTTAGGTATCAGTTATTTACACCTTGCTAAAACTAATTCACAGTCTTGCAATAAATCTCACATTCATGTAGATTATATTGTTCAGTTTTTGTGGAAACTATTTTAAAGAGGTGTTAATGCATTTAAGCAACCTACACGCAACACACTAAATATTTAACACCATGCACATGCAGAAACATGAAATACAAAATAAAACTCTAAACATGAAAGTGTTAAACAATATTAGAAATTTCAGTCTTAGTTTTAACAAAGCTGTTTCTGATCTTTCAGATACAATATCAATATTAAACCAAAGTTTCATGCTGTGTGTGTGTGTGTCATGCACAGCATGTGTCATGCATAAACTGTTTGATAAAATAACTTACAGTCAGTGCTGAATGTTGTGTGGATGAATACAGGAGTCCTAATGAGAGCAGGCTTGCAGGATGTTATTAACCATTGCTCACTCATCACTCTGTATTTACTGTAAACTGAATCATTTTCAAGCAAGCCACAAAGCCTTACATAAGTTTAAAGATTGCATTAGCAGTTGCCATTTGGTGCCAACCTTTGTGAACCAGAGTATTTTGGTTGGTTACTGATGAACCCAAACTTAAAGGTTACTTGAAAAGCTTTTCAGCAGCAGTTAGTAGTTGGGCTCAGCAAGGCTGTTGTAGCCAGATGGAGCTGCAAAGCTGATTAGCGTGTTCTGTTGCATTTACAGTATACTTTTACAAGGGAGTAAAAACTTAAAACTTTCAGTGCTGTAAAGTGGAACAGTATTCCTGTGATGTAATTTGGGCCTCTGGTATCATCCGCCCATCCCTGAAAAAAGGGTTAGTCTCCAGTGTTGTTAAGTTGTTTTTATGTGCCACACTAAGCACATTGTGCTCATAGCATGGAACAGACAAAACACATTGTCTTACACAAGACGAATTTAGAGCATCATTGAAAAATGTGAGAATAATGTTAATTATAAGAAAACATGAATTGGAATTGGCTGCAGGGCTGTGTGTGATTGACCTGCAGTGGTTCTGTTGTCATCCTCCTTGTCTATAGCTCACAGGCCAAAAGACATGATGTAAGAAATGGTAATAATGTGTTAGTGTTGAGAAGTGGGGAGTTTACTGGGACACTGTTTTCTGGTTTGGGGGAGACCATGTGCGCTCTGCCAGGGGAAGCATTTTAAAGGGCACTGTTTTCGGTTTTTATCTCTTCCTCCTCCTTCTTCCTCCTTCCCTTTTCCTTCCCATCTCTCTTTTGGGCTTATTTTATGTTTGCAGGCTCACAAATGAAGAAATCAGTTGAAATAGTCCTTTGTTAGACAAAAATTTTTTTTTTTCAAGGAGCATAATGAAAACAGGCATGATGTGTCTTACTGCTATGAATTATAGTATAAACCACATTGTTTAGTTTAGACCCCCTGCTTTTCAAGGCAGCAAAGGCATCTGCCTTTCTTCTTGTGGCTCATTTCTCAACTAAATAAACATGGTGAAACAGATTGGTACAAAGAAAAGTGAGCCAGAATAAATTATAAATAATTGTTTATTTTGATTTTTGCCAATAATGTCTCTGTGGACTCCTCAGGGGGAGCCAATCACATTCTGCGAGGAGAGCTTTGTCAACCATCGCTCAAGCACCATGAGGAACTTCCTGTCCATGGCTGTCAACCTGCAGCTCTTCAAGCAGGTACGAACAGCTGTCTGCATGTGTGTATAATTATGTGTGTGTCAGAGTTTCTATTAATCATTAACTGCTCATTTTGCTATGCTGTAACTAGTACAATTGTCGTGACACTAGAAAATGCAGGAATTATTTGCGTGTATTTGAATTTATGTGTAAAAACCAGCACGTTGCCACTTACATGGTCTAGTACACGGACACATGCACAGCTTTTCCCTGGAAACTAGAGGCAAGCACAAATAGAACAAGTATTATAATGTGGTAGGTTACTTAGTTACTCTTCTGTTTTGAGCTTATATTTTTTGAGCTGATTTTTATTCATTTTTATATGTTGAAAATGTTTATGAGCAGAACTTGTGCTCAGCAAAGTTTGCATTTAGGATCTTGACAGTTCCATTGTTCAGAGAAATGCAGATGGGAGATGGGATTGTAGATGGTTATTGACCCCTTGAATCTGTTTACTCCGCTTATCTCTCAAAACATACCTTAATCTCTCTGTTTTTACAATTTTGCCCAAAGTACAAACAAAACCGTGAATAGTCAAATCACTATTTTTTATTGTACATAAGGTATTCTGTCTGTAACATGTATGAAAACCCAGAGATTTAACTTGGTCCTCAGAATTGAATATCCTAGTAGTAAATATTGCGAACCCCCCTGTGGTCATGTGTGTTTTATATGCAGTATATGCAGAGCAGAGTATGTGAGTGTGTGAGCAGGTATCCTTTATTCATGTGTGGTTACATGAGTTTCCCTTAAAAATCACTCATGTATACTTAATATGTTTTCCCCCAAATCCCTTCTGCAGTACTAAACAGCCAAGGCACAGCAGAGTGCAGAGACACCTCTGGCTCCAAAGAAAATTTCCTCTCACCCCTTGAATTTTTCTTCGTGCTCTCTGACCCGTGATAGTAGTATGATTTACCCCTGAGAGTTACAGCACAGCGGCCCTCAATCAGCCTTTTGTTTCTCTGGACACTCTGCCCATTCTATAATTTTCCCAGGCAGGGCAGATAGCGAGCAGCAGTTCAAAGCACCCTCCCGGCTGGCTCCTGCCTCAGCGGTAGCTTTGGGAAACAGGCCCTTATCGCTCCCTCCTCCTCTTCAGCACGGGGGATGGGATGAGCTTATCTCCTCCACTCCTCTTTCGACTAAAGTGAGAGAGGCCAGTGGTCTGCCCGAGCCCTGCTCTGGCCATGACCCATGTTCACTCACAAATATGCGAATAATACTCAACATGTGTGGTCACAAATGTGCACACATACAATTTTATATGCAGAAGTGTGTAGTACATTTTGATTTTGTTAGTTTTTTGGTTTTTTTGCAGATCTTCATTGGTTTTAGACCAACTATTATATATCCATCCATCCATCCATCTTCTATACCCGCTTTTCCTGTTCAGGGTCACGGGGATCCGCTGGAGCCTATCCCAGCTCTCTCTCGGGTGGAAGGCAGGGGTACACCCTAGACAGGTCACCAGTCTGTCGCAGGGCCACATATAGACACACAAAGACAGACAACCTCACACACTAACTATTATATATATAATCTAATATTATAATCCTCATTGTCATACCTTACTGTCCCATTAGGGTTCCCCCATAATAAAAACATAAACAGCAGTTGGTCACGTGCAGTAAGAAATAAACCTATGTATAGCCATATGTTAAATATGATTAAAATCAACACCTCGTGGATTGCTAATATTGCTAATTGCTAATATTTTGCTAGCACTGAAAATATCTTATAAAACATATTTAATGATATATAATTAATTCAAATGCACGTAAAGGCCAAAGTGTGAGATTTTTTTTTAATGTCAGCTGTATGGCAGCAATACTCGGTCAGCCCCGATCCAAAGTGGAACCATGTTTGAGGGGTTGGTAGTCCATAGCAGACTTCACACACATGCATACACACATTATGTCGAGGTGTTAACTTGAGTTTGAGGTGTTACCGTCTCATCAGGAAATTGCTTTTCTGCAGGTACTTTATTTGGCAATTTTGTTTTAATTTCCTGTAAAGCAGCACTTCTGCAGCCACAAATAATTCCAGATTTACTAGGAACAGTTTTCAGTTGTTGATAAAAATTCAGCAAATGTTAAAACTTTGGAGCACAATGGTCTACTGGACAGAAAAGCTGTTGTGCTGTGGAATGATACCTCAATAACCAGTACTACACTTACACTAATCTTATGCTAAACATTTCCATTTATATAATACAAACAAATCTAATCAGATGATGTGATATGTCTATATATATATCTATATATATATAGATATATATATATATAGATCTATATAGTTACATGACCAGAAACAGAAACCAAAATCTGTGAAATACAGATACTAGACGGTCAATAAAAAAAAAAAAAGAAACCACACACACACACACACACACACACACACACACACACACATACACACATACACACATACAGCCATTTTAAAAGGTCACAGTTACACCTTCTAACACACTTCTGTTCCTGGACTTTTTTCCTCTCTGCTCAGTCCAGCAGCCCATCTCTGTTCAGAACAGAACAAGTGGGAGAACTCTTTCACAAGAATGCGGGGGAAAACCTGTCGACATTAACCTGCTTCCTATCAACCATCCTCAGCTCCTACGCACATACACACACACACAAATGCCATTTGTGTGTACTTTGCTGGCAGAGAGTGATTCAATGAACTCTGTTCCTCAAACTGACAAAACTAAGCCTCATCTGTTTCATTGAGTCAGCAGGGGGACTTGTACTCTTATAGTTTATGGCAGGAGCCTTTGTCCATAATATCAGCCCATCAGTCAATAATCATCCATTATTCTTGGTGCATATGAATGTGATTGCTGAGCCATTCTCATAAAGAATAAATAGTGTTCTTTTGCAAAATCAAATAGTTTGATATAAAAGCTGATTGTGTGCTGGCTCCATCCGCTCCACTGAATCCATAAGACTCTATATTACTATAGTTACAGTTACCCAGAAAGTAAATGTTATTGTAACAACACTAAGAATAATAAATAAAGATGCAACTCTAAAAATGACTGCTGCATACTTGCCCCAGAAAAGCTCTCACTGAATTGGATTCAATATAGAAAGCTGCGTTTTCTTTCGAAACACTGAGCCAAATTGACTTAATGAAGAAATTTGGGTCTGTAGAGGTTATTTGGAACTTGATATATATATGTATTTCAGTTATTGGCTATAATGGAGAGAATATATTTTTATGCAAGATTGACATGTACAGTATCTCAGCTCCATATCAGACACCAGTAATGGTTGCTACCTGCTCCCTTTTGGCCAAATCTGGATGCCCATGGTCTAGCAAAGATGATGAGCTGCAAACCCAAAACCCGCCTTCAGAACTTTCTGTCAGAAACCTATGAGTGACATGACTTCTGCTGTACCTCTCAGTATCTATAGGCTAAAATCCCACAAATAAAAAGGACATTTCCTTTAGGTTCTCAGTCTATATCCTTGTAAATGTAGTGCCTTTTTCCAAATTTATAGCTCCACAACTCCAGAGTTTAAATAAATCGAGACCACTGTGACCCACCCATGAGTGAGTCAGTAAGTTGGTGGCCAGATGGGATAAATCTCACACTCTACTGTTTGCAGCCACAGCCGCAACAGGAAAGAAGATGACGTGTAGACATAAAGAGATGGAGCAGCATTTGCATCTAAGTGTGGAACTCAGTATGCCTGAATCTGTTCAGGAGGCTTTGACTTTATGCATGTAGTTTGACTTAAGTTTCTTTAGTAAAATTTTGAAAAAATGAACATTTCAATCTCTTGCTGTATTGTACGTTGGCTTGAATGAAGCTGACCTGATGTGGTCATAAACTTGACATTTTGTTCTGTTTCTTTAAGAGTTTTCTTTGTTTTTTCCAAGATTTTTGGAGGCTCAATCTAAAAACAAAGAAAATGAGTTCTTGTGTACATGTGCTTGTGTCTATGCATAAGTAAGTGCTGGTTTGCATGTATGAGAGAGTGTGGTGATCATTCTGCCATTGTTGAGTAATGTCTAATTAAGGCCCACAGCAAGGCAGGTAATCTGGCCAGGGTGTGTGGAGGCAGACAGGAGGAGGGGGGGATAAGTGGAGGCTTTGGCTAGGTGATGATTTGGGTTGATTATCTGCACTAATTGGGCCAGCCAAGTAGTGGAGCAGTGGTTGGAACCTGCAGTCTCACCTCTCATTAAAATGATCTAATGATGAGTTTCCAGCTCTTCTGACCAAAGGAGCGGGTGGCCGTGTCAGTCGCTAGTTAGCAGGCTGTCCCTGAGGACATGCACCCTAAAACAACTTACACTGTCGTTACGCTTTGGACACATTTGCAGAGGTGTGGAGTAGGATTGCTACAACATAAAACTATCTGACATTAAGTTGTTTGTCAAGTATTTGTATTCAAAAGTATAGTGTACTATTATTGTTTGTCTTAAAAATACAAAAGAGTGTTTGAAAAGTAGGAGGTGTTGACTGTTAATTAATGCGATTCCAGCTTTAAATCCAAATGTACTGTTGTTGATTGTTATCTGCTTTTCCCTCCCACCTTTACACAAATAAACCCTGAATGGATTAATAGGGCAGATTTTTTCTGGTAAAAACAAAGATTTAGACTAAAACACATACAAATTAGTGAGTAAGAAAGTTACTTTTCAGAACTTATGCAAACCTTGTCCTTATGTCTCGAAAATAAAATAAAGTCACTATATTGCAGCTGCTTATTTTTTACATCACACACATGCCAACATTTTATTAACGCTGTCAGTGGAAAGTATTATGTTCACACAGAGATTTGCTGCTTTTGTAGGTGATGGGACAGGAAACTAACAGCAACTTGTGGGTCAGTGTGGTTGGATTTAGTTAATGGAAAACAGTGCACCATGTATGACTGTGTGACCTACATTCGCATAATTGTTTTAGTAAAATTCAAATCTTTTCTTCTTCTTTAATATTCTTAAAGATGATAGATATTTTTCTTCAGAAATGCTCTTTTGATGGGCTGAAATTTAAATTATTACATTTTATTTTTCTCCGATTTTATTTGGTCTATAATGTCAATATAGTTCTCATTTTTAATGTCTAAAGAATGCTGTTATTTTATAATTTCATCATCTTAATCACAAATGTTGAGGGACGTGTTTGGAAACGTGTGTGTTTGCTTGTCCCTGTGTAACATATTTACATGCATTTATGACTGTGCTCATGAAAAGTGTAGCTGTCTTGGCTGTTAGGTCCTTATTTATGAGATGGTGTTTTATGTGCTCCATGTTACAAAGGGAGGAAATTAAACTTCCTCATGTCTCAGACAGTGTACCGCATGTAGTCTGCTGCCCTAATCCTTCACCTGCTCTGCATTACCAAATCCCTGTTACCTGCAACCAATCTAATCTTGGGATGTAGTTTCCGTCAGGTAGAATTAATAACACCCCATTGTGGCTGGAGTGTTTGAATCTGTGTGTGTGTGTGTGTGTGTGTGTGTGTGTGTGTGTGTGTGTGTGTGTGTATCTGTTTAAGTGCGTCCACACCCCCCCCTCCTCCTTCCTTTAATAAGCATGTTGTAATTTATGGCTGTAGTTCATCGACGGACGGCTGGCCAAATTGAACGCAGGCCGCGGCTTCAGCGACGTGTTTGAAGAGGAGATCACAGAGGGGGGTTTCTGTGGAAGTGAGTAACGCTAGACCTCTGTGTCAATTAATCACTTTATATTTATTTGCCATATTTCATACTAAAAGCAGCTGCTATTGTAGCATAGTAATATATAAAAGCAATATGTGTTCTTTCTCAATTGCCTGAGTTAAATTCATAAAGTGTAATACTGATACAAATGCAAATACAGAAGTATACTGAAGTGTCATTGCATACATTTAAATTCTAACATTGCAGTCCTCCATTCATTTGAGTCACATTATGAAACTTGTCATGAATTTGCCAATTTTAAGTTTGTCTCTCTTAAATTTATCAGACACCATTTAACTTGATTGTTATTAGAAGTATGGGATTTATTTATTATTGATAAATTTAAATGACCCCATACCTTGAAATAAACCTTAAAATTCATTTTGGCTGCTTTAAAATTGTCAACCTCAGTGTCAGCAACAAATTGTTTTTTTTTTTTTTTTTCCTGTTCTCCTTGCATCTTGAGTGTGATTTGTAGCAAAAAATGTTTATTGGAAGTGATACAAAGGTGACACGTAAATCTCATTGAATGTGGCAAAGTAAGATTGACGAAAGAATTAATAATGTTTTGGCAGGAATGAGCATTATTACATGTGGAGAGACTGTGTACGAGACATCAGAAATTTGAGTATAAAACAAATCCCACTGGAATGCTCAGGCAAATTAGGTTGTTTTGATCGTAACACCTTAGGTTTGAGTCACACTCAAGAGAAAAAAGAAATGCCTTCCAGATGCTGCAGCTAAATACCCATAATATTATCAGGCTAATCAATTCTGATCTTGACCCAAACCCACTGTTATCTGTAATTATGGTCTCTAAACATATGAGAAAACAGTCCTCCATTCTGCCCTCACAAGTCCATTATTTCAACTTTGAATGCTACATAATGTTTAGCAGTTAATGTTGTAGTTCATCATTATTGCTTGTTCGAGGACATGGGGACAAAAGAAGAAAGCCTGTTTTAAATTTGTAAGTTTACTAAAAATAACTTTACCTTGAAACAAGGTCAGACACATAGAACTTAGTCCTTTTAATATTTCTCATTATTTTATTCAATAATATTGAAGAAATTACATTCATTGCTCAATTGTGTATGTGTGTGTGTGTAGCTGGGACTGTGTGATGTTCGTAGTTACCTTTTGTTTGTAATGGTAAAACTGTATCTTCAATTGAGTGCAAAATGATTAATTTCATATTTTCTGTTTTATACATCCTTTTAGGTAATTCAAGGTCTTATCAGCAGTGGATGCACACTGTGAAGGTATTCATGGACTACCCTGCATAGTGCACCTAAATGTTCCACTCATTTTATTTCAGAGTTAAATTTAATTGCATGCGTGATTGACACAGCTCAGGGTTTGAAGTCCTGGTATTGCCTGTAGAATGAAGGGGCTGCCTGGATGTACAGATCCAGCTTGAGTACAGTTTGGTGCGTGTGAAGCGGCGCGTGCAGCAGGACAGTGTAGACGGACAGGGAGAGAGACTGAAGTGATTTGATGTGACAAGACGTCCTCCGACATGACATGTTGATCTGGCAGCAAACACAGGCGTTACTCCGCTGAACCGACCCAGGAACATAGATCTTCCTCATCCTTCTTCATCGTCATCTCTTTCCTCTTCTCCCCTTTTCCCCCTTATCTTCCTTTTTCTCTCCCTTTTTCTTTTCATCTCCCTCACAGCCCCCCTCTGTCTCGTCCTCCAAGTCTCTTTCTCTCTCTCTCTCTCTCTCTCTCTCATTCACTAGCTCTCCCTCACTCTCCCTCTCTCCTCATGCCGTCAGCTAAGGCTGAATTAGTTCTCTAGAGTGCTCTTCAAAGGTTTGTTAAAGTTCACATTTCCTGACTGACAGGGATCTATAAGAAGGGCCTTCACCTCGGCCCCTCTCCTCCTCTCCCTCTTCCGACTTCTGAAATGCTGCCTGCCATTTACTCTGTTTTGCAGTTTAGCTGAGGCTTTGTGCTTCCACTAAAGACCAAGCAGAGAGAAAAGGAGTAATACGTAAAAGAAGAGATGCAGCAACTCAAGGAGAGAGTAGAACACAGGCGCACAGAGATATTGGGTACTATAATGTCAGTCTGCAGAGCTCAAAGTAAAAATCAATCATGCTCTGTCCCTTCTATTTCTGTTTCAGGCTGCTTCAAAAATACAAAACCTCCCGAATGCCATGAATCAAACAGTCTATCATGGCTCAACAATATCAGACTTTGTCGGGTGTCACCACCTTCTTACTGAAGTTGTATTACAGTGCTTTTCAGAACCGCACAGGGAGCTGTGGTTGTCCTATGTGACTGCTGGACTGTTGTGGAGATTAGATGAAATATTGTTCACAAGATTGATAATGGCACAGTACATAACAGTCTGGCCAATTCAGATGTACAAAAAAATCTAAATGACTGAAAACAACTGACTGAGGTACGATTTGGAGACAAAACAATAACTTCAATAACACATTGGGTTCTCATTGATCTTTTTTTACAGTTTGCTCTAAATTGTTCATTAGACCAAAAAGATCATCACAGTATGATTGCAATAAAAGCAGATAAACACTGAATCATCTCCCAGCCCTGTCTGTGTTTGTGCTGTGTACTGTATATGAATAATTTATAAAAAATACCTTGTAATAATTGGTTTGTGTGAAGCCCCCTTAAAATGTATTTAGGCTTCTGACAACTGTTTCTGTCTGTTATAGAGAGGAGGAGCATTCATCAACACAGCTGTGACAAAGGTGCAGTAAGTTTTTTTTTTGTGTGTGTGTGTGTGTGTGTGAAACTGTTCAACATGAAGCAACATCAGTGCTCTGTTCAATACTATATGTACATAGCTTCAATTCTCAAGTCCTGAAATATCTATTGAAATATAGCTCATGTGACATTTTGCAGGTTTGTTAGAGAAAATTAACTAGGATTCTCAAATATGGGGAAATTAAGTGAAAATCATGTCTGTTGAAATTGACTGCAGAGGGAATGGTAGGATTGGTAATGACTAGTCTGTCTGATGAGCAGTACCATGTCATTAGGTGCTGTACAATAGGTGGTCAGGGTGCCCTTTCATGTTATCGCCTTCTGTTAGTGTGTGAGACTCTCTTATCCAGCCTTTTGTCTCTGTGTTTTTGCCACCGAGATCAAAGCATTTCTTGATGTTACATGAAACCAGAGCAGAATGTTAATGCAACATGTTTTGATTAGTAATCTGTGTGTGTAAATGTGTGTCTTGGTGTGTGTTTTTCCACCCAGGCCAAGAGTCATGCCAAGAGGGGCATCCGAGACATTAAGGGCAGACTTAAAGCGAGGGTGAGCAGCTTGGACCTTCACACACACTCATAGTATCACGCATGCACACATGTACTGTACACATAGTTCTTTTTCTGAGGCTCAGAGATAGACACATCCCCCCCTCATAGACACTGACATGAAGGCTGCTTTACATGGAGTGTGTGATTCTGATGCAGGGGCCTTTAATGACTATTGAAGCCTGCTTAGCGCTTTGTTCAGGGCTGTACATTTTTAACCAACGCCCCTCTGGCTATGGCCTGTCATGTCAGCCGAACCCCAGCCCCTCTTTCTCTTTCATTGTCTGCATATTTCATCAGTGATCCTGTGATTTCCTCAAAGCTAATGTAACGAGGTGTATGTTTCCATAAGCCGGATGGATTTGATAAGGCAATAGCAGTTTGATCTGTCAGTGGGAAACTGAGGAGAGAGGGCACTGATGATGAACAGGAGGAGTGCACACTGCTCTACACTTTGTATGCACACACAAACACACACACACACACACACACACGCACGCACGCACGCACGCACACGCGCGCGTGCGCACACACACAGCAGTGGCAAACAGAGGTGCTGAAATCTGTTTGATTTTGAAGTAAGATTTTCTGTGCTGTCAGCAGACAAATGAATTCAAGTTTCCTCAGATCACGCTTAATCTGCAGAGCATTTACAGTATGTTGCTTCCAGCTGCAGATGTTTAGACCCTCCAGTGCAAATTTAAAATTAGGATGATCAGAGGTGATGACCTGATTATTATTGTCGTTACCTGCTAAAAAAAAAAAAAAAAAAAAAAAAGGTTTGAACTGCAACACTGCAATATTCTGTATTTCTATTACAGTCAAAATGATTGTACAGACCTGGACCAACAATGTGTTAGTCTCTCAGTACTGCAGCTCTGAGACTCAAGGCCATATGTTCCCTCTGAATATATAAATCTTTACAAATGGGTCATGGATATATACTTTCATTTTTAAAATGCCTCAGTGATTTCTTAAAACAGCTGGGTGGTGTGACTTAATAGTTCTTGAACAACAGTGTCTGGCACAGAGGAATAAGCTTTATCAGATACACAATTCTTGTTAGTATGACCACTTCATCTATGCACAAGATTTGTAGACAATAAGAAAAACGTACAATATGATTATACTTGTCCTGTAACTTTGAAACAACTTGGACAGAGAAGATGATGCTTCAGTACAGAAATCTTAAGAAATGCTTTTAATATCTTGTGATCTGGTTAATTCACATAAGTGCCAATGCACTTTATACTCCAAAGTAACTGATATCTGAGTTGAAGTAAGTTGATCTAAGATTTACAATCTTCATCTCTCTCTCTCTCAGGAAGAAGAAGAAGAGGGGATGATGGTCTGTGCAGGGTCACCCACCAGCACCAAGAGCCTGTCTCCAAGGAGACTGCAGAAGATGAGACAGGTATGATGCACACACAGATGCACATCAGTAAATGAGTTAACTACATGCAGTACACTGACTGATCGGACCAGAGCTCAGTTTTCACTTGACTGACATGGATGCATTCTTCCACTTTTGTACTTTTTCTGTCCGCTTTCCGCTCTCAGTGCTCCTTTTCCCCTGTTTCCATTCCTACATCTCTCCCTTTCTTTTTATCCTCATCCCTGTTCGCATCCCTTTGCTGCCCTCACCCGCCGACCCCCACCCCCCACTCTCACTGTCTTATAACAGCCCGTCTTATAACATCTTTCAGAAGTACAGTAGTTTGTCAGGGTGCTAGATGTAATGATAAGCAGTTTTTTCTTTCAACACACTCATGTTTTACTTTACTTTAAGTATATTTCTCTGAACAGCAGGACAGTAGAATCAACTCATCTGCTGGTCAGCATTTCCTCTGTGGAAATTGCTTGTGCACCGTAAGTGGATTGCACATGTTTTTTCTTTGTTGTGTGCAGAGCTGGCAGACGATGTGCAAGCACATGCATGCTCATCAATAAATTTATCAGGAGTGTTAAGAACGGCTGAAAATTATGAGACGCTGTAGTGTAGTGTAAATTAATATGTTCACTCATCTTGGTGCAGGAAATTTAGTTGAATGCAGTTCAAATGGCACACTTCTGTACTGTACAAATCTCAAACATACAGCCTAAGGGATAGTAGTTATATCTCCCATCTCATATCTATACCTTTGTAGTCCCAGCTGGAGCCGTAAACCGCTGCTTACTGCTATATGAAAAAAACGGCCAGTGGATTTCCAATTCTGTCTAAAAGAAAAAAAAAAATACAAAAACACCAAAACAAAACAAAAAAAAAAACAGGGCTGCATGCATACACTGACATTTTGGTCATCGTCATGTAAAAGTGTGATTAGGAGAGGTTGTGCTGTCTCTAATTAGCATTGTGTTTCCTGTGTGTGAGATGAGGCTGGAAAGTCTTAGCACAGATGAAGGTGTGACGGCCAGGGAGAGGAGAGGAACGGCAATTAGAGCTTTTCTAAAGGCCTCCTCGGACACCCTCCCCCCAGCTAGTGCACACACAAAGGAGGGTCAGCGCACACACAGATTAACAGTTAACATGCAATTGATGTCTACACACATACACACTGCATTCAGGATATACACATCCACACACCCCTATCCCTGCCACCGAGGCATGTTCATTGCCACAATAACAGCTCCCTGAAGACCACTGGAGGGGGGACACACAGGACACATGTCCCACAACACAGATTTTGTGTGTGTTTGTGTTTATATATAACCCATCAGTGTCTCATTGTGCTATACACAATGCTCTTCCCATTCTTATCTTTTCAAATTGCCTCCTTAACTGCTTATAGTTTATAACCCCAGCCAATTCACATTCAGCGTCTTTGCAAACCCTCCTGAGTTTTGTGTCTGGTGTCTGTTGACCCCAGATTCTTTCTGTCAACTGAAACAAGACTGAAAATTGAGAAGCCAAGAAAGCCTTGATACCTTGTGCCCTGTCACTGTGCAAGAATCCCTGAAAAATTAAAACTTTTCAAAACATTTGTTAGGAAATTGTCTTAGAAATTAGACTGTTTTCCAGGACAGCTTGTTTTTCTCTTTTAATTGCACAAATTAAAGCACATTAATTAGAAACTTCAAATGTATGTAGAAAATACTACAATACAAAATTAAATTCATGCTTCGTGCAAGTATAATATTTATGCTTATAAAACAGATAAACGTACAAATAAACACCACTATAGATGTATTTGGCAAGTACATAATAACCTAAAGCATCCTGTTAGGCTTTAGGTTTTCTCATAAATTGCTACACTTGCTAGAGGAAACATACTGTAGCTGCTGTCCTTACACTTTGCCTGTCACTCACCTTTCTTTCTGTTTTATTCTGAAGTAGCTTCATATAAAATCTTGATGCTGCTTTTCTGCCCAAAACTGTCTTGACCATGTGTTCCTTGCACGAGAAATTGATCTCAGTGGGAGTAACCTGGTTAAATAAAGGTTAAACAAAATGGGAAAAAACAAAACAAAAACCCCACAGCTTTATCCTCATAGCTCCTCCTTGTGCCTTGACCTACCCTTATTTCTAACCCTCCATTTTTAAAAATATGTCCCAGTCTCTCTCTGTAGACAAACCAAGGTCCTGTATCTTCCCATACAATCCACAAATCAAAATTTGTTTGAGACATGACAGTTTTTCTGTTCCAATCTTAAAAACCAAATTTCCTAAAATAGGAAAAACAACAAAGAAGGTTTTTTTGGAAGAATTGTTGTGCGTTTCACTACGTAACTGCACCACTTCCCTGTGCCCTCTTGGCAGTTTCGTACCTTTTCCCAAGTGACCAACAAATCATTTCAGTAAATTCAAAAACATGCGATCAGAAGCTCCAAAAACATGATCTGATCAGAACCTTGTTGTATGAAAGCAAATCTCTAATACATTTTTATCATTTTTAGCAAACACCTTTAATTCTGTCCTTGAAATTAAATGAATGATCCTGGAGAAGTTCCTTTAATTAATCATAACAGAATAAGTTGATACAATGAAATGCATATTATATTTGATCAGCCAACACATGTACCAAAGGGAAAGTGCTGCTGTCATTTGCGTACATATTTCAGCTGTATCTGGCAATGTGGGTGATTTGTAGTGTTTGGTGAGCATGTTGATTAAGAATGTAGGAGTAATCCTTTCGTTTGACAAAAACAAGACTGAATTGGACTGCTGACTTCTTGTCTGATACAACAAACAGCCATTGTTCTGACTCCTGAATGGTTTTGCATTTGAGCGTTTTGATATCCTGTACACTGGATGCATTTGTATTGCATTGGGTGTTTTTAAGACACATTGTGCAAGTAGAAAGTATATCTGTAACTCAGCCCCATTGTGCATGAGCATGTATTTCAGCATGCATTCATTTAACAGTTTGCCTCAGGTTGGAGGCAACAGAGTGACAGCTGTGAAGAGAGAAGAGGAGAGTAGAGGTTGGGACAATGTTAGGGACAATGACAGCCAGCAGACTTGTGGCCGGGTTTGGCCCCAGGCTCTGGACTTTTCACCTGGTGTAGCAGGAGAGGTGCCAGCCCGGAAAACACCACAGAGCTCATTGCGGAGGGGAAACAGAGTGCTAACACAGATGTAAGACAGAGGAGCAATGTGTGCATGCTGCAGTTTTTGTGTGTTTCACGTGTGTGATTGTGATTGTGTGTGAATGCATGGGTGAATATTTGTGTGTGCTCCATCAGTGAGAGACAGCTCATGTGTTCCCTGCCAGTGGACACATATGTACGCTGTACACATGACTTGTGAAGTGTCTGTGTTGTAATCAAGGAAATGCATGTAAGTGTGACTTTGATATCAGTAAAAGAACAATCATTTCTCAGAACAATCTCAAAGTTCAGACACGCTTATACTAAACCTGCAAAAAGCAATGCATTCTAGATACACTGAATAAGTAACAATTTCACAATTGTAGATTATTCAGTGCGTGATGATTCATAATGCAATTTTTGTTGTGATTCTAAATAGAAAATGTTTCAAGCTGAAATATGCTTATGTTATTCATTGTAGGATTAATATGGTAGATATTTTCAGCTGAATAGTAAGGGCACATCACAGTGGGGTAGAGTCCAGTGGCTCTGTCCATACAGTAGCTGTGTGTGTGTGTGTGTGTGTGTTTACATGGTTATTTGTATGTGTTTGTAGTCTCCACTTCGCTTAGTTTTGCCCCACTTCAGAGACCACGGCGCTTCCTTGCTGAAACCAAAGTGCCATCTCCTGGCACCTTCAAAGTACTGCGCAGCACCCATTCACAGAAAGACACCTGGAGATTTTACTGGATTAGTTTGGTTTAGTGTAATGCACATTTTCCTTCTTTTATATGGTTCTGCTTTTAAGCAAAAAAGAAAGTAGGCTTTCAGCAACAGCCAGTTGGACAGAGGAGCAGTGAATCTCTCCTCAAACACTGCCACCCCCCCCACCCTTTCGAGTGAGCACAGGCAGGCGCAGATTTGGCTGTACTTCTGCAAAGCCTCTGCCTCTCCCCAAGGTTTGTTTGCATTTTACCGGCATCTCTTTACATCCGCTGCCAAGCTGTGAGATCAGTGCCCACTCAGAAATACCATATGAAATGTATAATGTAAGACCGGCTATTAAAGTCCACTAGCGTTTGGCCCTGTCACAGAGAGGCATAGTTGTTCTGCATAACCGGTTATGAAGGGAAGGAAGAGAAGGGGGTGGGGGGATTTGTTTCTCCAAATGCAGCTACTAAAACGGATGGTGATGACTATTTTCCCCCCATAAACACAGAAATTAAATTAAATGTGTTATTTGTGTGTGTGCGTACGTGCATGCGTGTGTGTGTGTGTGTGTGTGTTATACCTTTACTTTAGGAGACTCAGGGTATTTAGGGTTGACAACTTTAAAGACAGGAGTCAGGATTCTTGTACTTGTTTAGACAGTTTTCCAGAGACACAAATCAAAGTAATCCAATTACAAAATAACATAAAAAATAATTAAGGAATATTTCCATAAGAGAAAATCGAGTAAGACAAGCTGAGATGTGAAATCTTTTTCTGGATTTAAAAAAAACACAAGAGGCTTCTCAACCTCTTCCAAAACACTGGGTTGAGCTAGTTTTACTGGAATACCCTGACCGTTTTTATTATATTCATGAGTCCTGTTCCTCAGCTGTATCTCCTCCTGGCTCTTTCGTTCCCTGCATGCTTTACCGTCTCACTTGTGGTGGAGAGGAAGGAAGTGGGAGTCAGATAGAAACAGTGACATCTGTCACTGACAGCAGTGATGGAGGGAGAAAATGGGAGATGGGAAGGCATGGAGAGAGAATCGCTTTTTCATTTTCACCTTTCAGCCTCCCATTAGCCGACAGCAAGAAGCTAATGAAGGAGCAGTATGATAATCTGTTGTTCTGCTATTTCATTCCTTCCACCGTCCTGTCAGGCCTGGGGAGATACAGTATGGGATGGTGGCAGAGCTGTCACAGCTTCAATATGAGACCTGTTTGCACTGGTTGAGAATACTTTATTGTGAATGTCTAAATTTGACGAGTGTGTGTATTCTTGTTGTTATTTTTGTTGTTTTTTTGGGTTTTTTTTTTTTTTTTTTACATTGACATACAGTACATCTACTTTTAGAGCTCAGATTGAACTGCTGTTGTTGCTCTGGAAGAGCAGTAATATTATGTTCAAGTAACTGACAAACACATACTTGTTATGTGACATTACCAGTAAAGTGAATGCAGCATGTTTGGGTCTTTTTGAAACAGAAAGAAGGATATAGTCCTCATGCGCCAAATTTGGTTCTGTCATAAAACGCTCAGTTGTTGTAAGTAGTTTAATCTTAACTGCTGCACTAAAGGGTCACGGCGAAGAGAGGGAATGACAAATTGATAAAGCTGTGAAGTGAGGTTCCGTGCATTTACTGCTCCCTATGGAACTTCCTTTCGGGTAGACGGCACCAAAGCTGTAACTGAGATCAGAGGGCCAGGCTTCATGACCTGTGTCTGGTGGTGTTTGGGTTCACCTTGCTTTAATAAACACCTAGATGCAGCGAGAGGCCTTACTTCCCTACACTCAGGGCTGTTACACAAATGAAGTTTAGGTTACTGCGTGCACCATGAACATACACTCTGTGTTTGTAGTGTTTGTGTGTAAGTATTTTTGTCTAAAGCCCCTCCCCAAGTGTCTCACAGGTGCATCTCCGTTCTGCCGGCCCTCTTCGGCTGGCTGGCATGTTGGGTTGGCTCCAGATTTACTGCCCTGACACAGGAATCCATTAAAGGCTGTTTAGGGATCCCAGGCCTGAGCCCCTCTGAAATCTCTTTCATTATAGCTCCAAGCTACCATGTAAGAGTAGCGGCTTGGCCAATCAACAGTGCCACCACATGTGTTCGTGTTTAGCCTGATGGCTGAAAGGCTTAAGTGGCTACTGCACACATCTCCTCTGCTTGCTTTTATGGAGAAAATGGAACTTTAACTATTTGTGTTTTTTGTAATAGGGTGCGTATGTGACTGAGTGTGCATATATGAGAGTGCAACTGTGTGTGCATGTGTGTGCATGTGTGCAGTGTGTGTGCGTGTGTGTGTGTGTGTGTGTGTATGTATGTATGTGTATGTGTGTGTGTCTTCCCTGGCTGAACACAGACCCTAAATGAGGCCAGGCCAGCCACACGTTACATTCCGCCTGTCTGGCTGGCACTGCGTTGACTAATCAAGACCGGTTCCATGTGCTTCACAGTTCCAATACTGACTCCCCTCTCCCCCATTCCCATCATTCTTTGGGTCTTTGAGGAATCTTTCCTCACCTCTGCATTTCTTTCCTTCCTTTTCTCATTCAGTCCTCCCTCCTTCTTTCTTTTGGTCTTGTGTTCAGGTTTTTTTTTTGTTTGTTTTTTTTTTTTTAACTCATAAAAGTTTCTTACTAGTCTTCACCTTTATATCTCTGGTCTTCACACTATCAAAACTACAACACTGCTGTCTCCACTTCTTAAACACAACTCCTGTGCTTTTTGAAATTGTTAGGCTTTGACAGTGTGGCTAATGTGAGTTTACAGAGATACACATGAAAAAAAAAAAAGAGGTGAGGCCAAGTAAGTGGAGGAAAAAGGGGAAAGATATCAATGCTGGCATGTTAATTACACAGAAACCACACTGAGACTGAATGACAACTAGAGATATGACCAAAAAATAGACACAGGCTTTGAGGGGCACTGTGTGAGAAGGTAGATGGGCAAAATGGAAAGAGTGTAAATTAGAAAGTGAAAGACATGCACACGCAGTGAGGGAGGAACATATGCATCGTAGTGGAAGGCATGTTAATAAGTGGCCTGGGGCAGATTTGGGCTCCCATGGGGAGAGTCCTGCCCTGCTCTGTAAAGCTTCTGTCTCTTCTCTAACCTGCCTATTAAACGTGGTACACAGGTGGCTTATTAAACCCACTATGTCAGACAACTACAGTACAAACTGATCATTCAACACACAGCAGTAACAAATACAACCACATGCATTGGTGCCATAACGCGAATAATTAATGCAGTTACCCACATCTTAACTCACGGTGCATAAGTAGCTTGTAGTTTACATGTAGTGCTGACTGGGATAAAATACTGTGGGGGTTCTTAAAGATTTTTATCCCTCGACTCATATTTGACAAATTTAGTCGCAACCCTTAGGGTCCAGGTTCATTAAAAACAAGCTAGTACTAGTCTCATGGGGACCCACCAGATACAGACCTGCATCTTTTTTCTATTGAGTCCCGAGTCATAATTTTATGAAAGGCTGTACCTCAGCAGAACACCGTAGTCTGTCTAGACTCTGCATTTAACAGGAGGAGCTTTTAGCTGAGATTCCCCCTGGGTCAATTTGTATTGTTTTATAATGTTATTCTTTTTCTCTAACTACATCCGCTCACTGTGTTATTCTCATTAACAGCATAACTTTAGCAAGTCTCCCATGAGCATGGGCCCTCGAGAGCTTGGCTACGGGCTGGATGATGATGACCTGGACAGTGCAAGCAAGTATGTACTCCTTTTGTGTGACCTGTTGTCACACAGTATATTGTCACTAAAGTTATTTGTGTTGTTTAATGTATGTCATGTGTGTCAAGATGTGAGGACTTTTGCAGGCTGGCTGATTAATTTTATTAAGTTAATGTTGGTAGACTGTTGAAAAGTGCATTTCCAAGGAGATGTCATCTTTTTAACTCAGGGTAATACTGCCCCCAAGTGGAACTGTTTGGTAAAAGCATGAAGTCACAGAAATGTCAGGCTTTTATAAAAGGTTCTAGTTATCACAGTGTAATTGTTGAGTTGTTTTTGCTGATATTGTCAAAAATATAAACTATGCTGTACATGACATGCACATTATGTTTGAAAGCTTCCATCTGGGATTAGCATCTGATGTTCTTTTAAAAACACATTTCTTGATTTAAAAAAAAAAAAAAAAAAAAACAATACCTAGTTTAACTCTCCCTCTAAACACAGGATCTCCTCAGAGGACAGCGGGGATGTTCCTTCCTACATTGAGGACAGCGACGATTCGTACTCACTGGAGCTCGACATCGACTCCTCGCAATCAGGCCAGATGAACCTGCTGGAGGAAATCCTGGACTCTCTGAACACCACGGCAATAGACCAAGGAAAACTCAGTGCTGCCAAGAGCCTGGATTTCTTCAGGTCCATGGATGACCTGGACTACAGTAATCCAGTACGCACAAAGGAAAAACCGGCAGTAGATTTCAGGAGAAACTGATCATTATTTATAGAAAAAAAATGTTTGGAAGAAGTAGTTAGCTGTGCCCAGTTATGTGATGATATATATGGATCCACTATAGGATAGATGGGTACAGATCACAAACTAGATCTTGACAGTCACAAAATCTGCATTGTTACTGATTTCTTATTTAAAAGTAGTTTTTCAATTGTAATTAATCCCTTCAAATGAACTAATCCCTCTTCAGAGTGCAGAGTTCAGAGTGCTTTTGTGTACAGCATTTCTACTTCTAGATCCATTATGTTGCAGTTGCAGGGCCACATTTTTATCTCTTAATCACAACCTTCCTAGGGATCAAAGTTCAACTGCTATAATGCTAATCGGTACAAAACCAATATAATCAAGAACAAATGTACAGTCTGATATTGTATTTTTGTCATAAGATCTGAGGCCTAAAGATGTATTGACTTTTAGTGAGATACAGCATCTGTGCATGTGTCACACTAGAGCAGTCCTAGAACACACTAGAAGAATCCTGGTGTTGAAACATTAAGAAGATGTCATTGGTTGACTCCCAGATCTCTTGATTGAACTGACTGTTTCTCTTTTGTCTTCTTTTGCAGACCAAGCTGATACCTTCCAGTGAGTGTAAACCTGCAGATGAGAGTGGTTGTGGTGGAGAAGAGGACCAAGGGGGCTGGAACCTGGGTCAGGATGACAGCGCGGTCCATGGAAAACACCTTCCGCCGTCCCCACGCAGACAACCCAACAAGAGCAGCCTGAAGGTGGCAAAGAAACTTTCGGCGACTCCACTGATATCAATCATCACCCCTGCACCCCCAGACAAGGAATCTGATGCCTCCAAGTCCCTTTCACATCCTAATGTGTTGACCTCATCCATACTGTACCATAGACTTACAGCCATTCCACCATTTCCCTCCCTCCATCACTCCGACAGTTCTCTAGCACCTGATTTTCACTCTAACAATTCTCCTGTACCTGAGGCCCGGTCTCGGACCACCTCAGACCCCCAAGGCAGCACCGACTCTCCCCAGTCACAGAACCAGACCTCCTCCACCAGTGTCCTGAGGAGAAAGGTGCTGTCCAAGGAGATGGTGAGGCAATACCAGGAAAAGGCCCTCCAGAGGCAGGGCAGCAAGGGCCAGCAGGAGGTTGAGGGGAACCCAATGAAGAACAGAAAGTCTTTGCTGATCCCTTGGGAGAAAGAGGTGTCCAAGGAGGGGCTTTTGGATCTCAGCCTGTGTCTGGGTCAAGGTAAAGCTTCAGGGGCGGCTGTGGTGCAGGATCAAGGCCTCCTTGAAGAGATTGAATCCATGTGTTGGCACAGCTCTGTCCTTCACACCAGCCTGCAGCTCTCACAGGTTCACTGCAACAACAGTCACCACCAAGTCCAGGGCAAAGCCACAGATGAGTCTTAAAGATGTCAGAGACTCAGTGTCCATAAAAAGCTCTACTGATATCTTTTCACTGTAGGTGTGAATACAGCTAGCCACAGTCTCAGAGAACATGATTGTTTTTAGCATTTAACATCAGGAAAAGTTACAGACATATTTGATATCAAACAACAAACACAGAGAGCCACAATGTGTACTTCAGGAAAGAGAAGGAGGTGAATTAATGCTCTGCAGAATTCTCCATATACTGTACGAGCTTGTCTCTGTGTTTGAATGATTAAATCTTCATTTCAGGTGAAAAGAAATCTGCCATTTTAACGTGTATGCGATAGAAGACTGCTAATCCAACTATAAAGAACAATTTGCAAAATGATTTGCTCTAAAATTAATTAAAAATTGTTTGATTTGGGGGAAAAAAAGTTAAAAACATCACAGCAGTGGTAGATTTTTCATATCCAACAGTGCTTTCAGCCAACAGTTTATGGATTCTTAAAGTTTTGATTTCTTAAACCAAGTGGAAAATCTTGTGAACTGAGAGAGCACAAACTGAGGACATAATATTGAGAATTTGACACTGTCCCAGTTTATGCAGATTTTCACTTGTTTTAAGAAAATACTCTTTAAACTCAATTATAAACAAAAGAAACATGAGGAGATTTTTTTTGCAATGTGTTTACAGCTCATTGTAGTATGTCTGTGGTGTTTTACACTTCTGGGTGAAACGTACACGTGTGATATTTTCTGTCTTACTCAGAATGCAATTCACAACAAGAGACCCACAAATAAAATGTTGACGAAAAAAACAAAAAAGAAATAGCCATTTGGTGATGGAGGAATTTTCACATTCCTTTAAGGGATTTAAAAAAGAATGAGTAGTTTGTCAGGATTATCAAATATAATATTGCTGTGTTAGTATTTTACTCACACTGTTCCAAACATTACACATGATCAAGCTAGATTTGTCCTTGTAGTTTAAGGAATAATAGTTTGGTAGTTTTTCTACCAGGTACTAAAAAAATTTGATCAACAAGTGAGGCAAGATTTTTCAGACACAAAGTCCACTCTGGCCTTTGAAACTAACTTTACACTGTGTACTATAACGATTTTATCATCATGCCTTAAATGGTCATGTGATTTTCTTTTTGATACTTTGGTGTCTTAATGTATAGATACCATAACAGGTACTTTGTAATCAGAATAATATAGGATAATAAATGCAATAGTTAATAGTACTTAAACAGAACTGTGTTTCTTTGGATAGAATAGTTAATATATGAGATGTGCTTTAAGCTGCTGTTTTTAATTGCAATCTAGATAATGAGATAATGAGACTATGTTCCTCAGGATATTTCTGCAACTCTGAAGTGATGCAAGTACAGTCAAAAGTTAAAATGAATGATGTAGGAAATAAAACAGAGTCCATGCTCCATCTCCTTTCTCTTTTCCCATCACCGCAATGAATCTCCATAACATATTTATTTTTAACTACTTTCAGCACATCTAAATTTCACTTTCGACCTTTAAAAGTTGTGGCCTGTTGTTTCAGAGTCTGTGACGGTTTGGAGTTGATGTGGAAAAGGCAAACTTCAAAGGATAACACTGGCGATGCTATACATTTATTATCAACAAATTCCATGAAGACTAGCAATGGTGTGACTGCTGTCAGACTTCTCTAACCTGTCTGCAGCACTAGGCCCCAAGTCCATGTGTTCCTACTGATGACGCAGACTTTAAGTGGGTCACAAATACTCTTTATAGTACTGTTTTTGTAGCATCGGTTACACAAACACGAGTACATATTGCATTTGTATTCTTTTTTTTTTTAAGATGACATTTTGTAGTAGCCTTTAGATTTGTTTTTGTGTTTTCATGGGATTTGTTAATAACATAAGTCAGTTTTTATCTTTCTGTCTGTTTCTTTACTTCTGTCTGTCTGGCATGAGGAAATGTAATCTCTGTCCTTCTAGGTTAAGAGTTACGCACTGTAAGTCGAAGCAGTGGTTGATGATTGTACTGTAATGAAGCAATACATTTCTCCTCAGAGAGTAGCTACATGGATGTACGTAATGTGTTCAGAGTCTAAAGTATCTCTATAACAGACTCTCCTGTGGAGAGAAACACCACGTCCAGAGATTGTGGGTTCCCATCATTCTCTGCGTCGCCACAAACCCAGAAAAAAGTAGAAAGCTTTTTCATGTGCTTGTGTTGGGATCATTACATTTATGGTTCGTTGTTCTTATGATTTATGCCAGACGCCAGTTGGTGTGGCACTTTAATAGCAGCTATTTCTCCACTTTTTGAGTGCTGCTCTGCGTTAACAATTTGCTCATAAAGTCTTTGGCTTGCTTCTAAAAGCCCAGAAAGCAGCCCCTAGTAATTCCATAAAGGAAAAAAAAAGCAGACTCCAGAACAATCTCAGTATTGGCCTTATTCATTGCAAACACTTAAAAAAAAAAAAAAAAAAAAAAAAACTATGCAAATGTTTAAAATGATCAAAAAGGTCAGTTTCTGTCCTATTTGAAAACCCAGTTCTGCTTAAAATGAATGACAATATGACAATTTGTGGTTTGTTGTGGGTGTAAGCCACGTGTCCCTAAATAAATAAATCTGTGTGTTTAACCGTGTGTGAGCTGAGGTGTGTCTGTGGGTGTTAATGACAGTGTGTGTGGTGTGCCTTATACAGTGTCACGCAGTATAATGACAGGGAAAGTACATTATTGTGTAAAGAAGGACTATGCAATGTTTTCAGACCACCTTAAACTACAGTAAGGAACTGTTTGGTATTTATATCATATAATCGACATAAAAACCCTATTTGGACATAAGTAACTGACCTGATTTGAACTTGGGTACTGACATTTACTATTATTTTGTAGAGGTTTATCTTTTTTTCTTTTTTCTTTTTTTTTGTTTCAACATCAGTCCAGCTGAAGTTAAAGTTAAATATTTTCTTTGCTGCAATAGTCTGTGGGAATCATCCCGTCTGTATTTAAGAGAAGATCTCAGAATTTCTTTGGGTTGTTTGTCTTTCTGTAAATTAGGTACTTTCTTTTATTGTACTATTAGGTCACACAATTTGTACAATTTCTGCTCTTTCTCTTTTTTTCTTTTCTTTTTCCTTTTTCTTTGTTTGAGCACCCTGAACACTCATTCTGAGTTCACTCGTTCTAAAAGCGTTTCTTAGAGGAGTTTCTCTAGTTGATTTCATATTGCTAAAAAATTATTTTCAACTGAACAGACTTGTATTTTTGCTGGCTTGAGTATATTTTACATGGATAATATATAATTGGTGTTGTATGTTGCAAAAAATGACACCTAAAATTGGAATGTTTTAGGTTTTATTTTTGGAAAAAAGAAATAGATTAACTAAATGTTCTATATGGTCATTCACGTTCGAAAGCATTTGACTCCTTTTAGTCAAGATAACCGTTGCTTGTATGTGGTACAATGCACACTGTATCTGCATGTATGTACCTGTTAATGTTGTATACTATGATTTTGCTTTGATTTGTTTTACTTGGTACTAAATATTATTTCAGTATTTACCACTTCCATCAAATGGAGAATGATGGAAATAATACTGGGTTTTGTGAGATACACTCATTCTGCCTTGCAGTGGGCATTGTGGAAATAAATGTCACTTGCCTTGTTTTTATGTAGAAGGAAAAAAAAAACAGTCTACTTCTTTGATCAGGGGCTATTGTAAATGGAACTGTAGAGGATTGTGGGGAGAAATACTTGAGCAGTCAGCTGCTGTTGAGGGTGATTAAAAAAAAAAAAAAAAGCTCACCCCATTTACACTAATGTTGTACAACGATGAAGAGGATTTACGTTCGGCCTGTGATAACTACTGTATACCAAATACTTACAACTTACAATAAAGAGTAAAGTTATCGCTAAATGTACAGTTACTATAATTGTCCTCAAATTGCAGATTTGGATTGAATGGCGTTTCATGTAGCAGCTTTAAAAACAGGTTCAAGTTTACAAACCAAAATTTCACTTCCCCTGAATCACACAGATAATATTTTCAGCCTATCAACAAATACACTGAATATTCCAGTAAACAGTTTTTTGTTTTTTTTTCCATAGTTTCTTGTTTGGGTATTGTAATGATCAACTTTTAAATATGCAGTTTCCTGATTTTCTGCTTCTGTGCACACTTGCATGTTCTCATTGCAGAGAAAAGAACTGTCATAAACAACTGAGGTCAATCTAGCGTGTTATTGATGAGTAACTTGGTACAACTGTACACAATGTATGCACTGTGAATTGAAAATAAATTATACTGTTTCATGCTTATGCATCCCTGGACTCTTTTTTTTTTTTTTTTTTTTTTGGTCTATCAACATAAATAGAATCACATTATACAAAAAAAAAAAGTTTACAATACTTTGTATTTTATTGGCAAAATAGTCAGTGTGGTTTGTTTTGTGTTTACAGCTCGCACAGCCAAAACTGGATAACCAACCAGGCAAAGTGGAAAACTGCCCCGGGGCCCCCAATGTCCAAGGTCCCCAAAAGTCTGAGGTACTGTGTATCATTGGCTTTATTATTCTCTTGGCCCTATTTTTAAATCAAATCACCACAAACTGGAGAGAAAAGCTGCGGCCAGAAATATTCCAGTCCAGGAGTACTGGTTGGTTTGTCGGTGCAAAATATAATGAATCTATATCTTGTTTTATGTGAACTGTGAACAGGGGCAGGGTTTATTGACAGAGCGTGCATCGAAGTAAAATGTAAATCTTTATGGTCTTATGGTAGCAGCACACTGCTTCTAAATAGAGTGCATATAATATTTTCTAGACATTAAAACAAATATTTCACTTTAATCAATCGGCAGAATTTCCAGACAGTTGCCAACAATCAAGGCACCAAATAAAATTCAAACAACAAACAAAATAATCATTACAGTATATACACTCATAATTGCACCTTAGCCTAGAAGAAAACTAAGGAAGTATTCTCGACTAATCCTGAAAACTTGGACATTATTAGCAAGGAGCTACAAAAAGTGCAAAAAGAAATATTTACTGAAAAATAAATCTATACTGGCATCAACACAAAGAAGCACACAAAGAATTCTTTTGTTAATTAATACATGAATTTGACTCATTTCTTCTCTTTCCAGGTGAGGTTATATTGCTTTGTGTGTGTGTGTGTGTGTGTGTGTGTGTGTGTGTGTGTGTGTGTGTGTGTGTGTGTGTGTGTGTGTGTGTGTAAGATTATGAGATGGTACTCACTGGCCCATCAATTGTAAAACTATGGATCAGTGACATGAAGATTGTGACGGATTCGACACATTCCGAACTCAAATCTTTGCGTTTAAATGGATGTGCTGCTGAATGGTGCAGCCAGGTGCAAACCACTGCAGGAAGATGGATGAAGCACTGGGCAACACCGTTACAGAAAAACACTGTCACAATATATCATAGTCTTCCAGTATGTGCATGTGCAAATGAGGGAAGACAGCTGTAGATTTTAGAATTAGGGGGGTGGGTACTGCAAGACAAAGACCACATTTACAGTACATGCAGGATCCAGATATTCAGTCCAGTTTGAGCCAGTATCTAGTATCAGTAGTATTTCTGATAGCAGCTCCTAAGTTACTATGATAACTACAATATCACCCCTGCCTGTAAACAGAGTCTTGGCCTCCATCTTATATCAGTCTCTCCATAGGTGGTGGCTGAGTGATGCTCCACATCTCCACCCGTGATCCCTCCTTCTCCTGCCGACTGGGACTGTAGGTGCCGTGGGTGGCACGGCGGTTTAGCGCCACAACCAGGCCGACAGAGGTCAGGATAAGAACCAGCAGCAGGACAACAGACACCAGACTGATGGACAGTAAGAGGTCAGAGGTCAGCCCCTCAGAGGTCAGCTGCAGGTGAGAGAAATAAATGCTTATGAGAAATTTCAAGCAACTTTCTGTTTTTCTTTTATCTGATCTTTGATCAGTGTGTTTGATTGTTTAGACATATTGTTTATTTCTACTTCTCTCACACACTTTTTGCCTCAGTAACACACACTCACACACACTTCTGACTGCTGACACTACACCAGGCGCTCCACTCGTGCTGCCAAAGTGCTGATGGATGTGTTTTCCAGCTCAGCAGGTGGGTTGTGACCACCAGGAGCCTCGAGCTGCCGCAGACTGAAACCTCCCTCCGTCTGCCGCCTTTCTCGCATTTTGGCTACAACCAGCGCCAGCCCCGGTATCACCGCTATCGCCAAGCCAACTAGACATGGTGCCAGCACAGCAGCCACCCGTGAGCTGTGTGGAGCAGGCTTGATCTGTGGAGGATCACAAACACACACACACATATACAGGCAAGGCTCTGGCTGATGATCCCATCAGCGCACACACACACCACCAGAAAAAAACACTCACAGAGCAAAAATACCCCCCACCCCCCCCCCCACCTCCCCACACACACACACACACACACATATGATCATTTCAAGCAGGAAGAAAAGCTGTTTTACGTGAAGTGTCTGAAGGTGTTTTAATGACTTGTGAAACCTGCTAAGATTCATTTTTAACTTGCTGCTCTGTGGCCCCTTTGATCTTCACCCACTGAAAGCACATAAACAGCTTCACGGTCGACTACAAACACAGTTTCTCCACGCAAACACAGATTTCTGACCTCGCCAGTCAAGCCCGGTGAATCAAGGTGAATCAAAGCTTCCAGTGCAGCAGGTGAGTGATTAACTTTCATTAACTAGCAGCAGAAGACGGAGCAGCAGGTGCACTTACATTTGTAGTTGGTGTGATACTTGTGACATTCTGAGAGGCTGCTACAAGGTTAGCAACAGCACAACAGCTCTAATATCACTCCACAACACTTAAAATTCTGGCTGACACCATCTTCACAACTAAAGCTTCTTACTGAGCTTGCCAGGTTATACAAGGCTCTGAAAAAAAAAAAAAAAATCTAAGACGTCAGCAAACTTTACATTCAGCAATCAACATGGAAACATAATTCTAATAAAACTACAACCATCCATGTCCTGAGGCAAAAAATAACTTATGCACTCGTGCTCGACTCTGTAGACATTACACTTTCTTTCCCTTGCTACAGGTTTCTTTGTTGACTCCTGGAAAGTGCTTACCTGTCACTGCAGCACAGTTGGCTGTCACAGCAATTGTGACACCAGCGAGCCAGAGCAGCCTGCAGCCAGGACCCGCCATCAGTCACCGAGCGCCACACACACAGACACGCAGATGTCTAACTAACCAGTCTCTAAGGTACACAGCAAGGCCACCCTGAAGCTTCTGCTGAGGAGCTGCACACAGAGCGACGGCAGCTATGCTTCCCTGCTGTCAGCATTATCAACCTGCTCTGTGTATATGCGCATGTGTGCGTGTGCGTGTGCATGTGTGTCTGCGTGCCTGCCAGATAAGCTGCCCTCATACATTTCTGTGAATCAGACCAAACTTCTGTGAATGCCACCAGCTCTCTGCTGAAACTGCACTTCAGCTCCAGATGCTGCTTTTTTTGCTGGCAAAGCACATTTCTCCCTCTCTGCTTCCCCTCGCTCTCAAAGGATGGCTACATCAGTGCCGACACTGAAAAACTGCTTCCCATTTCCTCCCCCTCTTTTCTTACCATTAGGGCTAGCTGTGCCTGCAAAGGACACACACACACACACACACACACACACGCACAGACATGAAGAGCATGAGATGGAAGAGAGGTGGCAGGTGTAGTGAACAGGAGTGCATCACATTACATACAGAACTCAAAAGTAAGTCCAAAACAATTGCATTGAAATGTATCTGTAACATCCTCCTCCTTTCTGTGGAGGCCTACCACAAGATTTTGGAATCCGGCTGTGAGGTTTTGATCCCATTCACGGCAAACGCATTAGTGAGACTGGGCTGAAAGTGGGATTTATTTTATGAATGCAGCAAAGCACAACCTGTTTCCATGTTCCTCTGGACTCTTGCCTATTGTCAAAGCAGTCTTGAAAAGCTGTGACTCTCTCCTTTTAACCACAGTGACAATGTCACTAAACAGAAAGGACACTTTCCCAAATCGTACATCCCAAACAGTGAAAAATAGCATCAGCCCTTCATGAGTATATGCATAGAGGTGTCCAAATACTGTAGCACCCTGCCATCACTCTGCATGTGTGTGTGTGCATCTGTGAGCTTGTGCCATTCTAGGATATATAGCATCGCACTCACAGAACATGACTTGTTAAGAGGAATTTAGTGTCTGTGTCTGGTGCCACAGTAGCCACCTGACTTCAGCGTGTCCACTTTACACATAAACACACACACCCTTAATACGCTGACACAAAGTGTTAGAAAATGAGCGAGTTGAAGATAGAAGAAATGAAATAAATGCCTGGTTACTGAAGAGAAAACTAGTTGAAAGAGATAAATAGAACAGACAACAAATCAAGGATGATGGTAAGATTCTTTTTTTGTTTTATTTGACAAGAAGAGACAAAGAATGGATTTAGACATGACATGAGACAAGAGGACAGAATACGACAGGGGAAAGACAAAGACAGAAGTCACACGTATCATACATGGATCATACAGCAAAATGTCAGCAAAACAAAACAACAAGACAGACAAAAAACACACAATCTATCATGAAGAACAGACAAGTGCAATGAGTCAGAGCGTTATGAGACGTTGACCACAGCTGGAAGATAAATCATGACAGGTACCGTTAAAGCGGAGCTGCAGTAAATTTAGGCTTAAAATATCTGCACCTCACAAAGGAAGGTTTAGCGACGAAGGAAACAACTTTTTTTTTTTTTTTTTTTTTTTTTTTTTTTTTTTTAACACCACAACGCACAGCAGCCAGTCAGCCAGTCAGTCAGACAGTCAGTAACCACAGTCACCGCAGTGCTCCGAACACACATCAAGAACAAAGCGTGACATCTTGTCATCTTCTAGCTCCTGCAGGTGCCTTCATAACTACAACACTATTGTTCATAGTTCACATATTCACTCTGCAGTGCTCCCAAAACACAGTTCACACAAGACTGACTGTATTGTACAAAAGTGAAAACCATTATAACCAACCACATATTTAATAATGTTCTTCACATCATCAAAAAGTGCTTAACTGAATTATTTATTGTGATCTCAACTGAAATGATGCTTGTTTTTAAACCACAATAAGATTATTTATTAATCAATTAGTGCACTGACATAAAATAAACAGGTTTATGCATAGACTCATCTTTTAAGTGATTTAAATGTTGAACGTTAGCTGATTCAATTCGATTAAAAATGTCTTTTTAATTTGAATTTTTTAGGAGTTTTGGACTATTCAGAACAAATCATCAGTTTGAACATGTTACTTCAAGCCGCACAACTTCTGTTGGGCGTTTTTTTGACAACTTTTTTACATTTAGAGTTTATATGAATAATCATCAGAATAATCAGCTAATTAATTGAAATGACTGAGGAAAATGATCTTTAGTACAAGTGCTTAAATAAATAAATAAGTAACTATGTTGAATAATGTGGTTCTGATTACCAAAATATCATTTTAAGGCACAGAAACACCTCTGTGGGTAAGTAATCACCTGTGCTTTGAATGGGAAAAATGCTGGGCTTTTCCTGTGCAAATTCACTAACAAACCTTCAAATATCTTACACACATACACACACACACACACACACACACACTCTTAGTCGTTTCCTCCCCAATCGATCTCTGGCTCATCGTCCAGCCTGAGAATGAGGTAGGAGAGCAGCTGGAAGAGGTTCTGCCACAGCAGTACTGCCACATAAAAGTAAATATCGCTTACGTCCGTCTGGCACATGTCTCCAGCGTAGCTCATGTCACACACGCAGACGAACTTGTTGATGAGGTTGCGGCAGTAGCCTCCATTCAGGCAGGGGTTGGACTTGCACTCATCGATCTCTCGTTCACACCTATAGAGAATAAATTGCAGGGACACTTATGTGAGGAATGTGGTCCCTTAAGTACTACCCACCTCACTGTACATACATAAGTATTAAAGTATTAAATCTTAGTTAGAAGTGTAAGGATATTAACTTGTTACTTGTCAGTGTTCTTTGAGTTATTTACATATATTATTTCCTGTGATACTAAATTACTATGTGCCTTCTTCTTTCCTACCGGTGTCCAGTGAAGCCTGGTGGACAGTCACAGGAAAGCTCTCGGTCGGTGCAGTTGCCTCCATTGAAGCAGGTGTAGTTCCTGGTGTCATCACCGCAAACAGAAACAGGCAGCTTGGGCATTCTGGTTTGTCCAGTCAGACATGTAAGAGGGGAAATATATATGTTTGACATCTTTACAACTGCTCCGAACAGAAGAAGCAGCCGGGTAGAAGCTGTAATTTTCGGCCTGCTCTGTCACCAAAGAGGCTTAGGAGGCGACCAGGATAATAAGATTAAAGACCTCTGGCAGGAACTTGACAAGCAGGATGTCAAATCGTATGTGCAAGAATGAAAAAAAAAACAAACAAACAACCATTTCTCTCAGGCCTTTATAAGCTTGTATTTGCCTCAAGCACTGCAGCTCTGTTCCTATAAAATATCTTGGCAACTTGAAATTCATCTCTCAGCGGTTACAAAATGCTTTTCCCATTTCAGAAAGTGTACAGTTTTGGTAGGTGGGGTTTTAATTTAGATGCGAAGGAATCATTTTGAACTACAGCTGTCACTCATTTGAAACAGTGGGTGTCTCTTTTTAGAGCAAACCGTGTCAGAGGGAGGATTAATATTAGCTTTGCTTGGCATTTTGTAGCATTCTGCTGAACAGAAAAACTAGAGACATCATACATGACATTTGAGAGGCACGTATCTAACAGGAAAGAAACACCCAGGAACACCTGAGAGATAGAAAGAAAAAAAAACAAAACAACAACTTACACCTTTCTGACAACGATGTACCACGGTACTTCTTCAATGCGTTCACTGGAGAGGAACAGAAAGAAAGGCGGAGAGAGAGGGGGGGTAGAGAGAGAGAAAAACAAGACAGAGACAAACAAAAAGAAGTCATTTTGATGAAAACTTTACAGCGTAGATGTTCCCAGTAAAGGGAGATGTGCGGCTTGTCTGGTGGTTTGCTTATAGAGACACTTGCAAAGGTTTTCCTTGTGCAAAAGATGCAAAATGCAAGAAGTTGTGTGTTTACAGGATAAATGGTTGGAGGCGTTCCCCTGCTGGTTCTCCAAGGCAAACGCTAGATGACAGGGAAAAGAAACCCTGTGTAGTAAAATACCACAGCAGAATAAGGCCTTTTCTGGCTGACACTAGAATAGAAATAGAAATGCAGCTTCTGAGATGCTCACTGCAGGAATGGTTGAAATGCTGAACAGAGGCAGAGATGTGGAGAAACATGCAGTGAAGGATTTTGTTTGTGGCCCTTTTCTGTGCAATTTCTGGATGCAATTATTTGTGTATTTTATATTTACTAAGTCATACGTGTCTTTATTCTTCAGTCATCTTTGAGGAACAAGCTACTTATTAGGATTGTTTCCTTTTCTGTTACTAGTATTTTTTCTAGTAGTCATCAAAGTGACTATTTTAGGCCATTTTATCTATTCTATTATCCTGGTCTTTTTAATCCGGATAATGCACGAACTTACTTGCAAAGGGGTCCAGTGTAGTTCTCAGGGCAGAGGCAGGAGTATCTGTCCGGCCCATGCAGACAGGTGCCTCCATGGGCACACAGGTGGTTTTCACACACATCCACCTCCTCCTCACAGTCCACACCTGTGTAGCCAAACTCACAGGTGCACTCATAGGTCAGTCCGCTCACACTGCAGTTGCCGTGCACACAGGGATTGGAAGCGCAGGAATTGGTGGAGAAGTCACAGCGTCTCCCGAACCAGCCCTCGACACAGCTGCAGTTGTAGGTGTTGAAGAGGTCCTGGCACTCCCCTCCATTCAGACAAGGGTTGGGCTCACATACGGGCTCCCCAAAGCAGCTGATGAGTGGTGGATGCGGTGATGTCTGGATGAACTGCTCCACCTGCAGACGTGGTAGATTCACATCAGAGGAGCTGAAATAAGGCAGGGCTATGCCGCCCAGCTCCACAGTGCCCAGACACCCAGCTAGGGCCCAGCTGGCATCAGGTGCTAGGCCACCCAGGAAGATGTCCACCCCCTGCCTGAGGAAGTCCAGGTTGCCTCCTTGACTCCTGGAAGTGCTGGCGTCCTCTATTTCTTCATCCAGCACTAAAGTCCAATGAGACATTTGTGCCCACGGTGTAGCCATGAACAAGTGGATACTGTGCCACTCACCATCACTGACACTCTTCTGACTGCTAAGGCTGACTGTAGACCCTGCCTCCTCTCTCTCCTCCTCCTCCTCCACCTCCTCCTCACTGTCATCTAAAGTCGTGCTCCCAAGCTCCATGAAAAGGAAACCATCCTGGACAGACAGTGTGAAGAATGCAGAGCCCTTCTGTGCATGTAGGATAGCTGCATTACGTTTCCGTGTGCGCAGGTTTAGGGACAGGTTAGTTAGATTACGGGTAATGTGTCCATTTCCCCGGTAGGACAACACAGTGCTGTCATTCAGGAATGTTGCATTGGAGTAACCTATGAGATTAGGAGAAAATATCTGCCATGTACATTTGTTTATGCATTTCTGTATTTCATTTATCACACCACTGAAACTGAAAAAAAAGTTGGCAGCTACTTTTTGAGACTGTCTGCAACTACAATACATTATTTATTCATAAGAAAAAACATGCAAGGAGCAGGAACATGGCATGGCTTACAGGACAGATGGGAAACACAGAAAATCATCACTAATCCCCAAAAAGCACTAAGCTGGCATCAGACCTGAGCACATACTGTATACTGTGTGCCCAGACTGAGGCCAGTGTATAATTAAGTGTCTTATATCACGCAGTTGCATTGTGGCTAATTCAACAGGAAAGTCAATAATGACCAGTTCCACAAAATTATAACTGAATATCTAACAATCACAAATTATTTTTCATAACCAGATTTGTGAAGTTAAAATAATTAGCTTGAGGTTTGACTTCTATTTCTGTGCTTTCAGCCTTACCTGTAAAAATATTAGAGCAAATATATTAATTTCTGAAGTGCAGGCCTGGTCAAATGGCAAATATTTAACACAGGATCAGGTAGAGCCTTTGCAAAGTAGCTGCACATGTTTTACTGGAGTTCACCAATAAACCTTAGAGTTTACTTACATTCATATCCCTGGTTTAACATCCTACACTCTGAGTCTGTGGGGCAAGGTAACAGCTCACACCACCTGACCTCTTCACAGTGCCGCCCTGCTGTGTTGGGGGGGCAGCTGCAGGTGAAGTCATCCCACATGGAGTAGCACATCCCCCCATTGAGACAAGGGTTTCTCTAATGATGAAAAATAAATATAGATGTGAGCTGTGACAGATATAAATGCTTTCATAGAATTAATACTATTTTTCAGTGTAGAAAGACACTGTCAGTAGCGAGGTTAAGGTTAAAGACCCTTTTTAAACAGGCATTTTACTCACACTGCAGGTATCGTCCCCTGAGCACCCAGCGGTCACATTTTCCATCAGCTCCACAGGATAAGATCTCACTGAGGTGTCCAGTCCAAAGAATTGTAGCCTATTGTCATTGATTCTCAGATCCTGGATGCAGCCTTTAAAATATCCACCAAACACTGACGATTGACTCCTCTCCATCAGACCTCCCACAAACACAGCATCTCCAGCTTGGACGTGGACTTGACTGATCTCCACGTCAACCTGTTTCTGACCTGATACATACAACGTCATCTGGTCCTCCGCCATCTCTACACTCACAAAGTGGACTTCCCCGTCATCAATCGCAGTCTCCGCCGTCAGGCCGTCGAAGTTACTGAGTTGAACTGTGACTTTCCCATCCTCCAGCCACACGTGCAGGTACCGGCTGCTGTTGTTGGCAAGTGCCAGAATGAGTCCGTTGTGCCTCCGTGTGCGCAGGAAGAGGGAGATGGAGAGGTTGCGCCCCAGGTCATCGGTGACAGTAAATGCAGCATAACTTTGAGAGTCCTCATTCCCAAAGCGTGCAGTCACATGTTCTGCAAAAACAGAAGGATGAAAAAACAAAATGTTTCATCAGGTTTACTGGAAGGTTGTCAGGGTGTTATGAGGTTCATTTATTTATTTTTTTTTATAGAAAACAGAGTATTATGATAGATTTGGGTTTGCCCTTGGGTTTTTTCTGCAGACTTCTGATAAGAGAAGAAGCATTTAAGCATTTTTTTGAGGTCCTTAGAAGAATGGAAAATTTAAGCAGCCACCAGCCCTCATAAGCTTTTCTGTCGTCTCTGTCAGCATTTCCAGCTGCAGTTCGGTGACCTCACAAGGGCAGCAAAGAACACACAAGCAGAGAGGTCGGCCAGAAAATGACAGGTCACAGAACAACTACAGCACACAAAAGTCTGGATTTCTATCTTTGTGTTTGTGGTTAGAAATATACATGTGCTCTGGGGAGCGAAAGTGTATGCAGCTATGCCCTCAGAGACAATGAGGCTATAGATAGCTTTGGTGGAAAACCTGAACTATTTCATATTTCCTGGGGAAAATAATTTACTAAAATATTTTCATTCTATTCAGGAGTCTCTAATGTATTGATCAGAGTTCACAGCCTACTGATTTGTGTACAATGTTCTTGCATGTTCTCTGTATTTCCAAAATAGAATCCTTCCTTAATCCAGTGCGTCAGATAAGAGGATCTCTGCCTCTGTCCTTTACTGTGGCTTTTGATTGGCCTCAACTCTGCTCCCTCAGCTTCTCATCAGCAACTGAGGAGAATGTTATTTAACTATTTAAGAAATTTGGTGAGATATACGTAATTTATCTTAATCTGATCATCGTAAAGCTTAAATATGAGTCTTGCAATGTTTTTTTTTTTTCAAAAAAAGTTGAAAGCTAAAGTTGAAAAATGACTAAAACTAACAACATATTCTCCTAGCTTTTCCACTGTTTTGCTGCTTTTTGAAATTTGCAGTTCTCCACCTGTTCAAGTCTTTATTTCAGAGCTGTAAACATACCCTCCTCACAGTCCTGCCCCTCATAAGGCCTTGGACACCAGCACTGGTAGCTCTGCCACAGGTTGACACACTGTCCTCTGTTTTGGCAAGGCATGTCCAGGCAGCGGTCCCTGTGGCTGCAACCGGGGGACACATTAACGGCAGAGTCTCTCAGCCATTCCTCAGGGACAATGAGCTGCCTGTCCACAAACACATCCCGCATGCAACCGATGAATGCTGGAAGTGGAGTGTTCTCACTGGGACCGTTTGAGTCCTGAAGCATTCCTCCAATAAAAGTGTTCTGAGGAGACAAAACCAGCATGGCCAGTGTGCCTTGGACTGGGGCCACCCTGTGGCACGACTGGCTCCCACATGTCCCACTGTCATCCAACAGTTTCAAGCTGAGCACCCAGTTTTCGAGCACAGCCTCTACAGTATGCCACTCTCCATCTGTGACATTATGTGCAATCTCCAAAACCAAACTAAGGGTCTCAGCATCAGCCCCAGCCAAGGCCTCCTTCCTCAGCGTGAGACAAAGTTGCCCTGCCTCCAGCTCCAGGTTTAGCAGCAGCCCCCTGGTGTTTCTCTGGAACAACACCGTTCTGGGCAGAACAGTCTTGAAGCTGAGGGTAATGTTGCAAGAGAAATCATCATCCACCAGGGGATTCTGGAGCAGCATGTAGCCTCTGCGTTCAAAGGAGAATGTGGTGGGGGTCTCGCAGAGGGGACCAGTATACCCAGGCTCGCAGGAGCAGGTGTAGCCGTGAGTCTCATCCAACAAGAAAGGAGAGCAGGAGCCTTGGTTCTGGCATTCATGTCCCTCACAGCCCACCAGCCTCACATCACAGTTTAAACCTCCATAGAGAATTCCATCATGACTCTGTTTGGGGCAGTGGCACATATAGCCCCCAACATGGCTCTCACACCTGCCCTGATTCTGGCAGGGGTTGGTGTCACACTGGGTTATCACCTCCTGGCAGAGGGAACCTGTTGGCACAAGAATAATAAATTCACACATAGTTCTTCTAAATTATGTGACGGTTGTCTAAGAAATTAAAAACAGTTAATTAGTGTCATTATTCCTTGGTCGTCAGTAGTCTACTAAGCAAAAAGATTTGCCTGCTGTGAATAACAAGTCACATTCATACACCCGTGCTGGGCTGTTACATAGGCGAGTTACATAATGATTGCTACTGCAGAAAAAAACACTGCATACATGCTCAGTTTTTTTCCAACACCTTTGCTTACGTGTATCAGGGTTCCTGTTTCTTCCTGTTATTTTCTATAGCGCCTTGTAAATAGTTTTCATTCCACAGTAGGGACTTTACTTGTCCATGAAGGATTCCCCTAACATTGTCTGATGGTTGTTTGCGTTCGCTTCAAGAAATGTTTGCAGGTGTGGTTATGGTGTGAGTGGTATAAGCATTTGAAGACAAATTATTGATTTCAAATCTAACACCAGTGCACGCAGCAGGGATTTTGTCGTATGAAGCAACAACTACAACTTCTACAGAACACTGTAGGGAAAAGGCTGTAATAACAGGTGACTGCTGCTTCAAATGCACTTTGGTCAACTCTTACGTTATTTATCCACTTTATATCAATAGATGGAAAACACTGAAAATAAAATCAGCACTTATTATGTAAAATCTATACTAAATATCTATTCTTACAAATCATTTTTTTGATGTTACCTGTCCCAAGCAGCAAAATTCCCCACATCCATGGTGTCCACATCATGCTGTCACTTTTTCCCCCACAACAGCCCCAAACTTGACTAGCTGCACCATATTAGTTTGTGTGTACAGGCCATCGCAGTGGAGGGCTGCTCCTTGTGTACTTCTCTACCACCGCGTAGGGCAGAATAGCTCCAGTCAGGAGACCGGCAAAGCCAGATCCTGGGGATTAAACTAATGCTATTTGGTCACCTTACTGAGTCAGTGCCACTGCAACTGGCAGAGAGACAATTTTTAGAACACAACTCTCAGCAGGCAACAGCTCAGTCCAACTACTCTGGTAGATCAAGTCTTGGGTAAGCACAAAAGCTAGAATTTTCTGCTTCAGCAACTGAAGAGCAACATGTAACATCCAACCTTGCAGTTTTCTTAACACCAGTGCACCAACAACATACTGCGAATGTTACTATATTATATATCTATTCTGTTATTCACAGACCATATTTTATAGGCCTAAGTGTTCATTTAGTTCATTTTTAAGTGACATCCATCACAGGGATAAAATGAAAATAACATTACAATGAGATGCAAATTAAAGCTACTACCTCTACTGCATGTTATGATTATAAAATATCAGAGAACTGTGTAACACATAGTTCATTTTGGTTCAGAATCAGAATAAATTACCTGTGGTTCCTGGAGGACAGCTGCAGATGTAGCCTGCAGCATATTGGTAGTCATAGTCTTTAGGCAGCAGTGGTTCACTGCCATATAAGGTTTGCCATGACTTCTGAATGCAGTGGCCCCCACGCATGCAGGGGCTGCTGATACACTCATTGATATCTATCTCACAGTGATGCCCCTCAAACCCTGAAATGGAGCAAGCAGACAATAATGTATAAGATTATATAACATTATTTAGATGAAGTGATATGATTGAAAAACATCCTGAAAAAACACATCTCTGCCTGGACATGAGTCTATATTTCTATCATCGTAGATACTTAGAGATGTCTGCTTAGTGTTTTGGATACATTCACATGTGGACAGACATCTATAAACACTCAGTGTGAACATTATAAAATGAGTGTACAAACTTGTATTCAGCTTCATGCCTCTACATGCTTTATTATGATTTGATGTAGGATATTTCCACCTTTGCTTTGAGTTTATTTCTGTCTCTGACCATTGTTGCATTTCAGTTTGGCAGCATTGCCTTATTCTGTTTACAGCTTTTTTTTTAACTTGACCTTTCAAAAACCCCTTAGAAATATACTTAATTCAGCAACAAAATGTTTCATTCACCTGGCCAGCACTCGCAGGTGTAGTTACCCTGGTCTTCTCTACAGATGGCGCTGTTGAAGCATGGATTAGAGTGGCACGGTGATAGCGGTGTCTCACAGTGTCTACCAGTGAAGGCTGTGTGAGAGCAGTCACAGCTGTATCTGAGACGATCAAACAAGTAGATGTTTGTGATTTGGAAATCACATGAATGCAGGAATTTATGGCATTTCCTCAATTTGTGTTCCTAGATGTAAAATTCAAATGTATTAATCTGTGTTATATGTAATTGTTCGAGGTAAAGTTGGCAGGAGATATTTGTTATCTGTGACTGGAGCTTAGGGCTACTTACTCATTCGCCCCATCTATACACAGACCCCCATTTTGGCATGGCTGTTCTTGGCACTCATCAGTGTTGATTTCGCACAGGTGTCCTTGGAAACCAGGCAGGCAGGTGCAAGTGAACCCACCGGTGTAGTCATGGCAACTGCCGCCACTCAGACACGGTTGTGATTGACACTCATCAATCTGGACCTCACAAGTGGCCCCTGTGAACATCAAAGCAGTACAGATGTCAGAGGCCAGGTGAGTACACTACACAGACTGAGGCCAGAGGGCAAAAATGAATAGAGCTTTCATGTGGACTGCCTGTGATCATGTGCTGCTCTTTTATCCCACTACAAGCATCCGCAGATGTTTGTCACTGTAAAGCAGACAAAACAGTAAGATATATACAGTGGATTCGTCACTGAATCCCCCACTCTTATTGTAAAATATCCAGTTATTGTCTTCATTCAAAAATGGGAAAATTATGGGATTTAAAGTTTAACGCACATCGAAATATGTGTTATATGTTCACTGCCTAAGTTCAGCAAAATTAGATGTATATAAATATTTAAATAAGTGATAGGAATCCCTTTGTCACTTTTGTCAGTCATAATGCTACAGTGTCATATTCATATTAATTCATGATTTCTTCATTTATTTCCATAGTTTTCGTTCTTCATTTAAAACATTACTAAGTTGCTCAGGAAAGAAGTGAGAGATTACACTGCAAAGCAGTTTTTTCAGTATATATATAGTGAGGTGAAGTTGTGTTCAGGGACAAACTGACATGTAAAGTTTGGACAAAGGTCACAAAAATGACATAGATATTTCGTTCGACTGAAAATTTTGAGCAACCATGTTCAACCCCATGCAACTTTTTAAAAGCCATGTCATTCCTATGCTGCTCTTGTGGAACCGTGTACTCACCAGTAAACCCAGGAGAACACAGACAGGAAAACCTGCCCACTTTGTCCACACAGGTGCCCCCGTTCATGCAGGGCTCTGAAACACACTCGTTCACATCTATCTGACAGTGAGAGCCCTGGAAACCCGGCACACAGAAGCACGAGTAGCTGTCCTTACGGCTTCTGCATATTGCCCTGTTCTGGCATGGGTTTGGAGAGCAGAGGTCCACACTGGGAGGTACCCAGTCACGAGATGCACCTATGAACAGATCACATTTCAAAATATTAATATCAAAGATCATTATTTTTTAATAATTAAAACTGCACAAATAAACAAAACCAATTCAATTCTGTTTTATTTGTATAGCACCAAATCACAATAAAAATCATCTAAATGCATTTTACATAGAATCCCAACAGAATCCCTTCTGAGCAAGCACTTGGTGACAGTGAAGAAGAAAATCTCCCTTTAACAGAAGAAACTGTCAGCAGAACCGAGTTCAGTTTGGGCGGCCATCTGCCTCGACTGGTCGGGGTGAGTTTTTTCCAGTATTTTCCTTCCTCCTTTGCAATATTCTTTTTTTCATACTGACTGTCTTAGTATTAGAACAGAACAAAATATAATTTGAAAAGAGTATGAGTAACCAAATGTACTCTATTTTTTATTTTTAATATGTGGTAAAGGTGCTTAGTCTTCATCAGTAGGTGAAACTGCTTAAAGAGCTTTGTGACCATTTCCCTGCCAGGGGATCAATAAAGTGTTATTTAATCTAATTACAAATAGAATGCAGTCCAAATAATTTCTTCAGTGACTTCCATTTACTTCTGTACTGTAGCTGCAAGTTTGATCACGTCTGGAAGGAAACTCTTTTATCTCTATTTAGCTTTGATTAAAAAGGCTCTGTCTGGCTGCCAAAGGACTTTAAATTTAAGGGCCTCTCAAGGCATCATGGCTGGCTGCCATGGTAACCAATTTCACTGTTTGGTTTCGGTATCATCCTATTTCCATGGTGACTGCATCCGACCAAAGTCAGTAATTTAAGGCATTTACTCCCTCAACATTTTATGATGGGTTTTAATCAGCGGGTCAATAACACCACACTGCATTATGTTTGGGTTTATGTCTCAGTTCAATAGATGCTAAACATACTAATAAGAGGATCAGCACTTCATCCTTCTCAGTAACAACAACGAAAAGTAACTTTTCTCAGGAGTCTTAGGCTTATTTTTGTTTAAATGTTAATAAATATTAGACAGAGAACTGACCATGTTAACATCACACCATGTTAGCATCAGTTGCAGTCTGACATCATCAACTACATATTCAGTGTAGTTTTGCTAAATGCCCTCCTCTGAAACGTACCCTGAATTTTCTTTCATTAAAAAAAAAACAAAAAAAAAAACACTTTTTTTGCATATTAACTTTGTCTCTGCTCGTCTCATTTCTCCAGAATGGAGCTTGGTTTATTTCATAAATTAGAAGTAAAAATAAAGTTGTTTGGTTTTGACCAGTGTGTGGTTGCACATAATTCTTTATAAGATGTACTAACATGTTAGTCAGGAAAGAGTTAAATACTTTCTCCGTGACCCAAAAACCAAACTTCTTGAGAACCTCAACCGTATGAAGAAGAAATCCTCTTTTCTTCACTCTGCCCTTTCTAAAAGCAGTATATGGACATTAGATGGATATAGCAATACTTAAAAGCATTTTAGCATGTTTTGCATGATGGGTGCAAGAAGGATTTGACATCATTATGAAACTGGGAGCCACAAATGTAACCACACTGATATTAACAGAGATATTCCAATAATCATGCACAGTAATCATCCCTCAAGTGCCCAATCAGGCTGAGTGCAGGCTATAAAGACACAGAAGAGCACAATTACACTTGCTGCTCTGTCTTCACCAACTTGGCCACCAATCTTCTGTCATTTGTGGAGGTCAATCAGCGTCACAGACAGCTAGCAGAGTTCTCCAGGAGCAGCTTATACACGTCTAGACTTGGGCTCAGCGTGACTGAGGTACGGGCTGAGTGCCCCACGAGTGTGATGGAGATCATCAGCAGTGATGCTCCGGCCATATGCCTAAATTAGCACTCATTGAGTGAGGATCAGCCATTAAGTTTAGACCATATTAGAGGCATATGGCACAGCGATGTATAGTCTATATATTATGTCTACAAACACACAGAGACAGACTCGTAGGATTTAATTATACCTTTAGAAGTAAATATACCTTTTAAAAAAGAAACTGTCTTAACTATCCATGTATTTTTTAGGAAACCATGACAGGTGGTGTCTGTTGTAAAATTTGCTTTTTACTGAATCCACTGGTCTTTCAGTATTTCCCCCCCTGAGGCTGAGTTCAGAGAATTCAGAGCCAGGCCTGTTGCCTATTTGAGACACATCTCCAGCCAACCACACATCCCCTCCCACAGCATGTAGGCTAAGCCTTTTTTCATATGTAAATTACTCCTAAGGGTCTTTGTTTGGTCCTATCTGGGGGTCCTTGAATGGCACATGTGGGGCACCTGACATCTCTTCTGGACTGATGTATGTTGCTAGTGTCTGTATGACTGTTTGTTTCAGCAGTGATAACAAGACATGTTACTGGGGGGGGTGTTATCGAACTACGGAGGCATATAGTGCATCTGCCCTTTGTCCCATCACTTATCCACCCCCAAATGCCCCCCACCCTTATGAGTCGCTACATGGCCCCCTGTTGTTAGATCTCTTTTAGTCATCTTTAGCTTTTCAGTCCAGTGTGTAGTGATCATTGGCAATGATGTCACCTCCTTGTAATTGAAATTCCAACCATGAACTGGTTAAAATGCAAGCCGATTACCACGCTCGGTTTAAACACACTGAAGCTGTTATTACATTGTCCTCTGTTTTAACTACTTTTAAAGTTAAAGAAAACGATGCTTGAAAGTATTAATAAAACAAACACGTTGGGTTACTTTTGTTTTTTTATAACTTGAGGGAAACCATGCTACAAAAGGGATATGATGGGATGCAACACTGACTTCTGGTTGGGAGCTGGACAAGCGCAAAAAAAAAAAAAAAGTCCAGAGAGGCTGGTGCTATACAGGCATATAGCCTACAAATGACCCGGCGTTTTATTATAACGTAAATTCATAAAAATATATGTAAATAATGTTTATGTCGCTGCTGCAGCAGGAATTTAAAGCAAAATGCATGCAAGAAATAAAAAAAAAACAAACAAACAAACATTCACTTACCATCTATCACAAACAGTGATGAGATGAGGATTGTGCAGGCAAATAATTCAAATTTATGATAACAAATTAAATCCATAATCGTGCCAGAAAATCATCCGGCTCATTGTGCTGAAGTATCGTCCCTCACGGATCTCTCTGCTTCTGCTTCTGCTTCTGCTTCTGCCTGAGGCGCCTCATCTGCTGTCAACTCCAGATCCACTTGATGCACATTTCTCTCCTCTTGCTGGAGCACCATCAAGAGCCTCGATCACACATGACTCAAAGAGCAGACTACAGCATGGCGTTCAACGGGCTGACATGGGGCGGGAGTTACAGCATCCTTACTGCAGAAGCTATAATTAAGGCCACTATAAGCAGCGACAGGTTTGAGATGAGCCCAAATATAATATAATAATTTCCACTCAGCTTCGACTTTATTAAAAATCTGTACACTGTAATGTGATAGAGCAAGGATCCGCGTGGTTGACAACAGATTGACTCGATCTTAATCTGATGTCAAAAACCATGTTAATCCAGTTTTAATTGCTCTAACGTTACAGCAAAACTAAAACAATACCTTTATATGTATTAAAAGACAAAAGTTAAGGAATATTTAAAGAGGAATATCGATAAAAAAAATAATCTAGAGTCTGAGAATACATTTTAAATGGTAACAAAATCAGATGAAGTCGTCCCGAGGGAAAACCTAAAGTTCAGTGTGCCACTGTGAGTGACACGCGTTACCATGGCAGCGCGACCAGGAAGTTGAACCTCAGGGGAGAGTGGGGGGAAAAAAAGACGGTTTTGTTTTGGCAAATAAAAGTAGCTTCTCGTCCATGTGCCATTGTCAGAGTTTAAGGATTTAATTGCCGGAACCTTAGTGTAACATCTCCACCGTGAGTCCAGGATGTCTGAGTCCACGAGAGCGTGTTCAGCGCCAAGTTCGTCGAGGTCGCAGCAAGCCCTGGAGCCCGCAGGTGAGCCTAAGGGCTAACTTACTGTACAGTGAGTGGGAGAGGATAGCATGGCAGCTAACAGGTGGATGATCCACCTAAACATGACTCACGCTGCCTCTACCACGTCCTAATCTACTCAGTGCTCATTGAGGACTGCAGAGAGGAGTCCCACTTAGACTTTCCTAATAAAATCATATGTAGGCCATCATCACATATTTTCACACACAGATGGAAGTTAGAAACATATAAAAGTGCGCAAGAGAGACAAAAAAGTTGAGTTTTTTCCCTAAGTTGTTACATCAAAATATGTGAAACAACTGTGAGGCATACACTGGACCACCCTCTTTTATGAGTTATACACCTGCTGGTTTGTTTGAGTGATATGCTATTTTTTCAGTGGCTGAAACGAATTGCCAAGTCCCAGTGGAGAACAGAAAAACACCACCTCCTCCTATCAGCAACCAGATCATCCCAGATGAACTGCTGGTCAGCCTCACCTCAACTGTCTGCAACAGAGGCACAGTGGGACAAACTGCCCACCACCGGCACTGCAAGGTACATTCACCATTGTTTGTATTCAAGAGGCTTTTATTTCTGTGTGGCTTCTTACTACAGTAACTTTGTATGCAGGACTGTGGCATCCGAAGACCTGATGCAGTGTGGCATCACACGCTCGGACGGAAGAAATACAAATACTTTCTGGAGCAGCCAACGTCTTTGAGTGGTGCTGGCAGGTCAGCTAGACCAACAGGATATATGCAGCAGCATATAGTTGCAACTGTTAAGCTTCGCCAAAGATTTCTTTTCAAGTGAAAGTCAATTAGTGGTGTGAGAACATGCAAATATTATAGCAGCAATTACAGCAACACATCCAAGCATCATCATGCTTGACACTAATAGAGGACATAGTAACACCAAACTAGCTCATTTCTGAATGGCAGACATTTAGCAAAGCCAAACTAGATTTAGGTTCTCCCTGAAGCATCTTTGATTACATAATAAAATAGTTAATCTAGAGTCAGGGCAATATTAAGAATCTCAAAAAGTTGAAAAAAATGTGGCTGACTGCAATCTGCTAATGACCTAAGGAGACTAACTAAATGTACCTGTATCTGTCTTTTGTTTGGATGGTATCATTACAGGGATATTTCATTCCTTTGTGACACTGTGGCAACTGAAAAGAAAGCAGCCCCCCTCCCACCGCTGACTGAGAGAAGTGGCATAGGTGATATGCAGGTAAGATGCTTCAGTGTAAAAAGCGTACTTTACAACATGCAGATCTAAAATTCTTTAACAATGACTTGAAAGATATATCTAAGTATACAGTAAGAGGTGAAAATCAAAGCCACTTTGTCTTTCAGAACTTTTGTGTCTCAGAAAGTCTGATCCCAGAAGAATATCACATTGTGAAAAACAAAGGGCTGCAGAGCCTTGAGTTCTATGAGGAGTGAGTCTGCTTCATTATGCTCACATACTTGAATAAATGTGCATGCTCATATTATCATTGTCAAAAACAAATTTGTGTATCAAATTTTGTTTCTCTTCTTTACCTCAGCGCATTCACAGTGCAGCTTCAGGATAATGAACAGAAGCTACGGGTCTTCCCCTCGCTGTGAGTTCAAAATTATGAATTAATGTCATATCCAGAGACGTAAGAGCCTTCAGAAGAAGACTTTTTTGTTTGAATTATGAATAGCTTAAGAAAGTAAGGAGTAACAGACCTACACACCTTTAGGTAGTCTGGTAAGGTGTGTGTGTGTGCTGTGTGTTCTGTGTCCAGGAAGCCCAGTGGGAGACTAGAAGTGGTCCAGCTGATGAGAATGATGGATGACATGCTGGAGAAGGCTGGAGTGGATAGACAGAGCGAGGAGCTCACTGAGCTATCTCAGGTGAGCAGACGGAAAAGCAGAAATTTCTCTGCCTTTCTCACAGTCATGCTGTGTTGTATTCATGTACACAGAATGCTGATGAATGATGAGCGCTGGCACAATCTTTGATTTGAAAAATGGGCAAACGAACAGTCCAAATCCAAAGTTTTTCAGTTTACCACAGATAGAGCAGATAATATTTACATTTCAGAAGCATCAAAATGTTTGTCATAAACATTTAATCAATCATCAAAATTATTGACTAATTTTCTGTTGATCGACTAATTTAGTGAATCACTTTAGCATGTGTGCTGTTTTCTTGCAGATTTGAATATTTAAATACAATAATTATTGGCTAATCAAAAGATCAATGAAGAGAGTGTTTTACTTTCTTTTGGTAACGTCATAAGCATCGGCATCACATTCAACAATACTAAAACAACTATTTTTGTGAAGGTATATTATGTGAATATGTTCAGCCATCTGTACATGAGAATGGGTAATCAAATGTTTTACAGATGGAGGGTCTGCTGGAGATGGTGCAGGTCGAGCAGAACATCTACAATATTGTTTTCCATGAACTGATCAGGCAGGTCAGTGTGGGCTGTGCAGAGAGAGGACAACTGCTTGCCAAGCTCAGGTTAGCAGCCAACACATTAGGATATCACCTACGGTAAATGGTAAATCCTCACCACATGAACTTTACGAGCCATGAAACCAGTGACAACTAGATTGTGGAAATATGAATAAATATGAAGAAGAAATTATATGAAGTAACACATGGTTCTATTAACTGTATAACACTGTAAACTGCACTGCCTTTGTTGTTGCATCAAGTTCATTCAGAAACACACTTTGAGAGATAGTTAGGGCAAAATTTGACATTTTCAGAAAATGTTCTCCTATTTTGCCCCTAGGAAGCCTTTTTTCCCAGCAACTCTTGTGTTTATGTATCCAGACAGCGTTACCAGTCGCTGCTGGAGCGAATCCCCTGCCATCTGAAGGCTCTGCACACTGAGGTCGTGGCGCAGCGGGCTCTGGACCGCCGGCTTACAGAGGAGATCCACCGCATCAAGACATCCATCCAGCAGCTCAGCACGTATGTAGGTCAGGGTCAGGCTAGTGAATGAAATTACTGTGTACTGTTAAGCATGGGAATGTGATGATGAAGTAATCTAATTTTAAGAGGAAATAATGAATGCAAGAAATGAAAGTAAAAGAATGAATTACCTTACATGTGTAAATAGGAGAAATCTATATGATCTGAGTGTGTGTGTGTGTGTGTGTTTATGTGTATGTGGGTGTGTGTGTGTGTGTGTGTGCATTCTCTTTGCAGGGAACTGGCCAAGATCAGAGACTATGATGCATTTGTTTCCCAGCAAACAGAACACGCTCACCAGCAGCTGGCTGAGTCACTCGATCAGACTCACACCAACTCAGAGTCAGTCCTTAGTAGGAGAGAACTGAACTAATTTTATTCAGTCCAATCACATTTTCATAAAGTAGATACATTTCAAACTTAACCAGTCTGAAAATTATGAACTTTATTTATCTTGACAGTGTTGTTTACCTGCAGTTTTTTATACTTGTACTACGTTTCCAGTGCTGCGATGAGTGCATCCCTGTACACAATAGTCACTACTGTATTCTTAATTATTACTTCAAAAAACTTAAGACTAATAAGACTCAAATAAATGTTAAAAGAGAGCAACAGATTTGTATGAGCAATTTCCAGCAAGTAAGCTTTGCAAAAGAAAACACAGCAGCCAAGGGTTTCCTCTCAAATAGTCTGTGTACTCTTCTCAGTGTGGTCCAGGGCTACCATGAGCTGTATGAGCTGGAGAGGGGTCGCCTTGAGGCTCAGCTGCTTCAGATGGCTGAAGAGAGAGACTGCTGGAGCCAGCTCACCTTCTGCCTTGGGCTCAAAGTATGTGAGCCCTGATTGAATTTTTTTTTTTTTTTCAGTTGGATCCAACTTGTGTTTCAATGCTGAATAAATAAGATATTTAGTGACTTTAGTTGTGCAATCAGCAATAATGATAAAGTTATTAATACATAGCTTAATAAGGATAGTTACTTTGCTGGACACCCTGAGATAACAATGTAGTGCTACCTTAGTATGACAGAGACTTTTCTGCCCTCACCATATTTGTCAAGTGGTAACATTTCAAAATGTGCTTATTATTGTTAATAGTTAATAATGTATTACCTTTAACTATTGTAATTATAATTTTTAGGTTGTAAGAATTAAATGACTACTAAAGGCCGTTCAATACAAAAAACAATAATTGAGCTTGAGCCAAACAAGTTCAGTATGTTTTTCTGTGTTTGTCAGGTTATTAGTGTGAAGAAGCTGCAGCTCGTCAGGCGGCTCCATGTCTGTGAGCAGAGCTGGTTCAAAACAGCAGAGCATTGTTTCCTTTACCTCACTTCAAAGGTGACGGTGCAGTCTTTGCTTCTTCACATTTTCTATACTGTGCATTACAAAAACGCCTAACGCCACAGAAGACTCTGTGTTAATATATCTGCTAGATCAGCTACATTCTGACTATGACAGTGACCCTCCTCCTGTAGGACACAGAGGACCTGAATGTCATCATAGAGTTTGCTGACTGCTGGAAAGAGCTGCTGTTTGCTCTCATGTCCCAGCTGAAGAAGACTGAAACTGCCCAGTGTGAACAGATCAGTGCCATCCAGCAAGGCATCACCAAGTGGCTCACCTTTTGCACCACTCAGAACAAGTAGGTAACTCTAAGATACCAAACAATTACACAGTTTTTCATTATATGTTTTTCTAAATGACCAGTAGTTAAAAGGAAATTACATGTATTTTCAAAAGCTGCAAGAGCCTTAGCACTTCTGTTGAAAATGTACAGGCAGTATATTGTAGTTACCTCAGTAAAGTCAAGAATAAAAAATGATGGAAGAGAATATGTGCGTTTTCTGCCAATAATGCTCTTTCTCGTTCTAAAGGTCTCCTGATCCAAGAAAGACAGAGAAGGAGAAAGCTTCAGTGCAAAAGATTCATGATGATTTGAACATGTGGTCAAATGTAAGATGTCACATGTAATTCCTGTGTGTGTGTGTTTTGGGTTCGCTACAGTATAAAAAGTAACCGTATGTGTTTATGGTTTAGCTGAGCATTACAGATTTTTTTACAATTAATAGGACAATACAATGTTAATGTTGAGCTTGCATTCCCCCTGTGGTGAGCACATGAGTAGTTTTTTAAGGGGTGCAGGTTGTTGGCCACTATTTCAAGGTGGTCATTCAAGTACTAACAAGGCCCAATCCTGCGTGCCCCCTGACCCGGGTCAAAATCAGTCTTGACCCGGGTCAAATGTGAATGATGATATTAGTATAAAGCAAAATTATGACATTTATAGTATCATAGGTTTTTGGTTTTTTTACTCTCAAGTTAATGGCCATTTTGTCAGCCTTTCTTTGTTATCTTGAAGTATCACTGTTTGTCTACAGACACTGGCCCTCCAGTGTGAACACTACCAGGGCGAGAAGGTGCTCGGTCACCAGCAAACATTAGCAGAGCTAGGCCCTATCCAGGAAAGTTGGCTGAATTTGAGCCTTCAGCTGTTCAGAAGACATCCTTCTTCTGATGGTGAAGCCCCTGATGGCCAGTGGGCCCTGGGAGAGCTGGAAAGAGTCCTGTCTGAGCTCCTCGAACAGCTCGACATGCAAGTCAATGGAGAGAATGGTGAGGGCTCATACATACTTCTTCTTTTTTTTTTTTGAGAAATTAGAAAAAACTGATTTTGTGATTATTAGCCAGGTGAGGAAACTTCAGTTTCACTTTCGCTTGGAACTGCTTTAATGTAGTCCAAATGGAGATCTTTAAAAAAAAAAAACAGATCTGCTGACAGCTGCAGAATCAGGACCTTCATCTAAATTGTCACCCACTATCATGGTGTGTGGTCCTGACACACACACCCACACTTACACTCACATACACACACTACCCTCATTAAACTGTAGTGTGTATTTTTTTTTGCTCTTATTATGGGGGGATATCCTTGGGCTAAGTGTTGATTGCTGTCATGCTGTTTCAGGGATCCACAGACAGATCATGTCACTGTGTGGGTTTATGGAGTCCTGGGTTTGCAAGCTTGGTGCTGTGATTGGCCAGCCAGAAATGATGTCTGTCCCTGATTGGCTGAAGCTGGAGAAGGCACTGTGCAAATGGCAGAGCTTGATTGAGGAAGTCTTGCAGAACATCTCCAGCAGGCAGACAGAGAACAACAAGAACCAAAACAAGCCTGATATATAGTAGTATATTTTAATATGCACACTCCTGATTTATTTATTATGAGAATCAACATAGCAATAAATATTTGATATGTGCTAATTTTTTTTCCTTTTCTTTCATTTAAGTATAATCTTAAATTCTACTTTACTTGCAATGACCATAATTGTCTATTAATATATTCTAGAGAAAGGTTTTTGTTTGAGTTTACAGTCAATGTCAAAATAAAGAGTTTAGACAATCAAAGCCTCCAAGCTTTTATAAACACATTGTATTAATTAATTATGACAGTCAAGGAGATAAATTAAGGTACCAATCAGAGAGAAATTAAGGTTATACCTGTACTGAAATTTAAGTATTCTTAGTAGTTTTTTGCTGTTGGTCTAAAAGTTTCTGTTGTGTTTGTTTGTACAAATAGCACAGAGACAGAGAAGGTGTTAGACACAGTGCAGGAGTTCATTAACAGCCTGTCCAGCTTCACGGATGGTGAGAACCAGCGACTCAGTAAGGAGGTGAGTACCAGGTCAGTGAATGGCCACCAGGCTGAAGTTTACACTAATTTTGGAAATGAAAAACTTACTATGAAGTGTTTCAGAAAAAAGCATATTAGATATCACAGACAGCAGGCTACCACCAGATGTAGCCTAAGATGTTGTCTTAAATCTAGTAAATCTGTCATTATATTAGATGGTATTGGTAATCTATGTAACAAGCCCACTTCTATTTAGTTTTCTTTTAGTTTTCAATTCATTCCTCTTTCTCCGCTGTTCTTCCTACTTTCAGCTTCATTCCCCGAGCAATGGCTCCCTGAGAAGTGGCTCTAAACCACATTTGTTTTATGAGTCTTCTCTGCCATTTACCCCTCACAGGTCCAGGTGCTCCTGCCTTCGTTAGTACAGTTTTCTTAGTGACATCTGTTTATTCTCTGGATAACCTATTTGTTGATCATTTTTTTGAACACACTGACTCACATTTATATAGTTTCTGCTCTCTAACTGCTCAGTATGACAACTTCCACTGTTTTCAAAGTGTTTATCACTGAGCATGTCTAAGAGAAAAAAGGAAATTACTACTAGGATGTTACTATTTGTTACTATTGTTTATGTATTTAAGTTGCTTTTTTGACATTTTGAAGGTCAACATATTTCCATTCATGTTACAAGGTGCTGTCTTGTTTTTTCACCTACCAGCTCAGTTCTATTCACATGGATCAGATCCACTGGATGTTAGATCTGTTGCTCCTCATGGTACCAGACCATAGGGATGACCAGAATCCAGAACAGGAAGACTACTATATTACAAACATCTCACTGCAGACACTGGATGAGAATGCCAAGATACTGGCTGAGAAACTGAACTATTTTTCCAGATATGTCACAAGGTATCAAAAGTTAGGTACATGGTCTTAGCCAGACTAACTCACAATTAGTGTACAGCAAAATCAGAAAACTTCACCGTTTTGCACAAGCACTCACTGTATTTAAAATTTTCAACAGAGCCGGTTACTTATCAGGAAATGTTTGTTTTTCCAAGTTTTTGTAAGCTGGTTCTGGAGGAGCAGATCTTGCAGAACCCACATGAAACTGAGGATAAACATAAGAAGAATGAGTGCAAAAAGCTGGAGGTAAAGAACTGTTGTGACATACACTAAATACAACACACCAAGCCCAGTGATTGGTAATTCAATCACAATTTGAATTGTTCAGGAAATGTTTTCCTTCAGACAAACTCACTGCTTAGACTTTCAGAATTGCTATTAATGTCAGGGCTACATTGCTTGCTTTGTTCTATGAATACAGATATTGCAACATTTCACAAGATGGAGCCATACTGAAGTACAAAGCTAAGCTCATCAAACATACATACATGTGTGCATTTTTGTGTATGTCAGATGGAGTGTGTTGATTGGGTGGAGACCTGTACAATCCTGCTCTCACAAGTGAAAGGTGGTCCCATGGAGCTGCCTGTCAGGCAACCTGCCACTGCTTCCAGGAGCCATGTACCAGTCACTCCAGCTGATGACATGGGGACCCTGGTAAGGTTTCCATTCAAATACAATCTACATTACATGTTATGTTTATTAGTGATCAAATCATGACTAAATGGCTGTTTGTGTATTTGTGTTTACAGATGAACAAAGAGGTTTCAGCATCAGACATTGTGGACAAAGAGGTCAAAGCTCAGAGTGAAACAGAACAGACGGATGTGAGTCACATTATCAGCTGGGCAGTAGAAATGAAAAGCTCAGCAACACACTGTAACAATTTACAATATCATTTAGAAAATGGAACCTGAGTCAGTGGCTACACACTTCAGAAGAAATCATAGCAATTATTTTATAGTGAGTGAAAAGCTATAGAAAGTAAAAAGGCAACTAAGTTAGGTACTGTCTTATTTACCCACATGTTAATTCATGACTGGTTGTTTTTGGGTTTCACTTACCATGTAAAGTTCATTTTCAACAGATGATATATTTACTGTATAGCAACTATTACCAGTTAATCCTAATTATCTGAATTTCATAATTATGGTAACGATGTCTTTACAGAGCGCGTCTCAAAGACATGAAACAGACCAAGACGTTTGTCAGGTATTAATACACCCTATGAACATTAAAAAGCTTAAAAAACATTTCTCTGTATTCTGGGCAGTGTTCCCTTGGGTCAAGACGAGTTTTAAGGAATTAAATTATTTCCTAAGGCTCTTAATGAAAAAACATAGCTTGTTTCATTCATTCATTGCATCAATCAGACTTTACACTGTTGTTATTGTCCTGCAGGGGGAGCTAACAGCTCACAAGAAGCCAGTAGTGAATCTGATTGGCTATGATGGAAACATCATACACAGAGAGCTAGTGGAGAGCACTGTCCACCTGAAAGGGGTGACATAATTAAATCACATATATACACATTGCAATACCTTTCTCTTTAAGTTGAACTGAACATCCTGTCTGTCTGTGTCTCTGACCATCTGTATGTCTCTCTGTCAGACCGATGAGCTGGTCATGTCCCCAGCAACAGATGAAGCCCAGAAAGCTTTTAGTGATTTGACAACTATAGGAGTACTGCAGCAGGAACTGTAGTAAGGTTCCTTTTTTATTTTTTGGGGGGAACACTTGTATTTTAGAAACAATTCACAATAGTATACAATATCACAAATCACTGATGGGTTTCTGTGTCTGTACCAAACAGTTATTATTTCAATGTATATTGAGAGATATTCTCTACACTGTTTAAACTTACACTGTCTGTTATCTTTTTTGTGCTACAAGCAAGTGATGTTTTTCTGTTTTCTTTAAAACAAGAACTGAGACGCCAGCATGAGTGGAGATTACCACCATGGCTTAACATCTATGATTTTGTACTGCTTTGGCTAGTGTTAATAAATCAAAAAGACACTTTTACAATTACAGTTTTGAATTGAGTAACACATAAATGAATACATCTGATTTTACTGTTCATTAATCACTGGCCATCATGGAAATAAGCTGAATGTGCACTCATCAGCTGACTTGTGGATGTGCAAAGGATATTTAGGTTAGATTTCTCTCTATGTGTTTGTTAGTGATTCAGAGCTGCGGGTCCAGAGTGCTGAGCAACGAGCCTTGAAAGCTGAGGAAGCCCTGCAAGTAGCACTGGAGAAGATTCAAGACCTGGAGAGACAGTTAGAGGGTCGGCCCAGTCTCGAGCCCAAAATATGTGAAGGTACTGAAATACGATTGTATTTTAAACTGAGGAGAAGGGAGTGTAACAGCAGATGAAGTATAGAGGGGGTACTGTGCATGTCTTTCTCTGTTTGCATTGTAGAGCCAGAGAAAACACCACTTCCACAACCACCACCACCAGTGAAACTCCCGGATCCTCCAAAGAAAACTACTCCTGAGACTAAACCATCAAGCAGCACCAAAAAGACCAGGAAACACTGATTGTCTAATTAGATCATTTTACAATTCTGTATGTTTGAGACTGTCCAGTTAATTCCAAGTAAACAGCTTTCAGAATCAATTTTAGGGTGTATTGTTGGATACAGGACCATTCTATGTAATATCTGACAGGGTTTCAAAAAATAAAAAATAGGAGAAACAAAAAGGATCATTAACCATTGCTGCCTTCCAAAGACGTTGTCCTTCAGATTGCATGAATAGTGATGTTAATATTTTATACTATCGTTTGCTGTGGCATAAAGTTCTTCAAACATTATAAGTTTATTTTTGGAATGAATTGGGAAGATTTTGTTGTATCTTGACCAGACTGAATAATACCATTGTATGCTGGATCTATTATTTTATAGGTCAAGGTTGCCCTGTATCATTATCATGCTAAATTTTAGGGCTCTTCTTTTCAAGACATAAAAATTAGCAAATTGAAACAGAAGCTTAGTTTACCTACAGTGGGGGCTACTGATTCTGCAAAGCTAAAATTCATTGGTGTAAACACTAGATTGTGGCCACACAATCAGGCTTGACATGAAACAAACATTAAGCTTTATGTGTTTTATTTTTTAATACAAGATCAAATCTTCTGGAACTTTTCGTGTTTTTTTTAACAATAATAATAATAGTTATAATTCACATTTTATCTGTAACAGTCTGTCACATCATTGGTGAGTCTGTCTCTTGCTCTTTCTCTATCACACCCACATCTCCTTCCACAGCAGGAGGAGGAGGAGGGGGTGGAAGAGATGAGAGGTCAGGGGTCAGGCTGAGGAGATCTGGGGGGAATGGAAGTACCAGGGCAGGATGGAGTTGACGGAAGGAGGCTCTGAACCCTTCCCAGGCAGCTCTATCCCCTTCTGCTGCTTTTACCTAGAGGGGAGAATGACTGTTGTATGTACAGCATTTCCTTTACACACATTACTGAGGGTGCAGAAATTACCTCACTTTAAGTAAACCTCAACTGGCAAACAAGTGCTAAAATACAAAACATCTAAATATAGTATAATGAATATGATAGCTGGTATGGTACTTACTCTGGCCTGCTGTTGTCTCTTGACCTCTGCCTCAGCAGCTAGACTCTGCTGTAACTCCACAGGAAAACTGAACTCATCTCTTAACAGAAAATCATACAGAAGAACAACTGAGCCTGGTCAACAGGAGCATCATAGTGAACTACAAATCTCAACATTCCTCTTTTCTGTTCACCTGTAACAATCATTGCATGCAGAGGAAAATCCTTTGGATGCAGAAAGTCTCCCTTTGTATTGTAAAAATCACTTTTTCTTTTTGGCTGATAAGTCTTTTGGAAAAATCTGTGTAATTGTCTTAATAATATTATACTGTCAGGTCCCCAGAATAAAGCTACAGCTTGTAGCCTGCTAGTATTCAAAAATCCTAGCAGGTTGTCAAAGTCACTTCGTATTAACAAAAAATAGACCTGAATGACACAGTGTGTAATGTAGTTTGTGATGTTTAGTCTTACTACTTGATTATAAAATAAGTGAAGGAAAATCTGTGGAGACTTTTATCTTCAGTCTTACATGTCTGCTCTCTCCACCCTGATGCCCCAGCGGCACGCAACAGAGTCAACAGCTGCTTGTATCTGCTGGCTGATCCTCCTCCTGTGCAGCAAGATGTGACTGAATGTGTGCTGAGCGAGAACATCTCTGACTGCTGATTGGACCAGAGTCAGTAACACTGTGGTTGGACTGGACAGAGCTGCACTGCACAAAGTCACATTCTCTATCTGGTAATAACACACCGCACTCAGCTCTGGTCTCACCAAGTCCTTCGTCACCACCTGTGCACAGACATGTAATATTAGAAAAAATATCAGACAATCCATTTTACTTTTTTACTGCCATTTCATATTCAAGTAGAGAACTAAATGTGAATATCTATGTCTGATGTGTGTATTTATTGTTTTTTACCGTGTGAAGAGGAACCTTAAGCGTTTGCAGTCGAATGTCAACTTTGTGACACACATCAAGGAGGGGAAGAAAGAAAAGCAGGCCTGGTGGATATTAGAACAAAAAAGACCCAAAAAAAATTAATTCAAGGTCCACCTAACTAGTTTCACCTTCATCAATTAATGTTCAGATTATTTTTTCATGCACCCTTTTCACAGATGTAATTGATAACATTAACATCTAATGCATTCCATGTAGATCTATTTGTTCACTGGAATGGATCACTGGGAAACCTCATGGAACTGAAACATTATTGTTAAAACAAAACAAACAAAACCCACATAAAACAGTTTTTTTAGCCATGACAAGTCATGCAAAGGTTAAAAATGAACTTTCAAGCTTTATAAATTACAACAGAAAATGACAGCAATCTGTGCCAACCTGGTCCTCTGGGTCTTCCACGCAGTAGATGACCCAATCTGAAGATCACAGCTCTCTCATGCTCCCTCACTATCTGTCAAAAATCACAGCTTTCAGTCAAACAGTACGATGACAGTGATGGCTGGAGTGCCCAGCTGACATAAAACACAAGAAGGCCAGTGTTCCTGCAGTTCCTTTGTGCAATAACATACAGTGTAGTGAGGAAATTGTCACAGCCCCAGTCTCTTCTCGATGGCTTTTTGGCCCTGTCATTCCCATTCCAGTCTCCACACCTGTCTCCACTTCCCTGATTACCTGTCTGTTTCCTTTCTTGTTTGACAGATTGGGTGAATCCCAATTTACCAACTGCATCTGTATGTGAATTTTTTTCCTGAACCTAATCCTTTACATAATTACTGTTTTAAAAATTCACTCTTATTTGCATGAAGTATATATTACTGTACAGTGGTCTGGGGAGTGGTTCATACCTTGACACAGAACCAGATGGAGAGTGGAAGGAAGAGGAGAACCAGAGCCAAGACAAAGACCATCAACAGCCACTCAAACACTCCTAGGTTCCTCCGCTTCAAACCTGCAGAAATCTACAGTGTTTTGTATACAAATCCAAACAAGATGCCCATAATATATAGAATTAAGAGTATTTTTTGAAAAGCATTTTTCAAAGATTTCCTGGGAGTTTTGATTTATTGACAACAGTTTAAAGTTTGTGATACACTGCAAATCTATCTATTTAATCTATTTAAACCCTGACATTCATGAATATATTTTTATTTCATATCTAGTTTGTTTTTCACTGTACCGAAGCCTTTTCCCCAGGGTTCCACTCACCATCGTCCTGTTCAGCTGCTTCCAGGAGTCCCAAATTTTCTTCCTTGACCTCGTCATCTCTCACACTGTCTATGTCCACCACAGTTGATTTCAGCTTCACTTCTGTCTCTTGGTCCGACTTCACCTCACTTGTCTCTGGCTTCTCCTTCTGTGGCCGGTTCTTTCTCACTGGGGATGCATCAGAGAGTCGACCTACCTTGGATGGCTTTTGCTGGTGATTTCTAGGAGGCACTGCAGCACCCCTCTCCCTCATAGGTGTCATTCTGAGTCTTGGTCGGCGGACATTAGAGGACTTCTCCATTCAGGCTGGAGGCTCTGGAGAATAGGAGTGATGGCTGCTGGGCTGTTTCTGTGTGATGGATTAGTGGAGAGATGGTAAAAGTAGAGAGGAAGGATAAATATTATGCTGCATGTTGCTCCCTTTGGCTAGAGGTCTGTAAGTGGACTCAGTGCAGCTGGTGTGTGTGGTGTTAATGAAACAAAATACATGGATGATGAGTCAGGTTGTATGTGGGAGTATAAGATGGCAGTAGGAGTGTCACTTGGCATGCTCTGGTTTTCAGATATTTTCAAGTCAGTGAACTTTTGTGAGGATGACATTTTGTTGTCAAAGTAGCTAACAATAAAATGAAAATGTTAACAAAAAAAGATACAGCAATAATATTTTCTTATGTGTAGGTCATTGCTTAATGAACAAGAAAAAAAGATCAGTCTTCCCATATTTATAAATGCCTTATGTCTCATAAAATCAATATGTTGGAGACTGCCGATGAGTTCATTTTAATAATATTCTGCTTAATTTACTAGTATTATTCTTAGATGCATTGGCTTCTGTTTGTCTACAGCCATTGATTCTATGACACAGTCATCATAAACCCACCCTCAATGTCAATGGCGGTCAGGGAGTCAGTGGGAATGTGCAGACTCAGGCCTCTCTCTCAAAGAGCTGATGTAGTGTTTTCTGTTTTTGGAGGAAAAGACGCACGGCACCCTCCCTAATGCAACCTTAATTAAGGTGAAAATTAATTCTGTGGCCCACAGGTTATTGATGTCCAAAGTCCTGTGCAAACCAATCTAGTGGGGCCAATGCCTATAGAAGCTGTGATTAAGCAGTGTTAACTAAACTGGAGGCCAAATTTATTGTTTATTATAAATTGTACTGCAAGGAAAAAAAGTTTTCAGTTTCACAAGGCACTGCATGGTTTTAAGCAAGAAAACTACACTGTAAATTTGTATTTTAATTAGTTTCTCCCAACCCATAACCAAAGTCAGCACTTTGGTCAGTCTAAAAGAACATGTTTGGTCTTCTTTTAAGGTTATGAGTCATCTTGTACAATGATCTGTATTCTCAGAGCTGTAAGCAATAAAATTTAAATTACCAAAATATTAATATTTCAACAGAAATACAATTTTTTGTGAAATAAAAATAAGGTAAGATAAACTTTATTCATCCCCAAAGGGAAATTCAGGTAGTCTTTTAATTAATCCGTCAGTCAGTAGTGAGTGTAGTCAGTTGTCATCTACTATTGACTAAGGTGTTATAGAGCCTGATGGCAGTGGGGATGAAGGATCTCCTGTATCATTCAGTCCTGCAGCTCAGAATAGGGGAGTCGTCCGCTACAGCTGCTTCTCTGGTCCATCAGGATGTTGTGAAGGGGATGGTCAGTGTATTCCAGGATGACCTCTACCTTTTTGTGTAAAAACATCTCTCCACCACAGCCTCCAGTGAGCCCAGGACCTAAGTCAGTCGCCTTAGGAGAAAAAGTCATGTCTGCCCTTTTTTTAATAGAACGTCTGTGTGACCAGTCCAACTTCTTGTCTGGGTGCAGGCCTAGATATTTGTAGGTTGGCACTACTTCAATATCTTCACTACAGATGTTGACAGTATAAGCAGGAGGCTTAGACCTTTGAAAATCCACTACCATCTCCTTGGTTTTCAGTGGTGTTCAGTTTTTGTGATTCCAGTCACTAAAAGATTTTATGTTATATATAATAACAACAATAATACAAATATAATTGATCAGATAATTGTAAGGCCTGTCAAAAATGTATTGGATATTTAGTTCAACCAACCTCATGATGAAGAAAACAGCAAGGACTGTGACGTCGCCCGGTATGGCGAAGCCAGGGCCCCACCCTGGAGCCAGGCCTGGGGTTGGGGCCCGTTGATGAGCGCCTGGTGGCCGGGTCTCCCCCATGGGGCGCAGCCGGGCAAAGCCTGAAAGAATGACGTGAGGCCGCCCTTCTGTGGGCCCACCACCTGCAGGAGGATCTATAAGGGTCCAGTGCTCTGGGGATCGGGCAGTGGTCAAAGGCAGGGACCTCGACGACCCGATCCCTGGACACTGAAACTGGCTCTAGGGACATGGAATGACAAATCCATATTGGGGGAAAGGAGCCTGAGCTTGTGCAGGAGGTTGAGCAGTATCGGGGACAGGCCTCTCACTGTTGTTTGGCCTATGGGCCGAATAACAATTAAGGGGGACTGGAGGGTGTGTTCCAACTATAGAGGTTCCAACTGTAGAGGGGTCACACTCCTCAGCCTCCCTGGGAAGGTCTATGCCAGGGTGCTGGAGAGGAGGATCTGGCCGATGGTCGAACCTCAGATCCAGGAGGAACAATGCAGTTTTCGTCTTGGTCGTGGAACACTGGACCAGCTCTATACCCTCTCAAGGGTGCTCGAGGGTTCATGGGAGTTTGGCCAACCAGTTCACATGTGCTTGGTGGACTTGGAGTAGGCATTTGACCGTGTCCCTCGCGACATCCTGTGGGAGGTGCTCCAGGAGTATGGGGTCCGGAGCCCTTTGCTAAGTGCTATCTGGTCTCTGTACAAATAGAACAGGAGCTTGGTTCGCATTGTCCAGCCTGCAGGGCTGCCCTTTGTCATCGGTTCTGTTCATGTTCTGTTTTATGGACAGAATTTCTAGGCGCAGCCAGGGGCTGGAGGAAGTCCAGTTCGGGGACCACAGGATTTCATCTCTGCTTTTTGCAGATGATGTTGTTCTGTTGGCTCCATTGAGCCAGGAACTCCAGCGTGCGCTGGGGTGGTTTGCAACCGAGTGTTAAGCGACTGGGATGAGAATCAGCACCTCCAAATCCCAGGCCATGGTTCTCAACCGGAAAAAGGTGGCTTGCCATCTCCAGGCCAGGGTAGAGATCCTGCCTCAGGTGGAGGAGTTTAAGTATCTTGGGATCTTGTTCACGAGTGAGGGAAGGACGGAATGTGAGATTGACAGATCAGTGCATCGGCAGTAGCAATGCGGTCAGTGTACCGGTCCGTCGTGGTGAAGAAGCAGCTGAACCTGAAAGGCAAAGCTCTCAATTTACCGGTCAATCTACGTTTCTACTCTCACCTATGGTCATGAGCTTTGGGTCATGACCGAAAGGACAAGATCTTGATACAAGTAACTGAAATGAGCTTCAGGGTTGCCAGGCGCTCCCTTGGAGATAGGGTGAGGAGCTCGGTCACCTGGGAGGAGCCTGGTGTAGAGCCGCTGCTCCTCCACATCGAGAGGAGCCAGCTGAGGTGGCTCAGGCATCTGTTCCGGATGCCTCGTGTTCCGGTCATGTCCCAGGACACGCTGGAGGGACTATGTCTCTCGGCTGTTCCTGGGAACGCCTCGGTGTCCCCCCGGAAGAGCTAGAGGAATTGTCCGGGGAAAAGGAAGTATGGGTACCCCTGCTTCGGCTACTGCCCCCATGACCCAGCCCCAGATAAGCAGAAGAAGATGGATGGATGGATGGATGGATTTAGTTTTTGTTATACATGTATATCCTATATATATATATATATATATATATATATTATTCTTTATTATTTATTATTTACTTTTTATTCTTTAATTCTGATTAAATGATATCAAAGCAGCCATTTCACAGTGCAGAACACCAAAAAATGACAGGCTAAATATTTCAGACATGTTAGTGTTTCATTGTACAGAAGACAAAGTGTTTTGGAATAAAAATCCATGTAACTTAGCTAGCTATTTCATGTAGTTTCCAGCTGAGTTAATAGCATATAATTAAAGTGTAGGTTATTACCTTTCTAACCATATATAGTTTTATTTATTTAGTCAACATTTGTTATTACCGGAGATGAGAAAAGTGCCCTATCGCGGTTGTTTTGGCCGTGCGCAACTATTGTCCAATTGTGACCGCCCACGTCTGCTCGCTGCATCCACTTTGTCCTGCTGATTTTTTGGGGGTTATTAGCTTGTTCCTCATCAGACTGAGTTTACCACAATACTTTCAACACATCCGGCTGCAAATTACTGCCCTTCAAAATAAGATTGCATGCTCTGATAATTACAGATTGTGCAATGAAAGCGTGCAGATTTTAATCTTCCTGTCTCATACTTGCTGTTTGGTCTTTTAAATTTTTTCTTATTTCAATCTCTTCTTAAATAATTTATATACATATAAAATATAAAGATTATATGATCACACACTTACTAGAGAGGGGCAAACAGCAATTACAAGTAGCAGAGCAATATTTGCAGTGTGGCTGTAAATATAAGGACTGTATTAAAATGTGTTAACAAACCAAGTCACCTGATGAGCAAATGCAGATAATATCATTTATTCAGATCAATCAATAAATAAATAAATAGAACACCAACAAAAAATGTTTTTAAATGTCCTGGCACCAATAGCACCAATAATCTTGTTCCAGCTCCTCCTCCTCCCAGCCCACACAAATGGTGTGAAACCATTTGTGGCAGTTGTCACACTGGACCCACGACACCAATCCCTCTGAACTTCCTGGAGGTTCAGGCTTCCTGCACCGGCCACACCGCCAGACATTTGCCTCCTGTCTTCTTTTCTGAGTGGTGTGACCTACTCACAGAAAGAAGTATAAGTTAGATAACTCAATAACTATTATGGGCTGTAATGCGTCTGTTATGTTTATTTTTACTACCGGTGGATGTCGTGGGTCCAGTGGACGAGGAGAAGGAGCTGGACAAAGGTTGGGCCGTTGGAAGCTGAATAGCTATATAAATAAGAGAAAGACTTTAGATACATCTTGCTTACTCTTCTTCAGGGATAATGCTACCAACATGTCAGAATATTTTTTTGTGCAGTTTATATTAAGCATTTACATTGGTGGGAGGGAGAGGAAGACATTTGGGACCCCTGGAGGCCACATTTTTGGACTGATGTTGATGTCTCTAAAACAAAAAGTTTGTATTTTAGCATACAAATAAATGCTCAAAATGGTAACGTTAAGTATGTAACCAAATATTCCTTACTACAAACATATTTCTGACGTTAGTAACAAAACAAAGTGCTGTTGTGAGTTTTGTGTGTTGTGATTATTGTATTAGACCTCTGGCTTCAACAGCCTAAATACCTGCATTAGGAGGCGCCACATCCACTGTCCAACATGGCGGCCGCGCGGACGTATTGTAGTAATGGACTGCAGGAGCTCACGTTAAACGCACGGGCCCGTGTGCTGTCAAGAGAGTGGTGAATATTTTTAGCTAAACGAACTGAAAGGAGCTACTGTGTTTTTATTTAAAATTACATCTTAGCGGTGCTGTTGACTTTAGGCTCGTTGGTCATGTTATAAAAACAAACAAAAAAAAAGCATAACGTTACGTTCATTTCTGTTTGTAACACTTGCACAGTTACGTTACGGTAGTTACCCAACAACCTGTGCGCTGTTAGCAAAAGGTGTGGACGGAGAAGAAGTAGCTAAAGGAAAGCCACGGGTATCCTCGGAGGGTAGAAACAAACTATTAAGAACTAACTAAAACACATTTAGTACTATTTAACTGTATTTGTATTCAAATAGGACAAACCTTATCGGACCTCATCACATGGACACAGCTAACGGTAAGGTTTGCTAATTTAGCCATGATGTGATGTAGCGTTAAAAAGCTCAAGTAGTTAAGTTACGTAAGCTCATTCGTTTTTAGAGTTTATGCTGTCCGTTATTTCCAGATGCCTTTAGACTAATATTTATGTAGCATGCTACTGTGGTTAACTAAAGTGATAAAGATGATAGACATCAGTTGACACTGTATTTAATCTGAAACACATGATTCAATGTTTTGAAATGTCTAACGAGATGCTTGAGTAGCGAGACAAGACGATGGTTCAGTTATCGTTATCTCATCATTGTCCGTTTATTTTGTTCCATTTGTCATATTGTGGTTTTCTTCAGATGTCACCAGGCCAGCTGAAGCAAGAAGACCTTTTGGCAAAACTGAAGAAAGATGTTCGTTCTTTGCTCATTTCATCCAAGATAGGCTTGGAGCCTCACCAGCTCAAGCGAGATTACGTCACTATGTTGGGACACCCAATGCCGCTGAAAGTTCTAGGCTTCAAAAACATCATGGATATGGTGAAGGAGATGCCTGACGTGGTGTCTCTTGATGTCAGGTCCGATGGTACTATTTTCTTAAAAGGTACAGTATTTCTGCCAGTTCCACACAATCATTGCACTAAGAAGGTGCACTTCCCCTTGAGAATCACTAATCTGACACTTAAATGCAGGCATAATAATTGGTGCACAAAATAACACATTAATACAGCTCATCAGCAAACAACTGGCACATGTCCTGATGATGTTTCAGGGATTACTGAGAACAGGTGAAGTCAGAGTGTGACTGCTGTCACTCAGACCAAGCTGTGCAGGGCTCACGCTGGGGAGAAATATCTGTTCCACTCTGGGGGTGTGTGATATCAAAAAACTCCTGGGGCCATATATTTGACAGTATATTTCTATCTATCTATACATACATGTACACACATGCCCATACACATGTATTCAGTTGTTTCTTTTTAATAAACTTACAGATATTCCTAAAATTTTGTTTTCACTCTGTCATTTGTGCGAGTGGTAGAAAAAAATTAAATAATTTTAGAAACCTCATTTTATATATAATATGTAGAAATTTTAGTGACACCGTTTCATACGCTTTTTAATCTTTTACCATGTTGCATCTTTTGTCTATACTTTAAGAAGTATTTGTAATGGTATTTTTCAGTTTATTGGCTGAAGAAGCTTTAAATAGTATCAGCTAGAATCGTCAAAGAGCATCATCATAAAGTCAAAAAACTTGTCACAGATTTGAACACAAACATCTCCCTCCAGCCATAGTGAGATAGACAACAAGCTTTAAGTTAAACTTCACCAAACCGAGTCATTATCAGTGCTGAACAAAATGGTCTCTACACAGTCAGCACAGAGAACAGCAGGCCTATGCATCTGTAATTCTGTAATCTGCTGTAATTCGCATCCTGGGTAGGAATGTGAGGCTATCATATGGAAAAAGAGTACATGTGTACAGACTGTCAGAAATCTGTAAGTACTTGTTTTTGAAAATTTGTAAATGTACTCGCCTCTAATGCAGAGGTTGTCTATTGTCTTTTAAACACCTAAACAAGATTTTTCTGTCATTGCAGCTGTTGGCGATGAGTCCACTCGAAACATTGAGGAGCTGGTAGCCAAACAGCGCATGTCTAACAAGCAGGTCAAGAGATCAGGTGCCAGCTACTTCTCACCCCGCTACCGTCACCAGCCCCCCACTGTGGTCCTTACCAGAAGAGGTCACGTTCCTCTAGCTGTCCCTGTCCAGGTGAAGGCACAGCTCCGCCTATTGCTCTCCCAGGTATAACTTCGTTGTTCATTGTTTTATATATGACCTATTGTGTGTGGTCTCCATAATAAGCTGGACTGTATGAGTCAGATGTTTTTCCTATTTTTCCATTTACTTTTGGCCTACTGGTGTCTAAATTGTTTGCATTATTTTTGCAGCACACTATTCAGACACAACTAAACAAATCAGAAACAGGGAAGCCAGACCAATTGACAATTCCTGCCGGTCCTGACCAATTAATTGTTCAAAACAAAGTCATGTAGCTGTTTTTGTAAAATGTTATTGTTTGGAGTAATGATAAAGCTTCTCTCGCAGGGTCCTCTCAGGCTGTCTGACCTGGAGACCTCTTTCTTGCGCTGCTTCGGGTACCAGCTACGTGTCATCAACTATGGCTTCTACTCCACTGGAGAGCTGCTGGAGGCAGCATCAGATCTATTTGTGATCCAACCAAGCAGGCTGGGCTCAATTGTGAGTCTTAAGGAACACATGCTGCCCAGAACACTGATTGTTCCCTCCAGTTCACCAAGAATGAGGGCTGGACCCAAAAAGCCAGAATTATGTAGAACTGACAGGCCAACCTCCAAGAGCCTAGACACCAGAAGTCTGACACCAACAATTACCTCAGGTGCGTTATTAGAGAAGTGAGTTTACATCTAGGTCTTGCCAGGGAGGGGTGAAATGTTGCTCCATCTCTTTAGAGGACAGTGGAAACAAAAGCAGAACCTGGGACAGGTTGTAAGAGTTCAGTCATGGGTCTATAATTTCCTGTAGTTGAAAAGGCCACGTAGGAGACAATGCTGCATTTACACAGTTTAAAGATCTTACTAGAATGTGTCTGTCTTGATTAAGGTCTCTAATAGCGATCCATATCCATTGTCTTTTGGTTGTGTTTACACTTGTTTTTTTTGTTTTGTTTTTGTTTTTGTTTTTTTTGTTTTTTTGAGATTGGACAGTCATTGAAACTGTCTGTTCTGCATGGGTTGGTTAGGTGTTAACGAGGTCAATAGGTCAGCAGTGACACACTCGCACAAACTTACATAATAATCTTACTGTAAGTTTTTCCACAGAATAGCACTTAGCCTGGACTCAAATTTTTGTAGTCTTAACTTTGGCACTTGGTGACTTCTGTGCTCTCTACCTGAAGGACCTGTGAAGCATAATCTTCTGAACCAGCCTTCTACCAACACTCCTTCGGACCCTGTCTCTGAGGATGTAACAACTGTCAGTAACCAGATAAAAGTGGTAGAGAATGAGGAAGCTAAATCAGAGCTCTGTCAGGAAGGTCAGCCCTTTCAGAAACATGTCCTCAAGGTGGGTTCCCTGTAAAATAAGGAAACCGGATATGCATCTAAAATGTATATAGGTTGTCAGAATAGAAGATAAAAATGTAAAAGATATTACTGTAGATTTTCAAATACCTTGTTTTTTTTTTATACTTTCTACACCAGCTGGAGGAGGAGCTTCACCAGCGAATCCTGGAGAGTGGTGTTGCTGCCACCATTAGTCAGGAGCTGAAGGACAAGCTACAAAAGGTCAAACTTTGCACTAGTTTACGAGCAGATGTCTTAGTGTGACTAGTGACCACAAGCTTCTAATGTGCTTTGCTTTTGTGGCAGGAATTATTGTGGCACAGGATGTGACAAATACTGGGGGATTGCAAGTCTTACATTAAAATCCTTCATGTGTTCATGACTCTGCAGGTTGTAGGTCAGAGCAGTGGTGGATTATCAGTGCATGAGTTGCCTGCTGAGTACAAGGTAAAAACAAAAAAAAGGGTTCCTGTTCACCTTTCATGTGACAGGTAAAGACAGATCATTTGTTTGAGGAGCAGGGTCATTCCAGCTAAAGAAATCACATTGGCTTCACTTTTTTGGTGTTGGGCCTGGCTTTTTTTTTTTTTTTAAAGTGAACTAACTTACATTGTGCCTAATAGTAATGAGCTCAGATAATTAAAGCTGCATGGTGGCATTATTGGGAATTTCACCTAGGTTGTTCTTTGTTCTTCAGAAGCTTTTTGGTGAAGACCTGCCATTGCTAAAGAACGGTTTTGTTAGTGTCACCGAGCTGGTTGGTGCCATGAGTGACACCTTCCACCTGAAACCTGCGGAGGGTCACCATGGACATGATTGGATTGTCATGGATATACAGGACAGTGACAATTTGGGTGTGTATGTGCATGTATTGTTTTTTTTTTTTTTTGGAGGGGTCTAAAGCTGGGTTTAGTAGCAGTATTCATTATCTTAATTAGGTGCAATGCAAGCTATTTTACCTTGGTGTGATATACAACATGTACCCTGTACACTATGCTTTTCATTTGCATTTGCATTTTGACATTTCACAAGTAATATGTATAACCCCTCTCTGCCCCTGTTATTAGTCTTCTACCAGTGTTTCACTAGGACACCTGTGTTTGTTTCTGCAACCAGTGCTTTCCCAATTAATGAGCTGTTACAGTACAGTAATATAAACACTAGTTTTTAGCTAAGCAGGGAATTTATTTTTCTTAATTTTTTAGGCACAAAAGAAACTGGAAGCTCTGGTGAAGGGGTGAGCTACTCCTTCAACTGCGGAGAGTCTCCTTGGGAAGGCAGACTGGATGGAGTTGGTGATAATGATGCAAAAAATAAGAATGAAGAGCTAGAGAGTCGTAACAACTGCAAGACCCAAGAAGTGGTTAGGCACCCTTTCTTTCATCATATTTTACTATGCTGGGCTCCAAGTACAATGAGATACCTAAATGGAGATTTTGAAAAGGAATCCGCACATCTCTAGTATCCTGTTTAAAATGTTATGCATATGTTATGTTTTTTTTTTTTTTAATAAACATTTCTGTCTGTAGATAACTCCAATGTACTCTACCATTCCGGTGCATTGCAATCCTGCTGTACCCCTGGATATCCTGCAAAATCAACGTCTCACACCACTAACACGACATCCTTCTCGAGAGCTGATAGAAGTTCTGGTGGAACACGTGGAGTCACCAGGACATTTCTACATCCGCTTCAGTGAGAGTGAGGAGGCACGAGCTATGGAGGACATGATGATTGAGATGAGGTGAGGTCACTTTTTAGCCTTAACATTTTGTTTAATGAGTAACATTCACCCCTGTTCTTCAGTCTTTAGAAGCAAGAAAAGTTTTTGAAGAGGTCAAAAGATTGAAAGCATTTGCAAAGTTGAAACTTGGACTCCTTTAAAACATGGGCAATTACAGTGTCTCAACTAAAGTAATTTCTCTTATCTCCTCATCTCCTTTAGACGATGTTACACCTGTCCAGATGTGTCAGAGCGCTACCGTCTCCCTGAGCAATTTGTCAGACAGGGTCAAGTCTGCTGCGTGTCCCCAAAAGGAATGTGGTTCTACCGTGTGGTGATCCATGAGATTATCAGCCCCACTCAGGTCAAGGTGTATTATGTCGACTTTGGAGATATGACTGTGGTGCAGGTGGCCAACCTCAAGTTCCTCAAGTAGGGAGAGTTATATCAATTGTTACTTCTATTACTTTTTTTTGTTTTGTTCTGTTCTTTACAGTTTATCTCTCTGTTTCTGAGGTTGTGTTTTTCAGTTCTTCCAGCACAAGCAGTTCCATCGTCGCTTGCTGGGATTAAACCTAACACTGTAAGTCTGATGCTGATCTAATATTATATATCGCATGCATATAATATTATATATCACATGCAGCCTTTATGCAGAGTTCTGCATCACCTTCATACATATATTAGGCTTGTTTTGTTGTACATATTTCTTAACTACTTTATTCTGAAACCTTTCTTTGTAACTTTCTACAGCTTTTACAGCAAAAATGTTCCATTTAAAAAAAAAAAAAAAAAAAGGTTTATTATTAAAGTAAGCCATGTGTAGTGTTTTCTGCTGTGATCTTACTACCTGCACATTTTTATCCTTATATGTGAATAAATTCTAAATGTGAAGCTGATGCTCAGTGATGTTATAATCTTTTGCAGGGCAGCTGGACCACTGCAGCCACGACTTCTTTCCAAAAGCTGTGCTCTGATCGCACCCTGGTGGGCGCTCTGGATTGTTACATAGGAGATGTGCTGCAGCTCTACCTGTGTGACACACATACTGATGATGACATCTACATCCACAATGTTCTGCTGAGCCAGGGCCACGGGACTTCCTGCAGCCCCTTAGCCAGTGCAGCAGTGAGCCCCACACCCAGATTTTTTTTCTTTTTTTATTTGTATCATGACCCATGATAAGCTTTCAGTTGTAGCTTTAAAAGTTAAAGGTTAAACTAGCTTAGCTTGAACATGCATGTAATCAACAGTTTATCCACTATGTGAAATGAATGAATGAGATATGGATCACAGAATTAAGAATAATAAAACCAGCAGTTAGAATAGTTCATAATTTAATGCTCCGGTCGCACTTTCTTTCCTCAGGTGTGTGTCCAGATCAATCCAGTGACTCTGTACTTGGGTGACAAAATGATTGACCTGCCAGAGCCAGAAGAGACGATGGGTTCCTCCTCCAGGCCAGCAGATACTCTGGAACAGTTCATGTCACTCTCACTGAAGGTAGTTCAGACACATCCTATGGGCCAGAAGTTCTAAAACTGTTCAGTCCAGCACACAGTCCTGATTAAGCATACTGGAAGTTTAACTTGCATGTATGCTGCTGTTCTCTGTGAAAGATGTTGGAGGTTGCAGTACAAAACAGTCTAATTACTGGGTTACTTGGGTGTCTGGTGGATTTGCCGCTTCACTGCATATCTGAATTTCTTCTGAGTGCATTGTCTTTGTCTCCTCTGTCCATCTCTCATTTCCTCTCACCCAGTCCTTTGAGTGTTACTGCTGCACCACACATCTCGATTCACCACGGTAGTGAGGTGAGATTGTGGTGGCCCAGTGCTGCTTAATGTACAGGCATAGTTAAAGTGTTGGAAGGTCACAGCTTGTGGTTGGATAGTGAATGGAATGATGTCAGTGGGTTGTTTAATGACTTGGATTGCAAAATTATCTCACTAGCCTTAATGACTTGGGAGCTTATTAAACTCAACATGAAGGGAAGTACTACAATAAAAACACTTGTTTAATTTATTTGCCCATTGATTAAAACCTGGAAGAGAAATGTATGTAGTAAAGATAAGAAAAAGAAACATGAAACTCCTTTGACTGAAGTACCCCTCCCTGCTAACTAACCAGACAGAAGCATACTCAAACAGTTGTTTTAAATGGCTGTTTTAAAGCTCAGTCAGTGATGCTTTCCTGTTTACAGCTTGTAGAGATACAGTTCATAGTGCAGGTTGTAACGTATTACTACTTCTCAAGAAGCTTAAAAATGTCTCCCTCCCCCAGTTTAGGTTTATATTAAATACAGGTCTTAAAAAGTACCTTGATTAAAACTGTCTTTTGCAGGTCAGGGTTTTCTTCATGCAGTCATTGATTTGGTGCTTCCAACAGCTTCGGTTAATACAGCTATGTTGCACTTTCAGTTACAGTTGACATCAGGAATCTGTTGCCAATAAAACAATTTTTGCTTAGACTGTGACAGGCCTTTTTATGAAAGTTAAAACAAGTATTAGTATCAGTATTAATATCCAATAAAACACACTCACTGCCTTGAATCTATATGGAATTATGAACAGAATATTCAGCGTCTGTACAGTTAACATCTATTAGTGAAATATGAATTTGAAGGATACACCAGGTTTCTTGCTATCTCAGGTTGAAGAGGAACAACTGCCTGCCCTGGAGTTAATTGACAGTTTTGAGGTCAGCCCTTACATCCAGGTATTGCCACCTGACACTGACCACATCCACAGTGCCAACACAAATTTGCAAATATTGATGCTTTTAGTTTTTGTTGGAAACATCACATTGTTACTAGTATTGTAGAAATGGCTGAAACAGCCACAATCTGAATGTCAGATGTTAAATTGAAAGATTAAGTTACTGCACTGGGTTTAATTTGGTGTATGAAGCTTACATATCCATTTTGGTAAATGAAGCCATAATGCCTTGCCTAATAGGGTTAAGATGAAATTATTAATGTGTATCTAAACATATTTGTGCTTAGTGTTTTGAATTGCATTGAGAACCTAATCTATAGAAGCTAAATGGTGAAAAATGAATAATGGCAGGTTGCTTTTTCTGTGTAAATGAATGTTTAGTGTGAACAAGTGCCACTAGAGTTTTGTTTATCGTATCTTGTTCAGGATAAGCAGGTCAACCCATTTAACGCTCTGCTAAATGACCAGACCCTCAGCTGTCCTGACGTGGGCTGGGACTTGACCAGCGAATTGCCTCCTACCACCCCTACAAATCCCACCTCCAGCCCCCTCACCCCTCCAGACCTGATCCAGACCAATACCACCCCAGTTCACTGTAAAGCTGATGAAGTGAGAAGACCCTGAGGTTTTTGTAAAGGACTCTAAATGAATAGAATAATATGGGTAGATGATTTTGATCATTAAAGAAACTTTGCTCTGTTCTCAGTCATCGAGCGGGACTCTGCCATCATTTCCGACCAGTATTAATTCCAGCTCCTGCTGTCCAACACCAGAAGAGGAGACGCAGCAGCACACAGGCACTGTCCTCTCATTGGTCAAGCCGCCTTCAATCCTCCGCACCCTGAGTCTGCACACCCCTGGCCTGGGCCGAATACAGGGCATCACTCAGGGTACTTATAAACACAAATCCAGTTGATTATTTTGGTATACAATGTGCTTATAATTGCTGTAATTTCCTCAGTAGTTACTTGTCAACAGTAAGAAAATTACACCACTTTAATTATTTTACTAAAAAATACAGTGCAACATGTTGTTTTACAGTATAAGACCTGTAATTTCCTGCTTTTAGGGTGAAGTTTGTTTTTATAGTGTCTGTTAGTTTACATTATGGCAAATTAGCATCATTGAACTTTAACCCAAATGCTTCCTTGCATAGTAACTAGAGTAGCTGACATTGCATCAGAACTGTAAAAACACCGTCTTCCAACTTGTACACAGTTTCTATTAGGATTGTACAGTGGCCTTCATTAACCTTTATATGTACAAACATTTACTTTGTTTCTTGCTCTCCCTACTACATACACATGGACACTGCTGATACTGATACAGCAGTGTGTGTGCACAAAACATGTTTGACCACTGTACATAAATACTGCAGTTTAACAATACTTCAGGAAGTATTGAGACCCATTCACTTTTTGCTCATTTTACTGGGCTGTGAATTTCATTTCATTTCAAATGGATAATATTCCCAAATTTCCACTGAAGGAGTAACTAGGCAAGGAGGGCTGTGGTCAGAGGTGAACAGGAAACCTGAGTTACTTTAACAGATCTTCAGGGGGCCTCTGCTGCAAGGGAGAACCTGTTGGAAGGACATCCATCTCAACAGCACTTGACCATTCAGGCATTTATGGTAGAGTGGTTAAGGGCAGCCACCTTGAGTGGAAGCCAAATTACAGCCCAAAAAATAGCACACCTGCAGTTGCCATGTTCCATTTAAAGGAGTCAGAGTATGAAGAAAATGAATCTCTGGTCAGACCAGACACAAACCGAAACCCTTTGTACAAAACTCCAAGCACTATGGCTAAGGAACACCACACACTGATTATCCTAAGTCAGTGAAGCATGGTGGTGGAAACATTATGTTATGATGCTGTTTGTGATCACCAAATGACACCAGATGAATTTTAAGTCAGTCAGTCATATCTGTTTGGGCTTCCTCCCACAGTCCAAAGACATGCAGGTTTATTGGCAAGTCTAAATTTCCTCTAGGTGTGAATGTGAGCCTGAGTGGTGGTCTTTTGATTCATCCCTATGGCTGACTGGTACCATATATACCATAGCCTCTCACCCATTGTGAGCTTGGGTAGGTTTTAGTGACTGCATGGATGGGGTTCAGGTATGAAGTGACATGTACAAGAAATTACAAGGATTTATTTCTGTGAATCTGTGATCATTTGTGGTGAATGAGTTAACATTGTAATGGTTAATACAATAATAAGTATAAAATAGAATTGATTTTGCTTCTGTTTATTCTGTTGACTAAGGTGTACCTGTTACTCCATTCTGCATGCGAAGCTCTGGCATCAGCTTTCCGCTGTTTGGGGCCAGGTAGGTCTCACCTTATATGGTCGACCCCCAAACAGACTCCGAAACCAACTCCATGTATGAGTCCAATCACAAAAGGAGGAGAACAGCACTGCTGAACATACCTTTATGCTCTTCAATCCAATTTAGGAATAATTTTGTTCAATGCACTTATCTATTAAAACTATTTTATTTACAGATTTTCATGTCATTTTAATGATCAAGATTAGCTGTATTGTGTGTTAGGTTGCTAGTTTGATATCAGTGAAAAACATACAGGAAATAGGTGGCTCTTTTTTATGCCATTAACCTTGAGTTCCTTTTGTTTATTTAAAAAAAACAAAGCATTTTATTTTCTCAGGAGCCATCAAGAAACCCGTGATCTGTTAGTTTCATTTCCTCATACATATTAATGTTTCTGTTCTGGACCAGGTTCAAACATTTCAAGAATGCTGTTATAATGGATGTTACAGAAACATGTACTCTTATTTTTGGAAATAAATTTCATTTGATTGAATATTTTAGTCTTTCAGTTTGTGTCCTGTGTGTATTTGTAGGTGTTAGCTATTTAACTTTATCTTCTTGGTCTACTTAGGGCCCCCCAGAGCTCCTCTTTTTGTGGAGATCTGTTAAACCTCAGCGTGATTAGCGTGTAACAGTTTTCATTTGAATGAACAAAAGCTATTTAGGAGTGAAGAGTCCATTTCATGTAATACAGTAAATTTATGGTTAGCATGCTGTCAGCATATAGCACAAAGCATCACTTTAACCCGGTACGGCCTCACAGAGCTGCTAGCATGGCTCTACAGTTTCAGTATGGTTTCCATGCTGAGAAAGATTTGCTGCTGAAACAGATATAAGTGTATGCAGTGTCAGTTTTGTAACTTAAGTTGTAGTGTCTGCCCTCTTCACTGTCCTCAACCTCATCAGGACAAAGTCGACGTGAACTTCAACCAGGCAATTAATCATGCTGCTGACTCAGTCAGACTTCTTTATTTATACAGATCTGCTTTCCTGCACTTTTGTGCCTTGGGCCTTCCAGCAAGGGTCACTTGAATCAGCCGCATCTTAAAGATATTTGAGAGAATCCAAATAACTAAAGTGACCATATCTGCACACTAACAATAAATAAATAAATGCAACAAAACAGGGAGACTATTTCTAAACTCAGTGATGTTAAATGCTGTGAGGCAAAGGCACCTTATTGGGCAGAACAACTATGCAACTAAGATGTGTTTGATATTCAGCAGAGCCATCCAGACAACCTAAAACCACCTTCAGTTCCCAATGCATTCAGAAAAACAAAAGATAATCTTGTGTGTTTCCTTCTGAAACCTATTTAAAGGCAGGAACTTGAAAGTGGAGCTCATCAATCAAAACCTGCTTGGACCTCTAAAGGTTAAACAGAAAGTCCTGGTTCATTAGTCTGTATCTTACTGGGTTTCTGACCTTTACTGGTTAAGCCAATTAGCTTTTTAAAAGGCTCCTAATGAGAATTGCTTCTCCTCTCACTTAAACTCAGCTATGCGATAAAGAACTTCAGCCTGTATGCAGAACTGCACACATGGAGGTTCTATGCTTGTAAAATAATGTACATTTACAGTTCTTTTGTGATATAAGGAACACTTAAGAGCAAGAAAACTTTTTTTTGTAGCTTTTGTAGTGAATGACATGCATCAACAAAGCTACATAGAGTACAAATACTTTATTTTTAATTTATTAGAACATAGACAACAGGTCAAACACTTCCTCTCACTCCACTTGACTCTATTTTCATAACGAGCACATACATTATGACACAGTATTTTTTTTTTTAAACCAGTACACCACAGAAAAAAAGGTGCATAGAGAAGTGGCTGGAAGAGGGTGAGGCTTGGTAAGGCAGACACACAGTAAACCTGATTAAGGAAGAGACTAATGTGGTTGCAGCTGAATTAGCGGCCGACAGCAGCAGAGCATCTGTGCGCTGAATGAAGCATGAAGAGCTGATGACTTTGATTTACAGATGAAACCCTAAACCCACGCTATCAAAAAAAAAAGACGGCTTTTGTTTTATAGGTTAAAATGCAATTTATCCTGTCACAATGGTAATCATCTCTTAAATATATTTAATATATTGTTTTTAGTGTAAATATAAGTTTTGTCACCTGTTGCCAGCTCTTGCCCATTCGAATGTAAAATTAATCCCCATTTCCCACTTAAGTTGAGACACTTTCAAGCAGATTCTGAGTTTTTATCCTGCATCTGTTGATGTGTAGTGTCATTTCACCTCTGATAGTGGGTTGTTGATATTGCATAACAATACAATAACAATTTTTTTCTTGGTCAGTCACAAAATCCCGTGTTTGCCTTTCGGGAATCAGTGACGACACTTAAAGAGAAATGGACCATGTCTGCTTCCTGCTGCTCAGATACTGTACAGATCTCAAACTTGGCCACCAGAGGGTATGTTTTGTTACCTCAAATGCTACAGTGTGTTTTAGTAGGATGCTGCCAGAGTGGTGAAACAATGTTTCCCAGTCAACGTGTTAGTGTGTGTTATAACTGTTGTGTCTGTATACTGACCAAGATGCACAGCAGTGATTAGCTGCATAATCTGGTCTTTCCTTCTAATCATCCTTTCATCCTCCCTTCATTGTTTCAGTTGCAACAAGCTTTTCTTTTGGTTTGTTCCCGGATTTTTATAGTTTATGTTTGTGTGTATCTCTCTGATTTGACATAGTGAGTGATTCTGGATGTCAGATGCGTGTGAGAGTGTCTACGTGTCTATATGGTGTGTGTAGCATTTGGCGAGGTCTGTGTGAGCAGCTGTGCGTAAATCAGGGTGTAGTAAGTCACATTCATCCGCTGAGAGATAATTAATGGATGAGAGCCATCTTTATTTTTATCCGTGTCAAAATTCTTATCTGTTGTATTCGTTTTAGGACAATCGGAGGAAGAGTGGAGAGGAGCTTGATTCTCCTGCTAATCCCTCAGGCGGGTAGTTCTTCAACACAGACACACCGGAGGCACCAGCACTTAGAATGAATCTTTTCCTCTCTAAACGCTGGATTCATATGGTCACATTTGGTAAACAGCTTCCGTGTTTCTGCCACTAACTTCAAACATTTAACCCAGTACAAGTAAAAGAATTTCCTAATATGTACTTTTGCCAGTATGTGCACTGAAGCAGCTTTTCCTAGCTGTAACTCTTCCCTTATTGGCCATTAAAATGTCCCCTTCTAATCTACTTTAAATGTAAGTGATGGGAGGCAAAGTGTATTTTATTTGAAACTAATATGAGGCTGAGGTGAAAATCTTGCAAAGATGTTTTCTTTTTAGTACCAAAGAATAATTAGAGCTGACTGGTTGTTCGAACATGACATCTAAAGTTTCTGAGCCAATGTAGGACATACCAGAGTGGAACATCTCACAACATTTCAACCTGCATACAACAATTATACCTAAGTCTAATTTGTATATACAGTATGTATATACTATATATATATAGCATTTATTTCTTGTGCTTTGTGCTTTGCCTTTATTCAAAGCAAGGGGCGTCTTGACCCCTGCCATGATGACCCTCCCCTTAAATTAATTCCCAGCAGCACCTCCTGCCAGTTTAAAGTGTGAGAATTTATGGCTGTGTGAATTAATGGAGGCCTTAAAGAGACACTCGGCAGCTGTGGAGTTCTGACTCCCTGCCTTTGCCCTTGATGGTTCTCATTTAAATGCTGTTGTGTCTCAGTTCAAGTTCTGCTCTGTGAATTGACTGTTTGGCCCTGCTAAATTTCAGCTATTCCTTCCGTATATCTGTGTCGACTGGTGTCTTTGTTGATCAATAACAACCCCCCCCCCCCCCCCCCCCCCCCCACACAGACTCCACTTTCACCTGCTGTTAGGCTCATTATTTCTCAAACATCAACTGACCCTATTCAAGTCTGTACAGGTTCCTCAGTGTGCTACACTTCCTGCTGTTCTCTACCTGGATGCAGATGTGATGGGTGTTATTTGGCAGCAGCATCCAGCTGCAGCTGAGCTCCAGGCTCAGTTAATATGTGATGGCACACACTGACAGTTCCATTAAACTGTATTTATGACAGCTGCAAATAATCAATATGTAGATACGCCAGGCTGTCCGCATTCGCAGAATTGTCTTTGGTCCAGCAGTGCAATGCATCAAACTGCCATGCTTACTGACAACAGACACAATATACACCATCACTGGGTATTGTTTGTCCCCATAGACCTTTCTCACTCTCCCTCTCTCTGTTTTGTATCCTGTCTTTCTTCCTCCGTCATCATCTATTCCTCGCCCCATCCTCCCTCCTTTTTGTCACATTTGCTATCCTTCTCTAATTGAACATCTTAGTCTGTATTGAAATGATTCTATTATGTAAAATACTATAAAATATATCAAACAAGGACTATAGAAAGATGTACACTAGATATGTGCATTCCTGTAAAGAGCATTTACCCTCCAGTAAATACTGTGTTAAACCCTCTGTGCTCGCTCTATAGTCTGTTGCTTTGGCGCGTTGGACAGGATTTGTATAACAAAAGACACTCAGCTACACAACATATCTTGGATGAGCAGACTCAAACTCGTTCATATAGACGAAGTCACAAACTACCAGAGTTCTGCCTTTCAAAGCAGCAGAGCGGTGACTGTCAGCAGTGGGACCTTCAGTTTAGACATTCATTACATAAAGCAGTCTGCAGCTTTTTTGTTCTATGGAGAACAATACACACTGCTCAATACAACTAATAATACATAGTGCTAAAGAAAATAAATGAGGTCGAGAATGGAAGTTGATGTCGGAGTTTGTCTTTTACAGTATCCACGCATGGTAACTGCAGTGTGGTTAAGCTTAGCCAAAAGGTCGTGTTTATGTCTCTCCAAAAGGCCAACATTTATTACTCATCTGTGATGGGGTATAAACTTTGACCTTCTCCAAGTTAGTTTTTCTACTTCTGCTCTGTTAAAGACCCGCTCCTTTCTGCTTTATCAATAGATCTAGCTCATGCACTGCAGAGTGGTCCAACATGAACCTAAGTCTGTGGGATACTGGACTGTTGCATATAGACTATAGAGACCATTTTCCAAGGCAGTGGTGCTTCAGGCTTAAACACGGGGTCTGTTGTGTGCCAGAGTGGAAAACTCCTGAGGGTTTCTGTTCTTGTTTGCACCTGATAAACTGTAAGTGTTTAGTTTCTGTCGTCTGTGTGGCTGTGGAAGGAGTGTGCTTTGTCATGAATTCTGTGGGCACCACATTAGGTAGGTACTGCAGAATTGGTGACAAAGCACAAGTGGCTGTACTGTAGTTCTGCAGGCTTCATCATGTCTGGCTACTTTATTAGTGTGCCTCGACCCGCCGTGACATGGAAAATAGATGAACGGATCAATGGATGGATATTCTACTGACTGACTTACACCGCTAAATGAGTGTAATATGAATGACCATTTTTTATTTCTACACTGAAGGGCAGTCCAGCAAGGATGTTATGGTGCTGTGTTTGAAAAATACCCTGAAAAATCGCTGTGTAAGTCCTGCTTCCTCACTACGCTAGACTGCTGTTGACTGATACAGACTCATGTAGAATGTACTGTTCATTTATTGTGATTTGAAAAGTTGCATATCTGGCCTTCAGCTAGTACAGATAGATGTTGATGCTAACTGGCAACGTGTGATCGATCTCAAACCAATGTCTCTCTTCAGTTAAGTGATGAAACTTTATATTTAGAGCAGCGCTGAATGGAGAACAGACAGAGCAGTAGGTCACCTGATAAATGGATTCACTTAACAGCCAGCAGTGTAATGCTTAGTCATGATCAATCATTACTCACATGCCTCTCCTTCTTGTCTTCTCTCTCCTCTCTTATTTCTTTCTCTTCTCTCCTACCGTCTCTACTCCTCTGCCTTTTTTTTGTCCTCTTTTTTCCTCTGTTTTCATCTGTTTCTCATCTTTCAGGGACAGAGAAAACTGGAATGTCACCAGTAGTCACTGTGCCGACCAACTTATAGTTTAAGGTGATATTGACAAACTGAAAATGAAAGTACTGCATATAAAATAACATAACTGGTAGAAATCCAGACAGAACATCAGCACCTATCTTTAGATAATGCTTACTTAAAAAGCTGTGAGGGCAAACAGCATCACTCGTTCAGCTGAGCATTTGAATGGGTTTTCTGGTTGTGGCTACATCTGGTTATTGTCAAATTAAAGCTGAATATTTGTGAGAGACCACACTTAAACAACAAAAAGCATCTCAGGTGACAGAAACTTGATCAGCTCTGGTGACCTGCATATACTCTGTAGGACAGATGTAAGCATTTTTGCTTTACACTGTGGATGGTGAACTTTCTGAACACTATCTCAAAAAGTTTGTCTGTAACAGAAAATTGAGGAACAAACTAGCCTCTTTTTACATTAGTGTGGTTATGGCCTTAGAGACAACAGTGAGTAGACTAAAATACCACGGATGGGCAAGTCCAGATAAACATCAAGTCCGTGCTGCCTCCCGGCACAGGAAGCAGAATTAGATTTGTTGTCACACACAGTGACCTCTTACTCCTCAGGTTGCCATAGAGATGCTGCTTCCCCTTTTACACACTCCCAAACCACTTGTGTGTCTGAATGCATGTCTGCACACTAGCGTCCATCACATTTTGTTTGTATATTCATTGTGTATATTATTTGTACACAATACCAGCCACAGTATTTTATTAGTTCTCATCGCTGTATTGGGTAACACACCTGTCAGACCAATCATGTTATATATCAGGCTTTATTAAAATAAATGGTTAAATGATGGTACTTTTCAAAGTTAAACATAATTTATTAGATTTGCTGGAATCAGTCACTGGCTGGACACTGTGACCTCTGACCCTTGAACTTTGCACTTTCTGTCACTTACTAACTGTTGATGTAAAATTGTAGGAGTGTGGTCCTTGACGCAAACAAAGGAAGGTTACTGCTGTTTGACCCAAAAATTTGAGGCTTAGCTCTAGTTAAGTGTGTCACATCTTGGCAATTCACTGCACCTCCCCCCAGAGTCAATACAATCGGTTCAATCAAATTCACCCCTGAAATACTGGCAACACCTCTGCTCCAGCTGGTTCCACACTGAGGACGCTGTACCGCTCTTATCCAGGTGAGGGGTTTGGTTTCTTTCTATCTATATTGCCATGAATTGTGCTTTATCTTGAAATAATTCTGCATTCATTACTTGGTTTGGTGTGTGATAGTTATATCAAAGCTGCAGTATTCTCAAATTTCTACTATGTTAACACATCTGTCTTGTAAATTCTCACATCATCATTTCTTTCTGTAGTATCTGCAGGATACCCCCCCCCCCAGATACGCAGCGTTATTATAACAGGACATGATGAACACAGTAAACAAGGAGAGATGCAAAAACTGCCACAATGGGCTGCAGTATATTATGCGAGGGAACGTAAAATTCATTCTGAGGTAACGCTGAAGTAGTTCAAGGTAGTTAAAGGTAGAATCACTTTCTGCAGCAGTGGAGGCAGTTTTCTAGCTGAATGAACACAGATGAAGTGTGGAGCTCTATAGGCAGCACTCCATGCACCTTTATGTCTGCTCTGTACCGCTGAACTATCATGAACAGAAGTTGCTGTTTCAGGAGAAATTCTTCTCTCCTTCACTGGTAACATTTCACACTTCACAACCACAAGTACCAGACATGGTACTTCCATCCATCCATTTTCTATACCCGCTTATTCCTTAACCAAAAAGTAAACATGATCAAAATCAGCTTTTTAGTAGTTATCTACTATATTTTAGGCTCCAGCAGATCCCTATAACCCAAAATAGGAATAAGCACTTACAGATAATGGATGGAGTACATTTAGAGGCATTTGTTAGTATTCTGTAGATGTGGCTTGTACGCTAATGGTCAGATGGTTGTGGCTCTGAATGTGATACAAGTGGCCAAAGAGAAAGAAGCCCCAGAAACAATGTGCAGGAAGGAAGAGACGAGCAGACAAGTGTTCGGAAACATCAGCCTCAGATTAGTTGACGGCTCATTAAGCTGAATAAGAGTTTTTGGGGCAGCAAGTTACAGGTCATCTTCAGTGTAGAGATTCATGGCAGCTGGGCTACATGTTTCTCTCCTTGCTCAAATCATGCGGAACGTGTTGTTGTTTGACCCACAATCCCCGTCTTTCCTGACTTCCATCATCTTCTCAGCTGGCCCTAGGGCCCGATGAGTCCGGTCTGGTCTGCCAGGCCCGACCCACTCTGTCAATATTTGTGTTGAGTCGGTTGCATCAGTAAGTAGATTAAGGGACCAGTGATTGAGGGCAAATCATTAACTGTAGCTGAGGGTCTGTGCTGCAGGAGGGGGGGTGGGGGGTTACTGTAGCATTTATTTACTGTGTGCAGGACATAACCACATTACCCAGCCTCCTTCTCTAATGGGAACATCCCCCTAAAGACCATTGCTGTAATACTCAGGATGGATTCTTTAGCTTTATAGCTGTATGTGTCTGCAGTGAGGAGCAGTGACTTTAGAATTATTTCAGTGACATTTTCCTATTTTGTTAGATTGTCTTCATTTCTTCCTATTGTGGTGCACATTAGGAAGAAAGAGGTTATCCTCTGCCTTGCAATATATCATTGAATAAAGTATCAGTCACATTCCTTTTAGAATTTCCTTCCTGTTGAACCTCTTAATATATATTTTCCCTAATAATCATATATTTCCACATATATTTTTTTTTATAATGGCCTGTCCCTGTGAGGCGCATCCTGTGGTGCTGCTCCTCTCCTCCCACCGTCTCCTCCCTGCTCATCCAGCAGCGGACTCCGTCATTTCGCCTCTTCGTCTCTAACTTGTTGGATGTGTCCGTATGGTTGTCTGTGTTTTGTGAGGTTTGTTTTTGTCCACTCTGAGTTCCAAGAAGACCGTTCCTAAACGCGTTTTTACAGCTCACTTGCGCGTAAAAAGCGCCTTTCCCGAAGCGTCGTCCTCGTCCTGTATCTTTGTTCCTGTTGTCACACCGTGACTATGCTCCGTCTTTTTGGTGTCCTGTCTCTGCATCCGTCCTCCTGACCTCTAGTCTACGGTTCCCACAACAGGAGTGTTGTGTTTTCCCGGCGGCGTTGTGAGTGCGGGACTCCGGCGCATCCTCGGAGAAGTTCCGCCGCAGTCCCATGCACAGCGCTCCTCTGCTCTCCCGCTGTGATAAGGATGCTGGCGGCCTTTCATGGTCAAACTCCACAGGATTATCCTGAGTTGGACGGACGGACCATGTAACATCAGGTATGAAAAAAAGGGGGGACACGGTGACAGATCTTCGGTCCTTTAAATCCGAGGAAAGGTATTTTAAATTCCTGTCTATGGATTCAGCGGTTGTAGATGTGTCTTTGGCTCGGACCCTCAGTGGGAAGTGCTCCGTATTCAGTTACGGTGACCAACTATAAAATTTTTAATTGAACGTGAAAGGAGCCTTTAAGGCCTCCACAGGAGATGAAGTCACCGTGGGGCATCTTATAGCAGGACCTGGAGTCTTTAGGTTTGGCTGTCCTGTGATCTTCTTCCACACTGGTTCAGTCTAGTTAAGTCTGCTGCTGCTGCAAAGATTTTTTTGTTTAAAAAACGCCTTTTCTAATTGAAAATATAGAGAGTGAGGAAGTGACTGATGGGTCTGATGTTTATCTGTACTTATAGTCCTCATGATCATGAAATAGTTTGGACAGAGAGCTCAGTAAGGATCTTACACTTCTCTGAGTATTTAGACTGAATATTTTTGATCATGTATCACATGTCACAGCCTTTCAGCATGAAAAAAAAAAAACTATATTAAAAACTGCAGGTATCTCCCCCTCACTTTAGACGTCAAGACAAAAATAATCAGTAATTCTGGATTTAATTTTCTAGTAAATGTCTCTGCTTCATGGTGTGTGTGCTCTGTTGTGAGGCTGTATGTGTCGGTGTCACTGCATCTACTGTATTTGCAGTGAAGCTGGTGAGTAAACGGTACAGTAGTCATAACCAGTCTGAATTATTATAAAAAGTTGCATTGAAGACTGAAGACATAAGACTGTGACTTTTGATTTACACACAGGCAGATAAGTTCATGTGTAACATCCCATCACCGCTGCCAGGTTATATACAATGTGTGCCAGGCATCTAAAGTACAGTATGTGTCATGTATTGATTTCTCACATCAACAACTAGCAGCAGGTGCTGTGCAGCTCTGACCCATTTCTCACAGAGGAGGATGGAAAATACAGCTTCACTAAATAACTGTAGAGCAGCCTCTCTACATCCTTCAGTCTCCACCCAATCCCAAACACACACACACACACACACACACACACACACACATACACTTCTTAATTCCTCCACCTCCAGTGTCTGTGATACAACAGGAAATGGGCTGATTTCCCAGAGGAGTCTGCAGTCAGGACTGTCGCTGCTAACACAGCAGTAACAGACAAAATGTATTTAATACACAGGTTGTATAATAGTGTGTTGTCCCAACACTTCAAAACACTCTGGGAAAACACAACTAGCTGCTATCAACATTTGGTCTGTCAGTGCTAAGTTGTTCTGTCGCAGCTTCTCTGGCAGGGAAAATAAATATTTGATCATCTTCCTTTAATTTAGGAAACAGCTGCTTTATTAACCCAGCTCAATCTTCGTGGTTCATCACTGTTACTGCTGGGGGACCATTTCTGTCATTCATTTTGGTGATTGTCACACCAAAGTTAAAGGATCACTGAAAATATCTAACCTCTGAAATTGAATTTAAAATGTGAAATATGTTACACTCAAATTAAAGACTGAAGCTGGCTGGTCAGAATGAAGTAATTCAGTCAAGCACCTCTGGTTGATATTTTGCTGTTAAGCATGACCTACATACGGGTCAGTGTAGCAAGTGTCTTAGTGCGGCGGTGGGCCACCATGTGCCACCGGAACAGCTTCATTGTGCCTTGGCACTGATTCTGTTACTCTGCTGGCAGGATGAACACAAGTCCTTCAAATAAAAAAAATAAAAAAAACCTTTCCCTCATTTGATGTTTCCATGATGGAGGTAAAGGTGATCATTCAGATGTTCCAGTGATTGATTTGCAATGATCCTTCCCTATAAGGGGACAAGTGGACCCAACTATGCCAGCACATTGCCCCGTACAGCACCGGATCGCCTCAGTGTTGGCCTCAAGCTTTCAGTTTTGTTTTTTTTTTTTATAAAATCTTACATCTTGTCCACATAAGTTTGGCAAAGGAACATTTGAAGGTCAGTAGACTTTGCTGTGACACAAGACATGATGTAATTTAAAAAAAAACCTCTCCTGCCAAAAGATCTCAAGGTCCAACATCACCACGCCTGCTCTGGGTTGTGATAAATTTAAATCAACTCTTTTTTAATTAAAGTAAAACCACACTTAGTGTAGGAAAGGCCTGTGCAGCATATATTTAGTCTCTCTTGCTTCCTGGAAGCAGGGAACTGTACTTACTTTTGGTTGATAGACTCCCTTTAGTTGTAAAGCCCTGTCTCATTCCCTCCTACTCACACTCCATTCTATGTACTTTCTGGGACAACATGCATGGAAGAGTGTTTTTAAGTTGTGATAGTGGTGTGTATATCATGTGTTTATATGTGTCTGTTGGTTTCGGAGGAGAGTCTTAGATGAGCCCTGGGAAGGGGAAAGTGTTTCAGTGTTTCAGGAGTGGTGTGTAAATTATTAAAAAGCCCTCAAGGGGTTTTCTGGCTGCTGGATTGGTATTTGTTGACGTACAGTTGTGAGTACTCTGCGTGTACTGTAGTCACACGTTAAAGGCGAGATGAGCTGTGTCCAAACTGCACTGCAGCATTAACAGGACAAGAAAGTGAACTCCAGACCATCTCACTCTTAAGTTCTACAATGGCAAACCAGTAACATTTTTGACTAGGTCTGAATCTCCAGATGATGGCTGGTTACTGGCATGTCTAAGGTGTATTAAAATAAAGGCAAATGAATTAATAACAGATATAATTTGCTTTTAATTAAAGGTGCAATATGGAACCTGAAAAATATAGTGGCATCTAGTGGTGAGATTGCAGAATGCAATCTTCTGAGGTCCCCCTCACAGAATCACCTACCCGTTTCCAGGTCCAAGGGACGGTACAATGGTCATCTCCTTTAGAACAAAACACAATTCCCTGTCTAGAGCCCATGTTTGGTTTGTCCTTTCTGGGCTACTGTAAAAACATAGTGCCACAACACGGAAGAAGGGGACCAGCTGTAAGAAAATGCAACTGTTGGTGTTTTCCAGTGATTACACACTAATGACAGCATTTTCATAAATACTGTACCAAATTCCATTTCTGCTGATAGATCGCTGTAAACATTACACACTGAACCTTTAAGTGCAGCTGGCTGGCATAACAACACTTTACTTGTGGTGCTATGCGAGGCGCTGCGTGGCGTGTGGCTGTGAATGCAGTTCTGAAACTCAGCCAGACTGGGTGAGGATGAGGGCAGTGAGAGGAAGGCTTGTTGGCAGAGCTGGAGGCCTCTGGAACAGAAACACTGTTATCTGCTAACGTAGCTGTACTGCTGCTGGCTGCTGTATCCGTGGTGACTCATCAAAACCACACACACACACACACACACACACCCATGAACACTTAGAAACTCACTCTCAGACATAATCAGACTGGCAAACACACACACACTAAGACAACCTTAACATGATGCAATACTACCTGACATTTTCCTACTCACAAACAGTTAACAGTTAGGTATACACCTTGAGACACAAAAACAAATAATCCTCAAGCTACTGTACACACAAACACAAACAGACACATGGGAATGCACACACACACTGTACATACAATATCTTAAACATTTCCTCTAAATCATCAGTCAACTAAAATCTTCTAAAATTACTTTGAATTTCAAACCACAGATTCCCTTCTATAGACATTAATAAGATTAAATTCCTCCACCCTGAATCATTATGTAACAAAACAAACATTGGAATTATGAAAAAAAGCATCAATTGGTCCCTTTTGTCCTCGTTAAAGGAATAAAACTTTCCTAGCTATTAAAAACTTGGGAATTGGAGCTGAAGATCAATATCTGCTCGTATCCAGCCCTCCTGACCTTCTCACCCTTACTTTGACCACCTATTTCAACTTTAAATTGCCTCCAGTTTCCAGCCCAAACCTTTCCTGCTGAGAGAACTGTTGCTGTTCATGCACAGACCTTCCTTTTTCATCTTTATACATCTTCTTTCATGCAATTTCAGCCCTTTGTCATCACTACCCACTAGCTCCCCAACTTTGTTTTATTCATCATTATTTAAAATGTAGAACCGATCTTGTAGCAGCCCTCTTACGCAAGCATTGCGTGAAGCTTAGATCCAGCATTTACGCTTGCAAGTAAGCTGTTTTTTATTCTCTCACTTAGCTGCAATACAGTCCCTTGATCACCAACATATATGCACAGAATAGGCAAGAGTTAATAGGTCAGAGGTCACAGGAGCCAGATAAAACTGTTGTGACCTGAGGGAAACATGGAAGCAATATATATGAAAATATGTTCAATATGACTGTTGCATAACTGAGTTTAAACTGTAATTCTGCTAACGTCAAGACTTTTATACATTTATTGCAACATTTTCAATTATACATTTATTCATATGGTGTCCATTTCACTCAGCTCCTTTCCTAGTCAACACTTATCTCACTTAAAAATGTCCTATTAAACAACTGTGAATACAAGATATAACTGGTTGCTTTTGTGCCTATTACCAGAAAACTTTTTTTTTCCAATCACCTGGTTCTTAATATAAGTTCAATTTAATTTATATAGGTCTGATTTCTATCTAAAAAAAACAAGAACAATTTACTTCTGGGCCCAAGTAAATGCTTTAAGGATGACTCATAAGGTATGTCAGAAGTCACCAAGGTCATTCATTCATATGCGCAGACAGACTGAGTTTTAGATCAGTCCATGTGAAACAAGATATTAGAGAAATCACATTACTTCAAACCTTTTAAGATGAGTTTTGCCTTAAGCTGATTAGTCACACTGCTGTGCATGCAAAGATGGATGAGCAGGTCGAGCGTTTGTGCTGTGTGTATTACCCTGTTGTTGTTCTTTTTGTCTACATCATACTGGAGATTCAAAACATTTTCCAAGATGTGGGAAGATGATTTTTGTATTGACCAAATTGTGGTACCAGAAAACAACAGCCACACGCTTTCTAGTTGTCATCAATCTGTGTTTGTGTCTAAAAAGGCCCAGAGGAAACATTTGTAGCTGCATAATAATAGTTGTTATAGACATATCTTCAAAACAAATATTTATTTTTTGACAAATAACAGTAAATTATTGCAGTGACATAATGTATATGACTCATCAGTGACAGTCTGAACTATGGAAATAATTAGATGAGAGCCACAGCCTAACTAAAGCAGAAAGAGAGAGAGGGAGGAAATTTGAGTCTTTGTTTGTCCTGGGAGCATTTCCTCTTCTGTGTATCTGCCCGGCTGTTAGCAGGATGACACAGTGGATTCAGTTACCATCCTGTGAGCTGAAGGTCATAGGTTCAGGTTTTTGCACAGCCATGTGTTCAGATAGCCTTGAGCATCACACTGAAATTCATACCTACTCACTCACTGGCTGACTGATGGTTTGTTTTATGTAAATGTATTTTGACAGTTGAGGAAAAGGCTTGGCTGGGACCAAAGATTGGCCGGTATGTTACTGTTGCAGTATTTTGAATGTTTACAGTAAAATGCTACATTTGATACAGTATATAGATAGATAGATAGATAGATACTTTATTCATCCCCCATGGGGGAAATTCAGTATATATGTATGGGTTGAAAATATTGGACATAGTTCATCAGTCCACAGGCAAATGGTTAATTCTAAGTTAGATGTGGCAAAACAAGAATATCTACATTTCATTAACCTTGACATCTACTCTTTTATTTCTGAGTAAGGCATCGCTGCTGCCCTGCCTCCTTTCTGTTTGCCCTGCCACGTGTGGCTATGCTCCCTCACTTTATTAACTGTCACAGATAAAATGTCCATTGTGAATGTATGCTAATGTAATATTTGTGGTACATTACTCCTTCAAAGATAGAAGCTGGGCCATTTCATTACCTTTTATGAGAGTGCCGTGCTGACCAGCAGAATGGAGATACAGTAATTACAGTTTCTCCCTGCTGCCCGCTGCCCTATACTGGGGGTGTGTTTGGCAATGCTGCACTGCTGCCAAGCCTAAAAGAGAAGCTGGTGTATTGCAGGACAGCAGAGGAGGAGCTGAGGAGAATGAATCCTCTTCCAAACCTTGTAAAGCAAGGGGATGCAGAGCTGTAGGCATGTTTAATGTCAGGTCCTCTTCCTGCTGAAATTCTTTATTGTGAGTCTGTCTGCTCTGAATTGGATATAAATTAGCTAGAAAATCAATTCAAGCCTCCCAGTTTGAAGTGCAATCAAGTCTATGAAAGTTCTTTCAAAGCCAAATGGAATTTGACATTTAGCTTTGATTTTTTTTTTTTTTTTTTTTTAGTTTTATTTTTATTTTTTAAGAAATTACTGTGATTGAATATTTGCTTGCCTGTTTACCATAAACTGTCCTGTTTCCTAACCTGGTGCCTAATGCATGAGACCAACTAAGGGTAAATGACCACTGTGTTCTAATTCCATATACAGTATCTATACATATTTATCTAAGTAGGTTTTAAATGTGATGTGTAATTACTTTTTTTCCTACAAAAAGTTGTACATTCAGCATGTTGTAAACCTACTGCAAAACAGTTTGCAATAAAACGTGTCCAGTTAGTATATTGCATGGAGTTGAGACACAGCAGCAGTGGGTAAGTGTATACTTTAGAAGTGTAGTGTACTTTACATTGGTTTTATGGTATAACCACCTCTGGGAGTTTGAGCTTTAGCTTTAACCTGCAATGCTGCTCTCAGTGATGATGATACTTGATTCCATTTCCACAGAAGATCAGAAGATCGCTTTCAGTATTCAGCAAAATTTTCTTTGATATTGTTCATTTTGTGATATAAGGACACACACTGTATTTCTGCTCTGTTTTCCTATTCTTCCTGTTGTATACAACCCGTTTCCACTGTCAGGTGAGCAGTGGTGCTGGATAATGTTTAACCCAACTCAGAAAACATTTGCACCCACAATTCTGCTAAAACATGTTATCAGTATCCCACAGGTGTAGGCCTTGTTTGGACAGATCACTCAGGACGAAGCAGTAATGCAGCTTCATGTTTGCGGAGCACTGTTTTGGCCTGCTGAATTTGTCAGAATAGCCGTTGTAGCAGCAGCAGTAGCAATATAGCTTGTAGTAAAGGTGCTGTAGAGCCCAGAGAGGGCAGATGTCAGTTGGGAGACCCATAGAATATCTTGTGATAGTCTTTTATGGAAAGGGAGGAAATTGAATTTGACGTGTGTATAAAATTACAGATGGACTGTGATTAATGAATCTTTCACTTGGCATGTGAGTAAAGGTATTCACCACATCTTGAGTGTGTAGAAAGGCTGAATCAGGAGCTGGCAAGCTGGAGTGGAGTAGCCTGGGGAGCTGCATAACAACATAATGTACACCAGTCATAAATCTGTCAGCAGCATATACAGCATCAGAACACAGTCCAGACTGAAGAGAGAAGAAGACTGTCGTCCATTCTCGCTCTATCTTCACAGGGACAAAACCGTTTTACCACTTGTATTGATCATGTGCATGTTAGGGCCAAGAGGATCATTCTGGGGAGTGGTTCTTTAAATTCGTTATATTCTTTGTCCCAAATGACCTCAAGCAAAATTCAGTAATTGAACTAAAATGTTCAGTGTCATTAATCTCTAGTTACGGCCTACTGGGCCGTAACTACTGTGACAGCTTAGGATGGAAGATGTGATAATGATCGGTTCAGTTCCTGTACGTTCCACAGTACATGAAGAAGCTTTTCAAGGTTGCATAAGTCTTGTCCTCCTGGAACCCATGATTCCACTTTTGTAGTAAACAGTCTCTGGGAAAAAGAAATACCACAAATTCTGAAACCGACTGCCTAAATTGCAATTGCTTCACACCCACGCATGCAAACAAACAGATGCCCACGCTGGGCCACAACAGAGATGATAGAGAGAAGAAGCAGATAGAGGAAAGCCTTTGGAGTGCCAGATAACAGGATTAGACAAATTACATTTTAACTGTGAACATTAATCCCATTTGGATGTGCGACTTGTTTTCTCTGCTTACAATGGCTGCCATATAGCTGCAGAGTTTAAATGACAAACTGATGGTTTTCCTAAAATAATATGTGCTAGAATTTCTCATGAATTATTTCTGCAGTAGGTTGGCTTTGGATCTGAGCTGCTACCGCTGAGATCAACATCAGTAAGAGAAAAGATAGTTTAACAAGAAGCGTACGTTTAACAGGACAGCTCAGCATACATACAGATTTACACATTCCCACATATCCTCAATGAACTGAATTAACAATCTGAGAACAGAATGGGCATTGGAGGAGGGAAGTGTTTTTCACAACTTTGACGTCTAAGCTTCAATATTCAGGTTAGAGTAAATTTCAAAAGGCAGCCAACAATTTTCACTTCTGTCATTGGAATTTGTCAAGGCCATGAAACACACAGTCACATTTAATTAACGTGACCTACTGACTGGTAGTGTATTTCTCAAAATTGGAAATATGGGCGATATTTAGGCAGTTACAGTTGGTAAAAACCTTAGCATGTCCAAAGTGTCTTTCTGAGCAGTGCATTAATAGGATTCAGTTGCTTTTGATGAGCCAATGGGTTAAATTTTTTAATTTAACCATCCTTCATCTGTAATGAAAAATAAAAATTAATAAAACTTTTAACTTGTTACACACATTGTGTGACTCAAACCTGTGGCCTTTATGTTACACCTTGTAGTGTTTTGGAGGAGACTGATAAAAAGCTGACTGCTGGTTTGAGCAATTTAAGATTTAAGAATCAATCTTGTAAAAATCGTTGAGGGAAGTCAAGGTCTTTGAAGTGCTCCTGAAGACTGATGGCTGTGACTCCAAAAGGAGGACTCCATCAGAGTAGGAGGGCGAGAGACAGGTCATGAGATATTCTTTGTTCCCACAAAAAGGTTCAATTGTCTTAAAATCAGTAATCAGTGAGTATAAGACTAGATTCATTAAAAAATTGAAATGTGGGTATTTGGTGTGGAAACAGGCTACAGTAGCTCCAAACAGCTGAAGGCACAATAGAGGTTTGCATTCCTTATTTACACTTTCACACACAAGCACATCTGCCTCGCCCTCTTGATTTTGTATCGTTAAATTCTTTTAACTTTCAGTAAAAAAAAAAAAAAAAGCATAGTACATAAAATACATTAAAAAAAACACTTATACAAAAGATGATTCACAGGCAAAGCAGGAATCTCAACAGTGGTGGGTGGATGTAAAATGTATATTCTGCTTCAAGCTAAACTGTTACAGAGGAAAGCTGTTGGTAAAAAAGACCTACAGATTTCTTGCTCATTCATTATATTTCTGACATCTGAGAAATGAAGTCTGTGATGTGTCGCAGGAGCTCATGGAAGTCTAGAAACAAGCTGAGTGCCTCCCTGTGAATCCTTGAAGACCTGAGACCTGCTGTCTTTCTTAATACATTATACATGTCCAGTACTGGAAGAGCCCTGCTGCCTTAAATGTACTGGAATTAATTGGACATTGTATATGTTATAACACAGTATCAACTTTTATTTGCTATTGATTATTTAGTTATTACATGAAACTATGGTGCTTTATGTATGCTGAAATGAAGTGCAATGTAGATTGTGCTGTCTGTTCTAATAGATGTGTTATTGGGACGTCCTGATTTATTTGCTAATGCATGAGTACATGTTTGCCTTTGTGCATACGGCATATGTACATTGTGTGTGTGTGTGTGTGTGTGTGTGTGTGAGAGACAGAGAGAACGAGCGAATCTTATCAGTAAACAGGGCTCTTCAGGCAACGTAGGGGATTGAGGGCCACTCTAATCTGGACCCAATGGTGACTGATCCTTTTTTCTTTCTGTCAGTGCTCAGCATGTGTCTGTGAATGTGTTTCTGCTGATGCAGATGTAGTTTGTCAAATGAAGTAAACTCACATTAATCTAACCAACACATTTGTCTCAACGTGCTTGCAATGCAACATGTAAACAGGAAGAAAAAGGATGACATGGGACATGATGACAGCAGTAACTCCATTTCCATTTCCTCCTTGCAGCACAAGTGACTGTGCTGGAATTAATTATGAAAATAGTTTGGTGTACTGAGTCTGCATTGCAGCCACCGGAGGGCTATGATGAATGATGTTAGATGTTAAGAGGAATCTGTAAGCCGTCATCTTGTTTGGTCTCCACAAATAATTGAAGGCCAGTGTACTTTCTGACAGAAACATGGTTTATGAGCTCGGTGCCAGTGTATGATTCAGATCACTGCCTTTGTGACCAGCACTGGCTTGTCATCTTCTCAGTTAGAACGTGACAGCACTTCCACCTCACATCTTTTTAATGTTGAAAAAATTCTCAGTTTGATCAAATTAAATTCCATCATCCTGTCGGGATGCTCAGTATCATCTTGGGAGTTATCTTGTAATGCAGTTTGGCTTTTGTTGTTTGCTGCATATGTGAAAGAAGTGAAACAGTACAAAGCTTTATGTGGCTTTTGTAGCAGCTGCAAGAAATCGGACTAATCCCTTGAGTCAGCATTTGTTGGGTCTGAAGTTTAAAGGTGGAAAAAAAAAATACATCAACTCTGTAGCCCACATCCCATCTCAGCTTGAGGTTAATTGAAGGATTCCTTGTTACAATAAGGAAAAATACATAGAATTAAAACAACAATATCTGTAGGTTTGCCAGAGCTGCTGTAATCCACAGAAACAGTGGAGCAGTTTTCTGAAATGTGTCCTGTGTTTTACACTGCTAAAAATACAGCCGTGACCCGTGACCCTCCCAACTGTGCAGATATTAATATATTTCCACAGAAGGCACCACATGTTTACCATACATCCAACTAATCTCAAATGCAGTGCACAGAGTCATGTGCTCTGGATGAGGCCCAATCTCATCAGTCCGCCTAATTAATTAAGTCTGGACTTCACTGACACTATGCACCATGATGCACTGGCAGGAATCATCTGTCACATCACATGTACAGGAAAATATAATGCACACACAGAGAGATCAGTTCGTTCAGACATTAAACAGCAGGAATCATAATTGACATTCTCATCTTTTCTTTTCCATTTGTTTTTATCCTCTGTCTGAGTAATTAAAATCCCTCCACCTTCTGGAACCCAATCAAGGATTTGATATGTTTTTATCAGCAAGAATAGATTTGACTTCAGCTGGACAAGCCTCAGCCTGCAGATTAAACCCCTAACCAACTGAGCCCCTCGCCACTAAATCACTTTTACTGCTGTTCTCTCATGAAGCTGCATGTGCATGTGTTTCTGATTGTGTTTGTGTGTATTTGAGTGTGGACAAGACAGACAAAGAGAGAGAAACAGTGGGACACAGTAGTGGGGAAAACATGTATGTATGCATATTAATAAGCCTGATTTTTAAAGTAAATCTTTGTTTCTTTTCTGGCTTCAAAAAGTTTCCAATTCCCTCCATTGCTTTGAGACAATTTTCTTTTCTCTTAGTGCCACCTTGTGGAAAAAAATGTGTATAAAAGATTCTTCAATTAAACTGTTAAAACTTCTCATTTCCTATTTCCCTTTCTCACTCCTTCCTTCCCTCCTCTCTCCTCAGTGATGTTTATACAGTGTGGTTATCCAGTGGCGAGACCTCTCACCTTTGACATCTGATTTGACTTCTCTTCACTTTTACAACCCACTAAACACTCTTCTGATGTAAGTCTATCTATCTATCTATCTATCTATCTATCTATCTATCTATCTATCTATCTATCTATCTATCTATCTATCTATCTATCTATCTATCTATGTGACATTTAATATATATTAATATAATCGCCCCTTTTATTTTTCTCTTTTCAGGTGTTAAGCAACTTTGCTGAACGTGAGTATAACAATTATTATAATCAGGTTTATTCTATAAGGTTTATGCCATCACCCAAATAAACTTTCATTTTGTTTTGTTAAAGGTTTTACAGTGTGTTAGTGAAGCAAAATTCTTTGTTATATGTTACATTTTCAAAATAAAGTTGCCCTTTTTATCATAATATATGCCTGTATTTAATTCATTTACTGTGTGTTCTCTATTTTCTCCATTTACAGTAATGACATTTGGAGTTGGCTTTATTACTATAAATATATTCCAGAAGATTGTCTCTGTGTTTAAACACTGACCTTTGTGTGATCTGATTAAACTTTAAATCTTTTAAATAGCCTCTTGTTGATGATAATCATGTCGTGTTTCTGTGTCAGAGTTTGATGGAGAGCTGGTCGGATGACAGCTGGAACTGTTGTCATAACCGGAGGAATACTGGCCACGGTGATACTTCTGTGTATCATAGCTGTGCTCTGTTACTGTAGACTCCAGGTAAGCCTCTGTGTAAGTGTGTGCAAACCCCACTTTCTTACACACAGTGGCTATTTCCTTCATTGCTTACTTGCTCTTTATTTTTGTTTATTCTTCTTTGTTTTTTTGGTTTTCTCTATCAACATTAGCTCGTCACAATATATTATATTATTCTTAAAATATATGCTGATGGAAATGGAATGGAGACTATAGCATGTTCATTTTACCATGCTTAAATATTTTCAACAATTCACAAACCACTGTGTGCACAACTATAACATCTCCACGTCATGTGACGCCACGTGCTAAGTTTGCATTGTTGCCGAAATGTGAAAGAAACTGATACCAGTAAAAGGACATTAAGTATTTGTTTAGAATCAAATAAATGGCACAATAAATTATTAAATTCCTATATATTGTTTGTACTGGAAACAGTTGCTCTCACCCTATTTTCAGATTTCCTCAGTACTTTAGGATAAAACTCATAGTGATCTTGTTGTAGACCTGTAGCCTATTTGTGTTGAAAAACTGATTTTGTCTTTCTCTAGTACTATTGCTGTAAGAAGAATGGGTCTGACAGTGGCTCCATCTCTCAGCAACATTTTACCTGCAATGCCTGCAGTGTCACTGGCCTGGATGGGTCGTTTGTCACCCCATTGTCGCTGTCTCCTCCGGAGACATCCAGATCCTCTGACCTCACCAAATCCACAGGGGGGCGCCGCAGCTACTGCCCTAACTGCTCCCACTATAACTCACCCTTCTACATCCGTACCACAGATGAGATGCGCAATGGTGGTGAGCGCGTCACCTACATGCCCACACACTATGAGAACCAGGCGCTGGCGATGCCGCTGCCCGCTGTCCGAGGCTCCCTGCTGAGAGACACTCTGCGAGGCCGGCCTCCTGATTTCTACACCAACACCCGAGCCATCAGTACTGAGGTGTGACCACCCCAAATCCCCCCAACACCACCTGTAAACACACTCCTCTCTTCACTTATACACACACACACACACCAGCACCTCCACTAACAAGAACACAAAAATATGTTTAACACCTACAGCAGCTGCCAGTGAGGGTCTCCTGGATAAAGAACCACACTTTGTGGAAGTCACATTATTACATTTATTTATAGTTTGGGATTTTTGGGAGGGATTTAATTGATGATACTGGTCAGGAGTAAGCAAGGATAATTTTCCAACCTAGTTCCTCACTTTATGCCCTCAAATTTTAATGTTCATGTTTATGAAGATAGTAATCATATAACTGACGGTAGTTAAAACTGTAGTTGTAAAATGTCTTGTAAGGAAATGTCCCTTTATGCTCGCAACATGAAGGGTATGGTTGTGCACTGTCTGTTGACTGTTACTGTGTCTTTACAAACTGAGGGCTAACTTAGATTATCAAAGGATTCCCCTTGCTACATGTTTTACCAATGACTGCCAAAAAGATAAAAAAGCAGTATGATGAAGTGTGTAGCTAATATGTAGTTTGTCAAATAGAAGCAATTGAAAATAAGCCGAATGGAGACCGAAAAACAGCTGGAAAAGCTACAAGGGCAAAAGAAGGAAAAGTTCCCATCTGTAAAGTTTCTGGATATCTGGAAGAATGTTAGAATAACAGGAAAGGTGCAAGAGGGCAAATGACTGGAGCTTTCTCTATGCAAGCTGTCTGGCAATCTACTGCATCGCCAGCCACCTCCTCTAAGCAGCTCTCACAACTTTATTAGTGGAATATCATCAGTACTGTGGACACCCAGTGAGATATTACGATGCTGCACATGTAGATGGCCCTACAACCATTTAAAACTGGATCAAGCATACAGTAGTTCAAAGCCTCATGTATTGCCGGGTCCAAAGTGGAACCTCTAGCTTCTCCCCAGATGTGTAAACCTGTGAGCAAGCAAAGATGCCTGAGCCCTTGAAAGCAAAAGCTTGAAATGAACTGAGTGAATTTCTCTTTGCTGACAGTGATGCAAAAAGTTTAAAATGTAAATATCGACCAGAAAGCAATGAAAGCATCTCTTCATCCTTTTGTGTTCCTGACGCTGAGAGGTGCGCCCTGGGATTTGAACATGGTGTAACTTAAATGAGTGTGTGATTTACTAATTTGTGCTATTTTGTCTACACACCCCTGTACTACTCTCATGTTGAATCTTTGAAATTACATTTTTTTTTTCATGTTTTTTGTTACATTGTAAGGGAGTGAAAATGCACATTTATGTGACTGAAAACACTGCTCATTTTCTACATGACACCTACACAGCATTGCTTGCCATACACAATAATATTTTATGTGATGTTTGTCTTTATATTCCTTTGTACAGAAGGAATCGGTGAGGCTGACCAAGCAGTGCAAGAAACCTCAAGGACTTGCATATGGTGTGTTATGAAGGATATTTTTTTAGGCATTTTATTTGGGCAGAGTTGCTGTAGTGTTGCCATTCGATCATTAAACAAAATGCCCTCCCAAACCTCTTTTAAGCACTGCATCTAACCTAACTGAAATTTGTTGAGCAGCTAATTAACTTATTTCTCAGTTACATTTTTATTGGGCTTAAATAGCTCCCAATTGCAGTGCTGTTGAAACTTCTCAAGACAGTTTTACACTGAAGTGCAACATTTTTTTTTTTTTTTTTTTAAGAAAACTGGTACCACAGTTAAGGATTCATTGTCATCATTCACTTATTTTGGGATTGTATTAACTGTCTATTTTACTACTTACCTAACTGGTTATGTTTGAACATAGAAAAACATAATTTTTAGAAATGTGGTCAAAACAGTAATCATACATGATATCTACAGAAACAGTAATATTTGACAGTGTTAACTTTTGACAATTAAAGATTTGTAACTGATTGAAATGGCTCTTTTTGTGATCATAGACTGTGTACACACACACACACACCACACACACAAATGGAAATTTCATTACAATGTTAAAGTAATGTTAAAGAAGGAAGCTAAAGTTGTCTGCAACGATTCAGTTATAAACTCTGAGGCCAGTGGAAGCACTAAAGGATAAAATCAAGGACACAAACATAAGCTTTAATAGGTTTTTGTACTTTTCCTATGTGTTCATCCAATAAGATGCACTAAGGTGGAGCCCTGAAATGATGTTGCCTGACAGAGAAGTAATGTTTCCAAAAAAACAAACAAACCAAAAAAAAAACCCCAAAACTTTATAGTACTGAAATGCAGTACTATAGTACTTACATAAAAGTTTTAGGTGCTTAAAATGTTTAAATTCTTTTTGAGTATACAGTACCATCAGAGAGTCCAAGATCAGGCCCAGATTCAGTCAGTGACCTCAAACCTCAAATTTATAGCCAGAGACTTGAAGAACTATCTTCAGTGGCAAGAAGAACAAGGAAGTCCTGGAGCAGATGGTGCAGCCCCTTGACAGAGACCATATCTCATCATCATGCTGTCAGTCTGGGATTACCTGAAGAGACAGAAGACAAGGAGCCACTCTACAGCCACAGAGGAACTGTGGCAAGTTCTCCAAGATGCTTAGAATAACCTGTCAGTACTGGTACTACAAGTGTACAGCACCCTTGAATGGGTGCTGTTTTAATGCAAAGGCACATTCAATATTGACCTGATTGAATTTTTTTTTTCTGTCAATTGCATTCTGTATGAAATTAAGTCACAAATAAAATCGACTTGTGCATTATTTTTGAAAGCATCCTTACTTAACTCTAGTGCCTAGAATATTTGCATTGGATATGTGTGTGTGTGTTTGCATATAGCAGAACTGACGTGGTACAATAACATTCCTTAATAGTGGTTAGGCGACTGTGCAATGGCTATAATATTGATCCTTCGAGTGAGCAAGAGAGGAGTACAACGCATGCGTTGCAAGCATTCCATACCGAAAGGCGTGTCTTGAAACTCCCGAGTGATTCATCTTCCCAAACACACACGATCTTCGCTGCAACTCTTGTGACAGCTAGCAAGCAACTCTCCAACGCTCTAAACAAGTAAGTTGACAGCCCGATTATCAACACATGAGTTTGATTTGCTGTCGCGTTTGCATGTAGGGATCAAAGAAATGTTGTTTTCTTTCTTCGCTCTTGTTGTTTTTCCTCGGGAACCGGGGCGGGGTGTTGCTGAGAGAGCTCGCTCCTTCAGAGCTCCAACTGTTGTGGACTTCGAGCTGGTTAGCTAAAGTTAGCTTTAGCTCGCAGGTTTTAGCCTGGCACGCATTGGTACTTCCTGCTTAGCCTGCGTTTACCTGCTCCGACAGCTCGTTGTCTTACTTGTCTACAGGTCTTCTTGGGACATACCCCTTTTAATTTTGCGGCGGCGAGGATGAGGCTGTGCCCGGAGAAGTTCGCTTGTTGCTAGCTAATCTGAGGCTTGCCTGTGTTTCTGTGTATTGTTTGTGTTCGCTGCACTGAGAGGACTCGCTACGCTTTACGAGTCAAATGTCTGCTTTATCACTCTGACAAGGCGTGTCTGACAGATGTTTCCACTTTCAGTTCACCTGCTAACTGTCCATTAAGCTGCTGTTCATAGGGGGAAAGGCTGCCTTGCAAAGCTAGCCTGCTACTGATGCTGTGCTGTGAGATTGTGTGATGTGCTCCATCAAGGCCTGCAGACAGCAAGCAGAGTGACACTCACATTTTACTGCAGCAATTTATGGAAAATCCACCCTGGCAGAGAATATGACAGTGTTTTTACAAAGCCATTATATCCAAACACTGGCAACTCAGCTGGAGATAGCACCATCTGGGTTAATGAGTCCATTAGATGATTCTTAATGGACACATTTACATGGTTTACTGTAGCTTGTCTCATTGAGTTTTATTTGACTGGGGGACTTACTGATGTATAGTATGTAATGTACCCATAGCTTCTCTCAGTAGCATCACTGTAGCTGCTGTCTGTAGATCAGCTCCAAGGTTTGATTACATCATAAGTACAGTCTGTGTCATTGTCGGTCAACTGAAGGAGAGACTTGAGACTTCAAAATCACAAGCTTTAATTGAAGTAGAGCTGGTCACGGACACAGAAATATTACATTGCTTTTGACCTTCAAGTTGATAGATGTTGTGATATTAGATATTGATGTGTGTCAACATTTTGGACATTTTGGGGGCTTTTTTGTTTTTTTTTGTTTTTTTTTAAGAACGCAACAGACATCAGAAGACACTGTGGCTCCCTGTATACTGTCAATAAATATTAAAGAAGGTTATGGTGACATACTGTTTTTCTTTATCGGAAGTCATGAATGCATTGTCACGCTCGCACCATGATCAAAGAAAAAAAGGAAGTGATGTGGAAATTGTCAATAAATTGAAAAAACTTAAACTACTTTACAGTCTTATTGCTATGGGTGCCTGTGCCTGTTCCACAGTATTATATGTTTGTGATATGAAGTTGCATAATCTTCACAGAGATTGCTTTATATTTTCCTATTTTGAAAAGATGTTTATATAGTTATAGCCTTTAGTTTGATGTGTTATGAAATAAAGCTTAGTTTGGGCACTGTCTTGGCAGTGTAAACTGACATGAAAAGAAATAATACTAACATGGTTAACTGGCAGTAGAGTGGTTCTGCAGGTAATAAATAGTAGGGAAATTTTGCAGGTCAGGGTTTAGTATTGGCATGAAACCAAAGTGGCTTTTAGTTGCGAGGTGTTTCCTTGGCATGAAAAAGCTTCTTTATAAAGTATTACTCAACCAAATTAACTAACCGGTATGTCAGGAATAATTAGCCTAGGTTTCACAAGATATACTGTGGGTCCACAGTTAGTATGTGTGGTGGTCTGTTGCTCCTGTGCTGTAGAGTGTGTCATAAAGGCTGTCACAATGGTGCGCTTCATTCATGATGGTCGTCATGCTGTTGAATCTACATCGAACAGTCAGTATGAAAATAACTTGTACAGCTTTAGACCTAACAGGAAGTGATACAGTGGCAGGTGTTAGGTATCGTCGGAAGGCAAACACTTTTGTGTTCACTGAGCCTCAAAGTGGGTTTCAGTCTGTTTGTCTCTGTGGGACTGTGTGAAGTCACCTGGCTTGATCGTGTTGACATTGACTGAGGTTACTTGTAACATGATGTGTGATGGATTCTTTTGCATGAAAGGGTGTACAGGAACATTAATGCCTGCAGGAAAATTAACTCCCAATGCTGCCAGTGCTAATGTCACACCCTAATCCCACTACCTAGTTACCCACCCAGACACTAATGACACCATTGTAACAGATTGCCTGTTAATATATGGGATTTTAACTGCATCACAGTGAGAGTACACCAAGAATAAATAGCTGAAAACAGGTAAGACTGAAAACCTCACTTGATGATGTTCAAGCGGATACTGTTAGTATAATCAGTCTTAGCCTAACCCTGGCACTGTTATTATCTCCTGTACCTATTGAACAGGTTTGCCATACTGCAATGACAGGTCTGTTCAGTGTGTTTATGCTTCATAATCACCTTGTTGAGTGGGAAGCAGGAAAGCTGCTGTCAGCTGGTTCAGGTTGGGCAACTCCATCTGTTTTCTTCACAGTACACTGACACATGTTCAGAGAATGGATTAAAGTAGAATGAGCCACCCATAAGCCAGAAGAGACACCAGAACAAATACATCCATCACCTATTACCAGCTGAAAGGACGATGGCAAGAAGGAAGTGTTCCATCACCAAAACCTACACTGTAGTCGCAGAAGTTACATCACGCCTGCGTCTTTCACTCAAGGTCATAAAATGTATAAAGCTTCCATTAGGTGTGACCAGGTTAGATAAAGTCAAACCTCATACATGGAGGTCCACAAGCTCTCTGACTCTCATAACAGAGATTATGCAGTGTGACATGGAGGAAGAAAGGGATCCAGGGAGTCCGATGACGATGCAGCAGATTGGGAAAAGCAAGACATTCCCCATCCATGGCCGTATTTAAAAGAACTGTTAGATGTTTTAGGCTCCAAGAATGATTCATGATGAATGCGTTGGGTTTTGTTCCCCATACCAGCACTGTGCAGGTTGTTAATAAAGGAGAGGAATTTCCTGTTTTTTGTGTCAAGCTTTTTTAGTTTTGTGGAGTTATCAAAAGATGTATTGTGTATCAATGACAGCAAAAAAAGATTACTTTTTCCTTAAGTACATTTCAGACCTACAATTAAATTTCTAAACAGGCAGTGGTGTAGGAAGGCTGCCAATTGGGACTGTGCTGGAGCAGGCTGGTAAAATAACTGGGTGCTAATTTGCTACCACATTTAATGTTTTCACAGCCAAAGAGCCTGAAATGTGCCACCTGGCAACTGGTGGATGCCTGTAAATTTACTCTTCAGTGGATAAAGTCACCTACCACATTTTAATCTACTAGTTTCAACTTAGCATTTCAAAAGCCCTGGTTACAATGAATCCATTTGCTTCATTTTCTTTTGCTGCTAAAATGCATTTTAATGTGTTTTATGGTGTATCTTTTTTACATTCTGTGTTGCATCTTGCCTTTCTCTATCATTGTAGGTGTGTACGCCAGAAGAAGAGATGTGTGATTCAGTGTAACCATAGCTAACTTTTGCTCTAATTATACTTTCCCAGCATGCCTAGTTATTATCTATTCATTGCAGCTTTGTCCAGCTAAGTGACTCAGTGGCAATATTTGCTTTTGATTCACATGTAATTGAAAAAAAAGAAAAAAAAGTGTTCGGGGCACATGACTCTCTTGCTTTCCACATGTATGTTTGTGTGTGCATGTGTGTAGAAATATAATTTGCCAGGGGTTAAGTGTGTTTGAATGGCTTCTGTGTGCATATAGTCATGTCACTGTGAGTGAATGAATGCCCCCTTCATGCATTGTTCCTGATGTTCCTGTTTGTGTGTCTATGTGGATGCTCTTCCAGTAACCCCAGTAAATTGATTAAAATAAAATAAATCTGTAGAAGTCCTCATAGTAGTAGTGCCTTTGGATTCATGCATCTTGAGCTGCAAGACATTTTTATTATTTAGAAATGAATGTTTGCTTTGCTTATGTTTTCAGTTATGTTTATTATATATTAATGTGCCTATTTTTTTCTCTGTGAACTGATAATTTGTTGCATAAAATTCAAGAAAATATTTAAAATTCCATTTTTTTTTTTCATATACTGAACGTATTATTTATCTGTGCTTACTTGCATGAATGCAACTAGCTTTGCATGAAGCAATGAATGCGCCAGAGAATGGGACATACCAACAGGCTCTCTCTTTTTTTTTTTTTTTTTAGTGAAAAAGTGGGTTTCACTTTCAGATTTGTGTCACAGTTTTGGTGTGGAAGGGACAGCTCTGAGCAGGGGGGCTAAGTTATGTGGTTGCAGTATGTTCTGCAATTTGCATGTTAAGGAGAGAACAGATTGGTTCATGACTCAATCAAGCAATATAGCAGATATGAGGTTAGGTTTACGAAGTGCCCTTACTTCAGAACTAGCTTTGTTGACTTAAAGACGCCAGGGTGCTTAGATTAGTTGGCACCGAGTCACAGCCTAAATATATTTACTGAAATGCCAGAAAAAAACATCTGGACAATCTAATGTTGCTTCTTTTGTTGTGCATGCAGGCTGCCTGCCTACAGAGCTGGGTGGACAGGAGAGGGAAGGGGAGAGCTTTCACCGTGGTCTCCCCAGCCGACCCTGAGTAAACCAGCCAGCCATGGATGACAGCTCCTCACTGGGAAAAGTTAGCAGCTCTACTGAATCTGTGGCCACTGTCACCAGTGAGGAGTTTGTTCTGGTACAGTCCAGTGCAGCTGGGTCACCGCAGGGCTCTGAGGGCAAACCGAGACTCAAGGTCAGAACCACACATGGACCCACTCTTACACCTGAACTCAATTGTACAATATGTAAAATACATTCCCCCATAGTCCAACTGTGTACATTTAGCCCCCTCAAGGCTACTGGTCAAATTAGCTGCTGCAAAATGTTAAGCAGAGCAACTAAAACATTCCTTCTGTATCTAGTAATCTAGCTTTCCTGCAAACTTTGTCAAATGTGTCTCTGGCTGCAGCTGGAGCTAGCATGACTGATTCACCTTTATATGGCTTTGCTGTGCGATTATAACCAAGAACGCATATTGACAGCAAGTGAAAACAAGGTGACCAACCTTTTGCCAAAGTGTTGACACCACCCAGGAAGCTCCACTCTGTCAACATCTATGTTTAACTTCCCGTTCACCCAGCTGACCGCGTTTATCTTTTCTTTTCTGTCTTTGTCCCATGTTGTCTGTTTTGTCACGTCCTCTCTCCCTTAGATGTCTTGGAATGGGAGTGAGCAGCTGGAGAAGGCTATGGAGGAGGTGTTGGATGATGATGATGATGAGGTAAAGGTGGAGAAGAGCAGTGTGGAAAAGATGGAGAAACACAGGGACCTGGACAGCCAAGTCCTGCAACCCCGACTTCCAGGTGCACACTCTGGATCTTTGAGGCCCGTGTACCGTCAATGTTTCTATGTGTAGGCAATAACAGTCATAGTGCACTTAGTCTATACTGTATTTATTCTTTCCATTTCGCAAAATCTGTTTCAGCAGGATATCAGAGTCAAAAAGCAGCTAAAACTACTTGTGCTATACCATATCAGATTAGCTTGTTACTGAACTGTATGACAGTGGCTTATCGGCTTTCTATATCAGCAAGGACAGGTTGGTCAAGGCAGCTCAGCAAACATGCAGAAACAGCACAATCTTAGTGGTGGATATAATGTACCGTAAAGCATTAGCAAACATTAGCAAAATCAAGGTTACACATTTTTTTTCTGTAGCTTCTCATTCTTAAAACTGAACTCATTGTAAAGTACATGTTCAGCTCTTCTGATCAAGATCATCCTTTTTGGGTGACATGTCATACTGATGTGATACTGTATCAGGTGTCACAGAGAAAGGAAGGGCATGACTATTTTTCTCTTCCCATTCAGACAGTTGAGTTCTTTTTTTTTTTTTTTAAACAGTGACATTTGTAGCAGAGAAAACTGCAAAAAATCAAGGTATGTTCAAACAGAGCTGGATAATTATGGTGTAACAAGTATTGTGGGAGCAGATTAATGCAGGAAAGGAAAGTAGGTTAAGGACTTAAAATAGTTTTAGCTTGAGAATAATTCATTTTATATATATATATACCTTTGTTGGGTCAGTTTGGTCAAGCCCATAAAAATGCATGCAAATAGTCAAATTATATAGTGACTTACTTTTACTTTATTTTTCACACCTTTCATAGCACCCATGCTTGGTGCTGAGTGAACTAAAAGGAAATGGTTAGCACAGTGGAAATCCAGCTCCTCTCATTGTTCTCTTTCCTGTTTCCCCCAGTCTGAAAGTTCCAGGTCAAAGGTAATTTCAGAGAGGAACCCTTCCCCTGAACTGACCAAGATGGAGTCATACATGTGGCCGAAGGACACAATTCAACTTTTCAGAAAAGTTATAATATAGCAGACTTTCTGTTTGTTCACAGAAGCTTGCCAAGCACCATCCAGCCCCATTGTCCTGGAGGAGGACAGTGTCCAGTTTAACAAACTCTCCTACCTGGGCTGCACCTGGGTCAAAGCCCCTCGCAGTGAGGCAGAGGCACAGAGGGCCATGGCCACCCTGCGAGCTGAAAGTGCCATCCCCATCCCCATCACCCTACATGTCCCCTGTGGTCCAGATGGCTCTGTTAGGTCAGTAAAACAAATAAAACAGATAGTTTGTTTTCATTAGAGACAAACTGAAACCTGGATTAAATAAAATAGTAAACAGTGCTACTACTAAAACAGAGGTTTGTTGCACCACAGGTTGCAGGTGTCAGTACATACTGTACAACCTAGGAGATCAAGAATGAATTATGTACTTGGTCAAGGTACCTCATTGACGTCTATAAACCTGCAGATGAAAAAGATACTAGATTAGTTTAGAGAAACTTTTCGGGCCTTCTCGTTCATGAAAGAAAAACGGAACAAGAAATGTTCCATGTAGAGATACCAAGCAGGAAATGAGACATGGCTTTTTTAAAAAAATGATCTTGAAAAAACTGACATTTCTGTGCTGCTAGGTACGTACAAAAATGAATGCCTTTCTTTTTGATTGGCTCAAAATAATATATAATAATATATAGTGTTTGATACCAATTTACAACATTTTAAAGTTTAAAAATGTTAGGTCTTTCCTCTGGGCTCTCGGGCCACAGGTTTGTAAAGATAAGGTGATCTAGAAAATGGATAAAGCTTGTATTAATGTGAAAATTAATTATTGGCAATGAAAAAAAAAATACAGGGGATGTCTTTTTAAGATCTTTATTTAAAGATTATAAAATCTTTAATCTTCTGAGTGAAAGTCTGGACCAAAGCGTTAAGCATTCTCATTTAAAATAAATAACTCTTTTCAGGATTGTAGACCAGGCTACAGGTACAGAGATCGCCTCCTTTCCCATTTACAAAGTTTTGTTCTGTGCTCGTGGACGGGAGGGCTCTGTGGAAAGTGACTGTTTCTCCTTCACCGAGAGTTACCGAAGTTCTGAGGACTTCCAGATTCACGTCTTCTCCTGCCACATTAAAGAAGCTGTGAGTTAAATATATGTAATATATTTTACAAACTATGCTTGAATGCAGTTTTAACTTAACATTTAACAGTTGTTATCAATCTATAGTCTGCACTGTAGACTGGTATGACGCAGGAGAATGAGATAAGTAATGATGTTTCTGTTTTCCTTAACAGTGTTACATGCCCTGTTGCATAAACATTGCTTCTCTTACAGATGTAATTTAAAGCCACCATGATGGTTGGATTGTACAAAGACTATAGCATATTATGAACACATTACAGTATATGCCCACAGTGCATTTATTCTCAAGTGGCAGAATTTCTTAATTTGAGTACAGGCTTTACACTGCACTCTGATGCCCACAGTGCATATGTCTTTAAGAACAGGCAAGGACTTTTTAATCAATAGTATGTGCACTGAATACTGATGCATTATTGGTAAAGGCTTGCTACACTCCTATGTGTAATGTCAGTGGGAAACCAGCTGAGGGCACCATTGTCTTCTGTTGTCTTTTTTCAGTAATCTCCAGTGTGTTCTACACTACTCTTATCTTTATTGTTATCACCTTTTAATTTTCTTTTTTTTCCATTTCTCTTTGCCTATATTGAGTCTATTTGCTCATTTCCCTTTTCAACATGTTATTTAGTCTTTGTTCTAAAATGTGCTTCTGTTTTGTTCAGATTTTTTTTTTCTTCTTCTTTTTCTGTATGAAAATCTTCTTTTTTTTATTGTTTTTATTGTTTTTCTTCTCTTGTCCTCTTCCCTCCAGGTCAGTCGTATCCTGTACAGTTTTTCCACAGCGTTTCGTCGTTCCTCTCGGCCGTCTGACATCCGGGACACGGCGCTGTCCAGTCCACCCGACAGCGACCTCTACACCTTCACTGTCTCGCTGGAGATCAAAGAGGATGATGGGAAGGGCAACTACAGGTACTTGGTTTAGACACACACCCAATCACACTTAACTGGAATAAAATTTCTTGATCATAATGGCACTATTACTTTTTAAAGTTCATGATGTCATCACGTTTTTTAGATTATGTGCTTAATTTACTTGGGTGTAGGCATTTAACAGCCTTTTATGCAGCAAGCATTATGCTGCTATTTTGCAATAGGGTGGTGAGAGCATTATGATATATGTAAATTACCCACACATTTTTTTTTTCTTCAGTTTTGTGCTGTGGATATCACAGATATCTAAGATAGCTGGATAGGTTTTAATGTGCTGAGGCAATACCGTTTCATTGTTCATCTGTATAGAGCCTAAAGCTTATCAGCAGAGTAAGACAATTTCTCTATTTTCACAAGCCATAATATAGCAAGTATTTCAGAGATGAATTTTCATTTTATCTGTTATCTCCACTAAACTAAAATGACCCAGTAGCTGTTCTGAAAGCACAGCAGATGGCTATAATTTATAATACACCCAGGAGAAGACTTGAGGAAAGGCATTTTGTGTGTTGTTGTTGTTTTTGTTTTTTTGTTTTTTTCTATAACTGGTTTATGTAGGTACTAATCTTTTTTTTTTCCCCAAAGAAGATCTACAAAAGAACTGGTATTAATACAGAGAACAATAACATAAAACACTTAACTCACGTAAAAGAACATCTCCGTACAATATACAAAGGAAAATGGAATTACACCTAGGTCCCTGAAGTTCTATAGAAAATAATAAAGCCTTCTCTTTCTCTCCACAGTCCAGTGCCTAAGGACAGAGATAAGTTCTACTTCAAGCTGCGGCAGAGCGTGCAGAAGAAGGTTGTGGTTTCAGTTCAGCAGATGTGCAACAAGGAGCTGGGCATCGAGCGGTGAGGATTACTGGAAAACTGATTCATGTCAAGGTCCTAGTAACCCTCCATTACCAGTACCAGTCTATGGTACAGTGTATCACCGCAGGTGCATTTATTCCTCACTGCATCTTCTTCCTGTCCCTTTTGCATTTTGGAGTTGTTTTCTGTATAAGATTGAAGTAAACATATTATAGTTATTATATATATGTAATTTTTTTTTTTTTTTGAAGAGGAAAGATATTTGTATTACTAGCTGCCATTGGTGCTGTACGACCAGAGTTTAGAATCTGTCTTTGGACAAATGAACTGAAGTGAAGGAGGTAATGAAGTAGAGCTCAAAAACAAGCTGCTGCTGAATATGCTGAGCATGAGCACAGCATACAAAATCTATAGCTGTGGAAGAAACTTCATTATGGTAAATTATTCAATGACTTTCCAGATGAAAGCTCCAGACTGAATGATATGGCCTGCTTTCACATGGACAGTGTATGAAGTCAGTGGTCAAAATAATGCAAAAAAAAATAAAGCACACAAGGATCAAGACACCCAAAAAAGAAACCAGTACCGAATTAGAGCAAAGAAATACTTGTATCCTTAAATCACTTTTGACTGCATACCGGCTGCCTCATCTTTATGTGTTTACATGCTCGAGCAGCATGGAAGCACTCAGAAACTAGGTCAACGTCATCACTCCCCATTTCTCTTCTCACCCTTTACCTCCTATTGCTATCAGAGGGTGACAAACACCTGCCCTCTCCTTTTTCCCTCTATTTTTAGTGCTAATCCTTTCTCAGGTCTTTAGCCCCTACTGGGCAACACACAATTTTATTAATAATCATTTTTGTAACAGCCTCACTTTAATGGCTTTTTCTTTTGAAATGTTGTAAGGTTTTACATTTTGCTCTGCGTGAACGCAGCACATTTTGTTCTGCTTTGTAAAGTTATTCTGGGTTATTGCTGCGTTAACTGTGTTCCATGTATTCTTATGTAATTTCTGAAACTGACTCTTATGATGCCTACTTGATTGCATCTCCACTCTAAACCTGAAGGAATGTTACTGTACCAAGCAGTTACTGTTGGATTATAGTGAAGTAGAAACAACATGCTGCTTCAGCATAGATTGGATGGAGGTTCTGCAATCCAGGAATGTGATGATAAGACTTGAGACAGATTGTTAGACTGTCAGACTTTTGAAAACTTTTTTTTCTCTTGGATTTAACTCCATGTGCCTGTGCTGCCCTTTTCTGTTTGAAGGGAATGTTTCAAAGGGTTTGTCCTCATGTTCTCAAGGCTGTTGAAGCGCAACAGTCTGTGGCTGGAGAGCTGGTTGTTTTATCTGCCTGAAGGGACATCGACAGGTTATCGAGATCATTTTAAATTTAGCCAAAGCAATCAATTTGTGACTTTGACCAATGGTTAATCCTTGCCCTAACTGTTTACTGCATGTCTGTGCCCAAAGCCTGAAATGCCCAGAAGATTAAAATGCATCAACATTATCATATTTATAAGTGTACTTGAATCTTTTCCACACTGAGGTTTCCTTTCCATCCCAACTAATTTGACTCAATGTGGGTGAATGCAGCCTGTAACTCTGCAATGAAATTACTGATTGTACCTTTTGTGTCTTCCCTCCAGGTGTTTTGGGATGCTGCTCAGTCCAGGACAGAAAGTCTGCAACAGTGACATGCATCTACTGGACATGGTGAGCAGAATCCAACTTAACTTGTTTTTATTGATGAGATAAAATGGTTTGTGGAACACTATAGAGAAAAGGTAGTGCTGATTTATGGAAACACCTACCACTGTATTTAGCCTTTTTAATCGGCTAGATAACTGAACAAATATATTTGAAGTGAAATATACCTGGTACACTAAGTACTATTCATGAAGTTTACTGTTATGTTTTGATGTGTTCATGTTCAAGTCTGTTGCATTTTGCAGTATAGAACAAACATTATTACAAGAGTTTAAGCCATGGATTAATATGTACACAGGAGTCAATGGGAAAGAGCTCTGATGGGAAAGCCTATGTTATCACTGGGACATGGAATCCTAACATGGCAGCCTTCCAGCTGCTGAATGAAGAGACACCCAAAGGTAAGGGTGAGTTTTTGGCCCTTCACATATAATGTCATACATTTTACACTAGTCTCTAGTAGTAGCAGTGATTGAAACAGCTTTTACACATTTCTTTTTTACATTTGTGTCTTACTATTCAAAGCACATTTTTGAATTTGCTGTTTTTATAAGATATAATTAAGGACGACAATTTAAATTTTCCCATTTACTTATTCTTGTTTTCTGAGTTACTGTGCAGTGACTTATGTTACATTTTGAATCTGTGTTAAGTGGAACCCACCATTGCCTGTTTATTGGGTTTTTCACAGACATATGCAGTAGGAATTATTTGCATATACTTTTGTTGCAAATGTGTCAAGGGACTGCACAAAGCTCAAGGTTACATCTGGAAATTGTGCAGGGCTTACTTTGGAGCTTAGATGTGATAATTACTTTCTTTCAATCTCTTACGTAACATAATGTATAGTCTTGTGCACAGTTTTGCACTTGTCTAAGCTTGGAAAGCTTTCACACATGGTGTGTGAAGTCTGAACACATTCCATCAGGCACGAGAGCCAACAGAGCTGGGGACACTTTCTCATTTGAGAAATAGAGTTAAAAGCAGCATTATGAGGCAATTAGCCTTATTGAGTTCAATTTGTAGTTTGCTTGCATAATCTTTTAACTATGCAGGTGTTTGAGCATAATGCAGTTTTTTTTTTTCAACCCTTTGTTTTGATGAAACTCTTCTTAATACCATTTGTTATAGACAATGATGGAAGTGAGCACAGGGCTTTTTTTAATTGTTTATTACATTTATATGACATGTAGACACACTGCACTACTGGGTTAAAAACTTTGAGGGCTTCAAATATTGCAGGCTGCAGGTTTATTCTGTTGCACACACAAATAATAATACTATAATAATGTAATGATAATATAGTCGTGTGATTTAATACTAAATGTAATTATTAAGTAAGAAAAATGGGATGGGTTCATAAATTTTGGTCACTTGATTTTCTGAATACTGCGATGGACTGGGGACCTGTCCAGGGTGTACCCCTGCCTTTTGTCGGAAGAGAACTGGGCTAGGCTCCAGCAGATCCCAGTGACCCTAAATAGGAATAAGCAGGTATAGATAATGGATGGATTTTCTAAATATTAACATCTACAACCTGAATTGAACAAGATTATAACATGAAATTTAGCACATACAGTAAAATATATAAACACATTGTGTTTTATCTATATTTGAGAAATAAAAATCAGCATGTACCTAAGAAGAGACCAATTTTTACATGCGTTCAGACTGGATCCTATAGAGTGTGTACAGGCAGAGAGCTTACCTTATCAAATCCATTTCACTAACAAATTAGACAACTTTCACAGTAAGTCAGCCCACATCCTTACTAGTAAAGAGAAGTCAGAGATCCTCTGAATTGTTGTTACACATTATCTTTTTGTACATTTTTAAAAAAAAATACAAATAGCATTGACAAGCTTGATTTGAAGCAAATTTGTTTGCTTTTTAGTGTAATTTGGAACTGGGGATTTTCAAAGTGTTTTTTCAAACCAGTTTACTTCCCTCTGGAAGTACTGGTCAGAGCCAAAATTACTGTTGAGTAATTTCCTGCTGAGCACGTAATTAGTTAATGGTGCAACAGTCATTTAGTTGTTCAGGCTCTGGTAATTATCTGATAAGAATTGCTGCAAAACGACATTGTGTTTTAATGTGATTTATAGTCTGTGATGCTTCACCAAATATTAGTGTGAAGAGACTGGCAGTTTATTGCTAACTGAAACTACAGTACAAACAAGTTTTTCCCGGAGGTATTTGCCTCAACTAGCAGTTTGTGTTCAACATTATCGTAATTATAAATTATATTCAGATCTTGATGCTTATTTTATGTTCTTCCACAAGTTGATTAAAATAATTAAACCTCATCGCTATAAAATAACCTCCCTAACCTGTTAGTCTTTCTTCCATTTGTTTATTTCTTCTTTTGTAATTACATTGTCCCAGTATCGGAAGTGATTTATTAGTTTGAGTTTGCGTATTAGTTCAAAGCTCAAAGGTTTTGATAGTTAAAACAAAATCCCTGCTATACTATGAAACAGTTCATTAAGCTTCAGAGCTCATCTGGCAAATTCAATTTTTGTACCTAACAGATAAATTGATAGACTCCAGTTGTGAAGCCATATACATAAATGCCATGTCCTTATCCACTAGGGGGTGTGGCATCCCCACAGGATACATCCCAGTAGAAGCCAGATCAGATGAACAGCAAAATCTCTTCATCTTATGCTTGCATTTATGGATTTCTAAATTCATAAAGTTGTTGTGAGTAAAACACTGCCAATATAAATATATTTTGGGTTTCTGCCAAAGAGGTTGATGCCAACTTACTGTTTACCAGTTTTTGGCTCGTGGACAGTTCATGATCTGGTCACCCTTTGAATGCTCTGAAAACAGCATTGAACATTAAGCTTTTTTTTTCATTGGTAGCACAAATTGTAAATGCCCCTTTTCAGCAGTGTAGAAAGAAGTGTGTCTCACTGACTTTTCTGTTTTATATGGATATATTCATATTATACTAAAAGATAAGCAAATATTAACTCCAAAATATCCTTGCCTTTTCTCCCTGGTCTGGTCCAGATAAACAGGTCTACATGACAGTGGCAGTGGACCTGGTAGTCACTGAAGTGGTGGAGCCGGTTCGCTTCCTGCTGGAAACTCTTGTCAGGGTCTATCCATCAAATGAACGCTTCTGGTACTTCAGCCGTAAGACCTTCAGTGAGAACTTCTACCTCAAACTCAGACAGGTATAGGTATTGCAACCATTACACCATTATCATACTACATATAATGTACCTATATTTCTTTGTTTAAATGTCTGTTTAAACCACAGTTGGACTGACAGTTTTATGTTTTTTAACCTGGTAGATTTCTTGTCAGTTTTTTAATTTGTGCTTGGTCTGTGTTAATTGCTGGATCCAGTCTCTGGCAGACTATTGGCATTAAAAGGGTTTCACATTTTTAGTTATTGGTTGCTGTGTTTCTGTTTGGTTGTTTGGTTCTCTAGGAATACTAAGGGACTGTCAAGGTTTATATGACCCACAATGAAAATATGTTGAGATATTATACATATCTGTATATTTTATTGGTTTGTAAATATTCCGTTTTGTTTTAATCTAGTTTGACTATTTTTAACAGTTTTGGCAATGATTTGTTATTATTTATAATGATTTAATATATATATTATTATTCATGTCAAAAAGAATATAGTGGAGCCGATGCCATAATGATTGTTGCTAATACCCAGCCACTCACTCTAGGATTCTTATTATTTGTATAAATAAATGTCAAATGTAATGAAGTAAATACATGAACTGAAAGAAAATGTGTACTCATCTTATGCAGAGTGATGTCAGTGATGTCTGTCTTTAGTTTGATCTTACAAGATGTTTCAAGGCAAGTTCATTGAAATCACATATGTCTCAGAGGACTTTACTGCCCACAACAGCATAATTTCCTAACCCAGCACAAATGCTTAATGAACACCAGGGAAAAAGAGATCAAGTGCATGGGCAGCTTGGAGGATGTGCGGTTATGGAGAAGGAGGTCAGAGCTTGCAGTTTGGAGGTGCATTTATGTGTCGGTGACCAGTCAAATTGTGTGCCCCAGAGAACTAACACATTTGTTTCTTTTAAGAGATAAAGATACAGCTTGTACTGAAAGATACAAATGCCTCATTTGCTGACTTCCATTTTTCTCATCCCATCTGTGCATCTCCCAATTTTGCCTCCATTTTTAGTCTCCCGTCCCTTTTTCAGGCTAGTGCACTGATGTTCAATATGTTATCCTCTCACCCCAAATTTCTTTGTACTGTAAAATATAGCAAGACAGGTTTTTGGACAGGTTAACAATTCAGTTAACAATTAACTGTATCCTTCCTCTAACCTGTAGCAAACGTCACACAACCTGCAATATTTTTCCCTTTTGAATTTTCTGGTCAAATTGTGCTCAGAGTGAAGAATGCTCAAGGACATCCTGACTGAGCAGTTGCTGAAGGTGCTTGAAAAGATACAGTTAAGCCGTAAGCGTCTTGTCCTTTGTTAAAAAGCAGATCTCCTTTAGTGGGCCGTAGGGAGCTGGCAACGCAGTGGAGTATGGGGAAGCTTTGGATTGTAGGGAGTTAATAAGAGACTCTGTCTCATTATTGGCGTGTGGGTAATTAACAGCGGCGGTCTGACTCGTCCGCCTGATTGCCTCTCTAGTTATCGCTTCAGTAAATGGAAGAGTGTTGGACTGGTGCTGTGGTTAAGAGCTAATTAAAAGATAATATTGTGTGGAGGCTTTTGTGAAAGATGGAAATCAGAGGTGATACACACACAAATATATCACCCTATTGTATTATTTTGCCAAAAATTGTCATTAGCTGGCTGAAGTACCAGGGAATGATTATCTGTGCCAACTACTCAGAATGTTTTCTTGGTCTTCTTTACTGGAAAGTGTATTCAGTGTGTTTACTTTACTGCGAAACAAACCTGCCATTGCTGTGGGCTAGCTCATCAGTGTCAAGTCCAAGTTCATTTCAAGACTGAGTCCTGTCAGGTACAAGTCAGGAGCAGACTGAGAAAAGGTTGAGACAAGAGAAGATGGGGACTGGAGAAATGGAATCTACTGTACAGTATATGTCTTTCTAAAAGGAGAAAGATTATTAAAGATCACCATGCATATAAATTTAACCTATGAGGTATCCTTCAGCATTTACTAAATCAATACAAACCTTGAGCTTTACATGCATGTTTTTACAAGTGAACTAGAAAACAAGGAACAAGCTATCAATTACCAGTTTTTATGCTTTTAATGAAAACAACTAAAAGCTTGTGGCACTGTTCAGAAGTTAATGGGATCAACTGCAGATAGTGCGACCAATGATGTGTGAAAGAAATGCCACATTTAAGATGATAGTAGCTGCTTTGTAAGAGAAGAGAAAAACATTTTGAGATGTTGACCCATTAACTGTTAATGAAGTCCTGTAATGTTAAGATAAAGTAGAGAGTGCTTTTTTTCTCTATATTTCATACATCATCATGCAATTTTTGTTAATTCTTACTTCTTTGTTTTTTTTTCACATTATAATACCATGGTAAATGATACTGTGTTGATATACTCAACGAACTTGGGCCCAAAACTCTCATAGGGTTAACAATTCATTGGCAGAGGCCATAGCAAGGCAAAGTGTTAACTCAGCCTCCTTGTATTTTCTCTAAATATAGGCCAGGCTTGATATTCTCTCTCAATTTGTGTTCTCATCACTGACTTGAGTTAGTCATTAGACACCATGCGAGTGGGCAGATCAATGCAGTCCATTGATCCATTCTACTAGGTAGAGGAGAGTGGGAGCGGCACTAGAGTAATGGAATAGACCAGAAATAAACAGTAGCTTATGACATCCAAGGTCATGGCTGCTGGTGACTTTGCTCCCTTGTGTGTTTGTTTTTTTTTTTGTTTTTTTTTTTTGTTTATTGTGATTTAAGGAAGTGTTAAAATTGTATTAAACATTTTTTTCACTCCAGCCTTCATATTAAATTTGTTTCATTGATCACTGATGCATGTCTTACATTTCCCGGCCGAAACAAAACAATATGGCTATCCCATTTACAGTACTAGATCTCTCTACTATCAAATGCAAGTCCAGTGTCCTATTCTTTGGGTTTACTGACCCGAGTGAAATATCTGTTGGGTTTTCTTGATTTGTGACTCTAACAATAAATGGTAACTTATTAATTTATTTTTACATTAATGGTTTTAATCATTTCAGTGCATGTCTTTGAAAAGACGACATTGTAGGTCATGTTTTGGATTTGTCACCAATGCTAGTTTGCTAATATGATATAGTAGCATCTGTAATTATTGTTTTTTTCAAGATTGATATCTTCTAGTGTATTGACTTCATTTACTTATTTAAATTTAAAAAAAATCTAATTGTGTACATGTGCGTGTGTGTATGTAGCAGGCACCAGAGAGGGTCGGTCAGAGCGATGTTATGTATGAGGTGGTGAGTCTTCAGAGGGAGGCAGAGAGAAGCAATGAAGAAAGTGGACGACTGTCCTCGCCCACTGAGGAAGAGGAGGGTGATGAAGGTATTGACATCTCATCAAATTTTTTTTTTTTTCTTTCTTTAATTGCTTGGTTTCTACTCCTTCTACTGTTGCTGAAGTTAATGATAATATTTACTATACCATATTATGTAATCACTGATATGCAGTACTGTTACATATGCAGCTGTATATTCAACGTGAAGCAGAGGTTTATCAGTGCACACCATCTGTGTATTTTTGTCATGCTGTTTGGGAAAAAGATGTGTTGTATTCTCTTTAATATAATTTCATATACAACATTGTAAAAATATATGCTCAAGCCACAATTTTTGGTTTCAATCAGAGCTTTGGAACTCTTTAAAACAAATAATTAACCTGTAAACATTTTAACAGCATACAAACAAGCCCACAGTCTTCTGGTGTAGCAATCAAACCACTGCAGTGGAAAATTGACCCCATCCCACATGAATATGAATGTTCAAAAAAATGTAACCCCAGGAAAAAATTATTCCTTTTTCAAAAAGAAATAAAAGCTTTTTTTAAAAGTGTGACTACAAATTCTAACACTAGAGGTTCAGCTTCATTTTATTGTTGCCTTTCTTACTTTCTTTGCCAACAGTCTACTTATTTCACCTTGAAGCGCTAAAATGTATTAAGGGAGTGGGAGGCAAAAATCATCTATATGTCTAGCTGCGGACTCACCAAAGTCACGAGTCAGCTGTCAAGGCCAGAGCTGACTGCTTTCAACTGGCACTGTGGAAGCCATTCAGCAGGCTTTTTCTATAGCACCTTTCTCTATAAGTCCTCCTCCAGAGCTAACAGCTGGAGGTGCTTAGGGCTCTGGATCTGGAGGTTGGCCTCACTGTGTATAGAAGTTAATACACTCCCAGTGAAGATGCCACCACTGTGAGCACAGACAATGTTGTTTTTTCCTTTTCATTTTGGAAGCTGTGGAGGGTCATGTACTGGTTAACACTGTCGCCTCACATCAAGAAGTCTCTGGGTTCTAACCTCCCTGCCAGCTGGGGCCATTTTGTGTGGAGCTTGCATGAGTTTCCTCTGGGTACTCAGGTTTCCTGCACGGTACAAAGGATATAAATTGGCCATAGGTGTAAGTGAGTGTGAATTGTTGTCTGTCTTTGTGTGTCAGCCCTGTGATAGACTGACGATCCATCTAGTGTATATCCTGCCTCTCGCTCACTGTCAGCTGGGATGAGCTCCAGCTCCCCTGTGACTCTCAAGGATAAGCAGGTATAGCTGATGGATGGATGGAAGCTGTGGATGTGGATAATGGGCCTGAAACTGTAGATTCTCTTCTTTTTCTATGCTTTTCCTGCCTTTGTGGTGGTTGCTTATTGTGTTTTTGTTACTTTTCTTGTACCCACATGCAAGCATATACACAGATTCTGTATGTTCCCACTTTGTATATATTTGCACAGACTTCTCATACTCAAGCATGCCACATATTCAGACACTCTCTGCTCTATTATTTACATCTATAACCATCCTGCATAGGCGTCACACAGTGAGATAAGAAGACCTTGACTGACTCAGTGCACTGCTCTCAGATATTGATTGAAACCATACTAAGGACATATACAAATTAAATGATATAAATAAACGTACTTTAAAATATTACAGTTACTTTGAAGGAAGGTGCATGAAGGAACCTCTTCATGGTGCTAGTAAGGAATTTCTACTTCCTTTAATGTAGATGAAACCAATCCACTAGGGGCTTCAACATCAGAAAGATCCTGTTTGAAAATAATCCTATAGTGAATGCACAGGAGCTTTTCAGATTAAAGGGTAAAGGTAATGACCCTCGTCTTGCTGTTTCATTCATTACCTGGTAAGTTGGCACTGGAGTTGGACTCATGCTTCCTCACCACGTGGCCTCGGCTGATCTGAAGACCGAGGCAGTGTCTTTGTGCTGGGTCTGAACCATTTGAAAGGGCTCATCAAGCATTTATAAAGACCTGAAGAGCTCCTGCTGAAGCTGGAAGAATGCATAGTGGCTGCATGTTCTAGAGGAAAAATGTCTTTACTCATTAATTAATGTCAAAGCTTTATTAAAGGCTTCACTTGGAGTGAGTGATGCCTTTTAAAACTTTTGAGGGCTGTTGCTGCTCAGTTTTATGATTGAAATATCAATGAAGCTTAATGCCATACCTGGAGAGGTTCATTGCTGTCATTATGCTTTTATATCAGTTGTGAAATGTCAGTTTCTTTCTCACTGGAAATAATAAGTACTTTAAATTTTAAAGTCTAAATTTAACTTGATACAACCTGAAGATACCCAAGAGGAAAGGTTGTATTTCACAAAGCCTTGTAAACCTGAGGTAACACCTGGATTTTTACATGTAGGCCATAAGGTGTCATGATGTAACTTAAAGTAATTTAACATTTTTTTTTTTTTTTTTTTTTTTTTTAGGACAAAATGAAACGCTTTTGTAGTAAGTCTTATGAATATTCTCAGTCATCGATCATGTGCTGAAAAGAGTGTGGCTAAACTGGACTGGCAATATCATATGTTTTGTAGTTTTTTAATCTTGTAGTGTTACGTTTTGCTCATTAGTGTGCCAATAATCATATATATTGTTTGAGAAACTGATTTTCTTTGTCCATTCGTCATTATTTGCACTTTTTCCTTGAGTAAATTAACATTTTCATAAAGATGTAGAGGTGTCCATTCATTTTGTAGATATTTCTGTTTGACTTTATTTTTTCTGTTTGTAACGCATATATACTGTACCCACAAATGTTGCTACAGCTGTATTTCAAACTACACATTATCAGTAAACGTGACAGACATAGTGTAAAGCTATGTGTGTTTGTTCCAGTTGGTGGTTGCTATGTGGGGATCAGTTCATTTCTAGAGCATCAGAGCAGGCCAGACAGTCAATTAGTGCTTCTGCAAAAAAAAACAAAAAAAAAAACAAGTGGTTTGCTGTGCTGATTGCCTCTTCTGTCTCACAAACCAATAGACAGAGGAATAGCAGTAATGGAAGATGTAGGCACTGTGAAGGCACTTCTGCCTCCATTTGACTGAGTTGCAGCAATATTAACAGGTTTTAAAATGGGCAATAGAGTTCAGAGTTCCCTGACATGTATTTGTAATTAGTTGATGTGTGTGTGTATACTTATATATAGCTGCCACTTCACTCATAAAGTCCTTCACGAGGTTAAAATGCACTGGATGCCAGTCAGCAGAACTAGTGAAATGTCACATGATAAAACATCTTTAAGCAAAAACTGTTTTGCCCTATTGTCTTTGAATGCTGGATAACATTTAAACATGAAGAAAACACATTAAGGTTTAGACACTGTTAAAGGCCTTGCCAACAAGGTGCTAGTACTATTCTATGATTTGGACAAATGTTATAGATATCACGAATTAACCATTTTGGCTCTGAATGTCTGATAATATCTGGCTATGTTTGTGTTTCCGGCAGATAGTGATAGTGAGATCTCAAGTGGGACTGGTGACGTTTCCAAAGACTGTCCTGAAAAAATCCTGGAGTCTTGGGGGGGAATCCTCACCAGATGGTAAGGTTTCAAAAGAGACAGAAGTTCACAGAAGTATACAATTTAACAAAAAATTGTGCAAATGAATTTTAGCTCTTTAGATAATTCCTCTTTTGCATATTGTAAGTATTCTGTCGTGACACACTTATGCTGAAAAGTAACTCTGGCCCAACCTCATACAGATTACAATTTACAGTACAGGGCCTGGGTCTTCTCCATTAATGCAATTTGTTATCCCAATTTTTAATGAAAATCAGTTACCTTCAGATACATCTATTAATTTATTTGCTCCAACACCTGCTGCCTTTATTGTAACACTCTATGGCTTTACATCACTCATCGACAGTGAATATACAGCTGTAGGTACAGACACTGGCATAAAAGATGTTTCTGGCTTTTCATTTGATTTCAGAAACTGTTTTCTTGCTGTTGCATCAGCACAATGAAGTGAAGTAGTTTATCAGGGACTTTCGTTCATATGGCCTCAGTAAATGCATTATGATGAGACTTCAAGCATCATTAAAAAGAGCTGACAGTGTGTTTTCAAAAGCAGGATATTTCTCTGTGGGCAAACTAACAGCAGGGCAGGACTACAATATTGTACTTTGTTTTGCAGTTTAATACTGTGCTCAAGACCGTACTGAACATGGTATTTAAATATTTATTTAATACGTCATTAGTACTGTGGTTTATACTGTGATTTAAGTACATTTGACCCAAGGAGCTCCATTTATACAGTAAATGTGTGTACAACTATGAATATTTAACAGTGTTCAGTCAGCCGTTCCCATGTGTTTGCAAAAAAACATATTAGTGCTAACCTCTAGTTCTATTATAGTTAATAACTACTTATAAAATTGTGCAACATGAATACTGAAATGTGAGAGGGATTGGTTTCAGCTTTGCCACAGCCCAAATCTCACTGTTGCACCCAAAGGACTTAATAAAAAAAAAAAAAAAAAACTATTACACTGGCCTAAAAGGAGAAAACCTCTGTTCAGCACCTTTATCACCTGTTTTGTAATTCATTTAATCAAAATATGTAAGAATTAGCGGATTTTATCTTGGAGGTTGATAATTTCCCAAAATCTGTAGAGCAGTATTATCACTTCTGCTTAGATGCACTTCGAATTAATATGGTCTGCAGTGGTTGAATAGGATTAAGTGAGATTATAAAATAATGGATTGTGTCTGTGTGCCAGGCATGGGAACCTGTCCACTCGTCCGAAGGGTTTGTCCTCGTTGGTTCACAGTGGCATTCCTGAGGCACTCAGAGCTGAAGTCTGGCAGCTGCTGGCTGGTTGCCACGACAACCGTGACCTGCTTGAGCATTACCGCATCCTCATCACCAAGGTAAACACACACACACACACACACACACACACACACACACACACACACACAGACCAGAGAGGGACAACCACTTACATTAACCTGCACTTAGATTTACGGTATCTGATACAATTTTTCGAATACAAACTCCTGACAGATTGTGCTTTGTTTATTCTTCCAGTATTCTCACTTGTTTGCTTACGGACATAACCTATGATTGTTTTGGCGTACACACTATTGCTGTGTTCACACATAACCTGTTTGGTCAGTCGTGTTTAAAGTGGTGAAAATACTTTCATATGAACAGAAGCGCACTAAACTCTGGTGCACCAAAACTGGCTGAAGAAGTGGATTTAGATCTGATGCTGACTGTTGCTATACAATTAGTAGTTTGTTTAACTTAGATTTGATCCCTTGCTCTAATCTTTATTTAGTTATGTTTACTGGCATTTTACAAACTAACCAAGACCTGCATAAGAACTGATGGTAATTCATCTGACTGGACAGTTTGGACTTTTTTCAGTGTGTTGTGAACCCATGTGGGGAAATCAATTTTTAGTGACAGCAAGTCACTTTTGTACTTTACCTTAAAGTGTTTATTGATGTGCTCTTTGGCACAAAAATAAAAATAACACTACATGAGAGACAAACCATACAAATAAGGTATTAAAGTGCCTTACGACAAAACTACAGTTCTCCTTTTTCCTATTCTTCTCCAGAACCAAGTCAGGCAACTTTAGAGCGAAGTAACTGGAAATATGACATAATGTCTGTATAAATCTATGAAGAGTAGTTTTTTTTTTTTTTTTTTTTTTTTTTCATTTTGCTTTGTCAATTCTCTACAGTAAAATTAAAACCTCCAGATGTGATCAAGCAGTTGACCAAAGCCTTTGACCCATCACTGGATTCCTAGTAAGAAATTTGTAAACCTGTACATAGAGTGACAAAGCCCGACCAGACAGTAGCAGCAGCAGCAGTAGGAGGTGATATAAACACTCAAAGCAGGCAGAGAGCCTTGCTTTTATGGATAATACAATAGTGTTTCTTTTTACCACACAGAGATGGATGAAACTACCTACCTTGATCAATAAGTAGAGCGAGAGGGTGGTAAATGGAAAGAAGAAAAATGGAGAGACGGAAGAATGCATGCCCATAAATATGAGGTTGTAGTCATTGAGGGGAGAATTGGAGAAAGGGAATGTGTGTAAACTTCAAGAGGGCTGACAGATTTCTCTCTTTCTTTAGTCACATATTTTTAGTGTCTTTCACCTGCTGTGTAAATTTCTGTCTTCCTCAATCTTTCCATTTCTCTCACCATTGTTATCTCCTAAAATGTGGTTGTTTTTCTTTTGGTCTTTTTGTCATTTGTCTACCTTGCTTCCGTTGTCCCTTTTGGTTCTGTTTCTTTCTTTCTTCCTTGTCCCATATCTTTTGCCTCACACTTTTTTTAGCCTAACGTGCAATATTTCTTCATTGCTTACCTGCACTCTTCCTTTTTTTTCTTTTGAGCCATGTTCTTCTGTATCTCTCTTGTTATATAAGACCAAGCGTCTGTAGTTCAGTTCATTTATTCTCATTCCACTGGCTGGGCCATGCCCACATCCTCTGTCTTGCAGGAGTAGTGATGGTATTGATAGGCGGGTGGCCGCGCTATTAATAGCTGAATGGAACTGAGGGAAGATGGAGAAGGGAGGGGAAGAAGGAAGAGAGGCAAATGACAGCAATGGCAAGGGGGATGTGGAGCTGTTGCCTGGGCTCAGTGACAACATTTTAATGCTGATTGCATTCTAAGTAATTGGACTATCACCCTTATGGAAGGGGTATCAATGTTGTAATTTACTCAAATCAGCTCTGTGTATCTCCCATGGTTCTGGACAGGTATTGTGTTGGATACTCACTGCCTCTGTGTTAATAACTTTCAGCTGACAGGTATTAAACCACGTGTAGTTTGTAGTACTAAACCTAGAGTAAGCAAAATATCCAACAATTATTAGTTTGATTTCATGGTGCACTAACTTTTAGAAGAAATATAAGGTACAGTATGGAGGTTCTGTACCCAAAAAGGTGACAGGTGTTTCTTTCAGCAATTCCTAGTAATGTTTGTGTTATGTTTGTGCCTCTATAGATTATGTTCAAGCAAGTGCTTTAAATGTTTTTTGTTTGCTTTCAGTATAAGTCCTGTTTGTTTACTATTTAAAACATGATTCAGATCATGGCTCATTTTCTGTTGCACCACATCAGCAATTTGACATTACATATGAAAATTCTCCTGAGCGGTTTGTTACTTGTGTGGGGAGACCACTGGTTTAGACTAACTTACAGTATCTAGCATTTAGTAGCATATTATAGATTAATTGTGTCATGCTGAGTGTTGTACTGCTCTCATTCACAGTCATCACACAAAAACACACTCTGTCACACACATGATGGCCTTAGGGCAGCTGACAAATTCACAAATAACTTTGCTCAGCTGGTGCAGCACTGTGTTTGGGGCTGGGGTTGGGGGGTTGCTAGTGACATTTAGGCAACCTTTCTGCGTCCCTAGAGCTGAACAAGCTCAAGGTGTGCTGCCACGCTTGAACCCACAGCTTAAAAAAAAACCCAGCCAGCTATTTCCAGGCCCACCTTTCCAAAGACCAATCTCATTCACAGCACAGCCAGTGAATTAAGAGAGGTCAGGATCTCTCTGCAGGTACAACGGCTGTAATCAGCAGCTGGAACAACGTTTTCACCGCGGCAGGCCTTAAGGAGCCTTATACTGTACGAAAGTGAAGGTCTTCCAAGGAGATTGTTATGGATGTTGAATTTTTTTCTTTTTAGCTAGTTGTCAGTCCTTTTATCCTTCCCTTTTCCCTATGGCTAGAACTCAAATGATTTGTACTATCTATTAATATTAGATATCATTTAAATCACCTACATCATTTGTATTTGCTTTCTGGACCCAACTCCATGTGTTTTTTGGTGGAATTCCCACTCAAGACTTAAACAAACACAGTTCTATACGATTTATTCATAAAGCATAAAATGCAGTCTAAGAAGAAATTAGACCAGGACTCTGAGGTGCTTTACACCTTATTGAGTCTATTTTAGGCCAGGCACCAGCTTAGCAATGACATTTAATGTTAGTGTACAATCAAAGTTAGCATCAGCCATGCAGCTAGGCTGGAATAATACTACACCCACGCCTGATAGCTCACATACAGATACATGGAGTACAATGTACATAAGATAGGCTGCCATGGTAACTGTTAGGGTCTATGGGCTTCTCTGTTCTTGAAATGGTCTCCATGACAAATCTGTATTTCCTTTTGCCTTTGTCGCTTAATATTCTGCCTTACTTCATTAAGTATGTGGATAGTATGATAATTGGAACCTAGGTAGGCAGCCATCTGCTTAGGAATACACAGTCTTAAATTTCACCTATTACCTTTTCAACCTTCTGGCAAACTCTACACATAACATTGTACAGTATATGTACACATGCAGCCAGCCTGAATTTCAAATACGACCAGAACAGAAGTAAGATGGCATCTGATGACATGGAGAGGTGTATGGACTAAATGCAGTCCAGTACATATTGGTATTTGTAGGGGCTGTTCTTTAAGGTAGATAAACTAGAGAGTACTTGTTTCTCCTATTTAGAACCACTGTCTGATTTGATGACACCACACAAAACATTTTTTAATACGACATCAAAATATTTTTAATATGGTTTCATTTTCCTCGTGATGAGAATACTTTTTGTTCTGATAAGGTTTAAAATGTCACTTATTTGCTGCAATTCGATGAACTGCACGTGAACTGTTTGTGTGTACTGACATGTATAATGCTGTTGAAGGAGAAACCTTTGAGAATTTTGATGTCTTTGTTCTAGACTTGTGGACTTCTGTAATCCTTCGAAACCCATTGATGTAGTGGAAAAACATGCAGTGCGATCAAAGCTAAAACCAATGTTATTTTTATTAGGTTTTCAAACACTTTTGCTGAAAATACCACATACCTGAATGCATAGATCCTAATTATGTACATTCATAAACATAACTCTGGCTGAGCTGTACGCCCTACGCATAGTTTGATGTCCCCCATCATTCATGAAGGGGAAAGATTCCTTGAGGTTCTAAAGTCTTTTCAGTCATGCTCCTCTCACAAAGACATGCACATACTCCCATTCGCCCTTCCTGCTTCATAGAATCTGCAGGAACTGGCTTTACTGCATGGCCACAATGGAGCGAGGCAACACCATTTCCATTCTCCTCTCTGTTCAATATAGGTCTATTCACAGCACCTCTCCCTTCCTATGTCTTTATAATGCAGTCCTTTCTAGCTACCATTCAGAAGTCCACAGCAGGCTCCCAGTTGGCATCATAAAACAATATTCTTTCTTTTTTCCACAGCTTCAGAAAAATCTATATCTGAAAAAGAAAAACCAATACAAATCTGATCTGTCATTTCATTTTGATTGATCTTAAATCAACTTGAACAATAACTTTTGTATTTATAGCATTCACAAGCATGTGCAGTATGTGTAAAATATGTAGTTGAGACAATGTAGTCATTAATACCTTTTGTAGGGTTTTTATTCAATCTAGAGTTTCTTGTGTAGATGGAAATGAACATGGAATGCTGAAGCTGCTGTAAAACAGTTTTATAAATGAGGATTTTTAAACTGTGATTGTACTGCTTGTACAGTAGCGAGTGCATCCAATATGTGTGTATTAGCATAGCCTCCTGGTGTTGCTGACACTGATATGACAGCTTGGATTAAGGAAATCAGGCCTACTGGGTCTTTTCTGGTCACAGCATTTTGTATCTCAGTCCTCATGCTGACTGGAGTCTCACAGCTAGAGTAATGCTCTGCTTCATCCTCAGTGCAGAATTGATTCGAGATTAGTCTAAAGCATAGATGTAATGTCGCTTAATTGAAGTTTAGGCAAGAAGGTATATAATTATATACTTTTAGTATATTCAGTAACATAATACTGCAAATCCCTGAACAGGCTGTAGTGGCACATAGATAACACCAGACAATAGGCCATTAAAAGAGGAAACCGCTTATGTTTTCTATAAGGAAATTATTGTGTACTCTATGTGTTAGTAGTGTTAAAATGCAACCTTAACGTGCATTTTATATAATGACATTTCTTCAGCAGGGATCTTCTTGTCATACTTGTTTTTCTCTGTACTTTCACATATGAATATCTTGGCCTGGATGGTTAGGCAGATGTTTATCACCATGTGGTGTGAGAGGAAATGAAGATGATTGATGATGATTTCAGTAGACAGCCTGTCTTTGACCTTTAGATCCTCTTTACCATTTAACTGCATCAATGCCAGTTTATGCAATATACACTGTTATAGTGTGCTGGAAATGAAGATGGTAGTGAGATTTTTCTGTCAAGTTTAACATAAATTGTCATGTCATGTAAAATGGGATAATAATAGTTGTTACTTGGTTTTCTATGTGATGAGAGCCAGGTCCTATCTTTATATTTGACATTTTCCATTTCCTACTATGTCTGTCTTTATCTAAATGTTTGTATCCAGGCAGTGAACTGGCACTAATCTGGCCACTAACCACCTATCTCTTTAAATCCCAGCCCCCAGACTCATGAACAAGAGGGTTATCAGTGGAGCTACAGTACAGAAGCTACCAAATTTGCATTGTAGTCTTAAAGCAGATTACTGACCAGAACAGATGCAGCCGGTGGGTTTGCAAGAACACAGCTTAACTTATATGCTTTCAAAACACTAGAACAACTGGTAAGCAGGAAAGATCTGCAGGTGTAGTCACACTTTTTTGTCATTGCACTGTAGTCTAGGTACATAAGCACATAATGCGGTGGGCTGATAAATGTCTTACATCAAGACCTGACCAGGGCCAGGAGCATTTCTTTCATTTCAAAGAAAACTGGACCACTGATTAGTATATTGGCTGTCCTGTGGGCAACTTTCAACACCATTATTGACTATGCCTGTACATGGCCACCACGTTCTGTAATATTCTTTCAACAAACATTGGGTCAGCAGTATTGACATAACGGCATCTGGACACATATTTATACAGACAGATGTCACACTAACATTTTGTTTTCTCTTTGTGTCTGAGGTTTGTTTCACTTTTGATTGTGCTGCTTGTTTCAGAAAGATACTACATACTGACCCTGTCTTGGTCAAATGTCCTGGAATGAAATTGGGAACTAATACTGTGAACACTATTCACTCCATTGTCAGTTGTTCTAAATAGGCCTATCAGCTAAACACATTTAAAGTAGATATTAACTTCTTCCTTATGCCAACACATTGTTGCTGAGAGTGGAATCAGCAGGAGCTCAGGGATGGATGTGGGTGGGATGCTGGGAAGCAGTGAAAGGTGAATCAGCTTCCACCTTTGTTTCCAAGTGGCCCTGCTGGCTTTGTTTTGGAGCAGAATGAATTATTAACGGTGGCCTTCTGGTCGTGTTTTTCATCAGTGTCCACTTCCAAAGGAAAAGAGCACTGTGCTGAGAGATGTCCATTCACTGACTCCTTCCACAGTGATAGCAGAACTGTCTACATGAACTTTTTTTAGTCTACGTTGTCTCTTTTTATTTTTAGATTTCCTCTCTTTCTGACCCCTCTCGGTTTTTCCATTGCAGTTTCTTTGAAAGAGCATATCAGTCAACACAGGTGCGGAAGAATATCTGGTCTCCATGACAATTAGAGAGCTGTCCTTCTGCATGGCAGCGTTACTTGTACTTTAGTTCAGTCACATTGTATGAAACAATCTTAGAGGCACATTTCACTTCACCTAAATATATTGTTTAATTTTGACCCTCTTAACATTACTGGTAGTTTACAAACAATCAAACATTTTGTAATTAATGTAATGATCAAATTCTAATACCAATAACAATTGACCAAGTACAGTTAACAAAAAAATATGATGCTTGTATTCTACACAAGGGTGATATACAATAACTTACACATTGTCTCTTATGTAGCACTTTTTTAATAGTTTTAATAGTTCTAAACATGACTGACTTGATTTTTCAAGTTGGTATTTTGATAATTGTGAATTGATTTGCTAAGGTTTGAATATCCTGCATTCTGAGTATTTGAAAAATAAATATGGAGACAGTAGTCTCATATTTAATGTCAGCAAGTATATGTTAGCTGTTGTCATTGGCATGAATGCTCTTTAATAAACAGGTGGTGTGTCCAGCAAGAAATGAATTTTCTGCATACTACCTTTTCTCATACAATATTATTTTATATCCTCACAGTCACTCAGCCCTCAGATTTGTCTGTGAATAATTTCCCCCGGTAGGCACTTTTCCTTGTTGTTGTTCAGATAACCCACTTGGTTTTGCTTTGATGGTTTGATATGTGGCCATCCATCCTGTATCTACTGCTTATCCTGGTACGTCCAGGGTCATTGGGCGAGAAGTGGGGTACACCTTGAAACATATTGTCTATCTCTCCCAGGGCTGACACATTGAGACACTCACATTCACACCTGTACACATCTGTAGTGGAGTTAGATTGTGGGAATAAACTAAAGTATACAGAGAAAACAGACACAGGTGAGCATGCAAACTCAACACAAGAAGGCCCCTGGTTGATTGGTGTTCAGACCTTCATGGTGTGAAGTGCTAATCACACATTGCAGTGCAGCCCATGTGACTGATCAAACAGTAGAATTAATTTTTGTCAAAATCGATTAATATAGGGGAGTAACATGTAGGCTTCTGTTGTTTGTGTGCTCCATGTGTACATTGAAGTCTGAAAGGATACCTATATGATATCTTTTAAGGATTGCCCAGTCCAGCTCCATGTTTATAATTGCACTTCCTCACTGACAATCAGTTCAGCCTTTAAATTTGCTGTTGTAGTCTATATAGTATAAACCTACCACCCACTCTCATCTTTATGGTTCAGCCTGTAACATCTTTAATCCCTTTAGACATTTATTTTCTTCCCAATAATTACAGCACTTTAGTCTTCCGTAAAGTTTTCCAAAGTACCCATTTTTCATCCATCTTGCAGTCAGACACTTATTATTGGCTCTAATATGCTGTTAAAATAGGGGAAAAAAAATGTTAAAGTTGTATTGAATATACTTTTTTACAAGATTCCCCTGCCTAAACATGATGCTTGACAGTTTCTTTCCATCTGCCCTTCTGCTGAGCCAATTTGCTGTCACTTAATCCTCTTTATCATCTGCTGGCCAGAGGTTGCTCCCATCTGGACGAAAAGCTTGGCAACTGTAACTAAGGGGCTCGCATAACTGTGCTAAGCTTTTGGTTAAATAAAGAATAAATAACATATCCAGAAGAACCTGGAGACTGGCTGTATAAGGGACATGACGCAATATACTAGGATTAACTGTCCACAAAATTCTTTGGGATTATGGAAGTTGAGTGTCATCCTGTAGACATTACATTATACACAAATGTATTTAGGAGTATTTTGCTCAAGTTACATTTTTAAAAAAAATTTTATAAATATGACAGATAATTTTGAATGCTTTGAGCATATTGGGGCTAAGTAGATTTATGAAGAATGGAGACTGAAAAGAAAAAGTAGCGCTGAAACAAGGAAGAAGAGGGTGGGGTGGGTGTTAGTGGGGCAGTGAGGCTTTAGTTAATTGAAAATAGACTGAAAGATAAATAATATGTAAATAGGAAATGTTTCCAAATTTACCTCTGGGGGAAAGTCTGCGTGGGGGACAGAATAATGTGGCATGGAGCCTCAGGTGGAGCTGGGAGGGGAGGAGGCGGGGCAATGAGCAAGAAGCTTAAGGAGAGAGAGCAAGAAAGAGGGAGGGTTTGTGCCTGTGTACGTTTGTGTGTGTGGAAAGAGAGAGAGACAGACTGTGCAAGCTAGAGAGACTGTGTGGAGAGAGAGAGGGAGAGAAGTGGAAGCCAGTCACAGCATCTCTCCACACTGCACCAGGGCTGAGGGACTCTTCGTCCCTTCGCTTCCCTCGCTGCAGATTTAACTCATTTCCATCAGCACATTCATCTTTTTTCTTGCGATGTTATTGCTGCTTTTGACAGATGCATTACATTCATCTTTTTTTCTGTATGCTGGGATCTAAGGATTTTTTTTTTTTTTTTGTTAAAAACACAGATTGTCCTCTTTAACGGAATTTAAAGAGGGACATTTGCAGAGGACAGTGCTTATAACTGGGACTCTGTCTAGGAGTTGGTCTTTTCTTTATTCTGCAAGAATGGATACCTCTTTTGTTGTGCTGCGGGTGTTTTGTTGAGGTTGACAGACATACTGAGAGGGGGGTTAAAGCTGATGCTTATGGGACCCTGAGCCACTACAACAAAACGGAGACACAGACTGAGGCAAGTTAGGAAATTTATGGTTGCATTGGGAGCTTGAGAAGGTGCTAAGCCTCTCTCTGACAGTGCTTCAGAAAGTCACAATAAAAATGCAAGTAACAAGTTTATGGGATAAATAAGTGGATTACTGATTGATCCCCACACCCTTCTCTGTAAGTGTCTGCCACAGGATTGCTGAGGAGTCGAATTGAGTGGAGCGCTGAGTTATTCAGCTGGCCTCTCATTGCTCCTGGAGAGTCCTTTCACCTGCCTACATTTCAGTCTGACATTCAACACTTTCATCAGCTACGGGACTTTTACATTTGCTTATCATTTGCAGCTTGCAGTCCAGAACACTGAGAGGCAAGTTTGCGCATTGGAATTTAAACTTGAAATCACTCTGATGGCTGAACTCATCCAGACATTTTGACATGCTTTGTTTTTAACCTTATTCTTTCTGGAGATCCCTGGTAAATACATTTTCCCCCAGTGCTATGTGTGCTGAGAGAGCTCTGACATTATCTCTTGTGGAGATCCCTGTGTTGTTCTAACCCGTGTCTGTGTTTTGATTCGGACAATAGCTGGGTATACATGGGTTCCAGACACTGACCAAAGGACCACCAAAATAAGGGAAATCTGCTGTTACATAGTAAACACACTAGCACCCATAGTACAGTGAAACCTGTACTGAATGGTTGATTTTCAGAGATGGATGTAAACATATACCAGGACAGACAGAAGAAACTTTTTTTTCCTTTTATTCAATAGTGGCCTAAAATGTTTTTTAACTGCACTCAGTAAATTGAATCTGATGTCAAGGTGTGAAATAAGAACCATATGCTGTTTACTCATTTGATACCCTGTGAGAACCTGTCAAAAGAGGACAGCATCGTACTTTGCTTCATGCTCTAACCTTCGTCACATGGTTTCCTCTCTTGCATCTGCTGTATTTTCTGCCCTTGTGAAGAGCTTATGCCCTCAGCCTCCTGGTGGCAGTCCTCATTAGAATCAGGAGATGAGGCCACAGACTGGCAGGCAAAGCAGCAGGGAAACTCACCTTTGGGATAGATTGTGGCCACACCACTGATGCTACCATGCTTCTGGTTAACTGAAGGAATACAGCTTTCTTCCTAATTCAAGACTGTGACCTGCCCTCTATGTTCACTAACCATGAGTGACTGGAAGAAGAGAGCTGAACTGGTTGTCCTTCCCTACCAGATGCTGTATCGATTTTCCTCCAGTCAGTGTTCATTTGATTGAGACCCAGCTATGTGAGAGCGAGTGTGCTAGAGAAACTATTATACTCTGTAACTGAGGGAGGCTGCAGACGTCCAGTCAAGATCACGAGTGGGTCAAGCAGTTTTCTGGTTTCAGGCCAGCTTATGGGTGGCACACCTCAAACCTGACCCACCTGGATAGTACCCAGAACAATGAACCATTCTGACCTGACAACGGACCCGGTTCTCACTGCCAACAGCAGCCATGGAGACTCTTTTTCTGGCAAGGCCTCCAACCACTCCTGTCCCTTGGGCTGGGGACTGACTGGAGGCCTAGAGGCGTGCGTCGTGGAGACTGCTGTCATAGTACTATTGACAGTGCTCATCATTGCAGGGAACCTGACGGTGATATTTGTGTTCCACTGCGCCCCTCTGCTGCACCACTACACCACCAGTTACTTTATACAGACAATGGCCTATGCTGACCTACTGGTGGGGCTTAGTTGTCTGGTGCCTACACTGTCTCTGCTCCATTACCCTGCAGGTGTCCAGGAACCTATCACATGCCAGGTCTTCAGCTATGTCATCTCTGTTCTGAAGAGTGTTTCAATGGCTTGCTTGGCCTGTATCAGTGTGGACCGTTATCTGGCCATAACTAAACCACTATCTTACAACCAGCTGGTGACACCATGCCGCCTAAAAGGCTGTATCACCCTCATCTGGGTCTACTCTAGCCTAGTTTTCTTGCCCTCCTTCTTTGGGTGGGGTAAGCCAGGATATCATGGGGACATTTTTGAGTGGTGCGCTCACTCTTGGCCCACCTCTGCGCTCTTTACAGGCTTTGTAGTTTGCTTGCTCTACGCACCTGCAGCACTTGTGGTCTGTTTTACCTACTACCATATATTTCGCATTTGCCAGCAGCACAACAGGGAGATCAGTGAACGGCGGGCACGTTTCCCCAGCCAGGAAATGGAGGCTGGTGAAGGGGGTGGTGGTGGGCATCATGGAGGGCATGGACCAGATAGGCGCTATGCAATGGTGCTCTTCCGCATCACCAGCGTTTTCTATATGCTGTGGCTGCCCTACATAATCTATTTTCTGCTAGAGAGCTCCCATGTGCTGGATAGCCCTGCACTCTCCTTCATCACCACCTGGCTAGCTATTAGCAACAGCTTTTGCAACTGTGTTATATACAGCCTCTCTAACAGTGTGTTCCGCCTCGGCATGCGTAGGCTCTCACAGACAATTTGCTCCTTCAGCCACTGTGCGGCAGATGACAGAGACTTTGGAGAGCCTAAACCAAGGAAGAGGGCAAACTCATGCTCTATCTGAAGTGATGCCTTTATCCTCATAAGGATACTCCTGGAATCTGCAATTGTGAAACATAAAGCTTAACAGCTTAATATCCACTTAACTTTCAGTTAAACTCGCACGGCTTAACTATACAGAAAACATTTTGTTGAAATAGCCTGCCAGTTGACACCACTGACATTGTCTTGGTCACAATAACCTGTGGTTGCATTACAGGCTTGTCAGGGAGATCGATATGTTGTCTAAATTAAGAGATTTAATATGAGATGGGCCCTCTGTGATGGCTTTTACTCTGCTATGTGATGTAGCTGTTGATTACATAGAAGGAAGTTCCCTTATCTGTATATTTTCAGCCAGATCAGACCTAGTCACAGAAATTTAAATTATAAAAATTTCTCAAATATTTCCTGAGACATCAAATTCCTTCACAATATTTCAGACCTGTTAAATTTCGTTAGTTATTGTAATTCAAAGCGATGATAATTTGCTTGTGCTTACAATGAATCAGGAGATGAGGCCACTGTTTAAAAGTCCTGTCATATAATTTTCTAATTTTTAACTATATGAACATCCAGTGACAATTAAGATAGCCATTAGAGTATACTGTTGATAAATAACAGATGGTATATGGACTTGACTGTGTTCTAGAGAAAGGTGAGCAGTCCTTTTGTGCTGAAGCCTTTTGTAATGTCATGATGTGGGTAAGTGAGCAGCAGTAAGATGACAGTGGGTTAAAATTTGGTAAGATTTCTTAACTTACTTAGACCTTCTGCTGAACATGGTAAATGAGGTAACAGTGCACAGCAATCTTAAACAGTAGAGAGCCCAATGTATACACCATGCAGAAAGTTATGCAAACCATACTCTGGTTCACGCCATTAGACCAAGAACTGTAACTGTATCTCAAGTGTTGGAACCTCTACATTGAAATCCCCACAATAGGGATTAATAAGGATTTCTTGTGTCATAGTAACATATACCATATGAAGACGTCAAATTTCAGCATAAATAACACATTGTCTATTGCAATTGTGTGACCTGTATGTCTTATTTTTGCACAGATGACACATCGATTGCATTATTTACCAGTTTGCATAACAAGTTATTATGGTTAGTGACCAATTGATTGGTGCGCTCCTAATTAAATTCAGTTCCAGAAATCACCTCATTTTCAGAATTCAGATCACAGATGTGTTGGGCTTAATGTAGTTTGACCCTAAAGCCTCTAAACTGAGGGCAGTAAACTGATGCCCTCGGCCGATAACCACCCAGCAATGTTTTTTTTCCCCAGTGTCTGTCCCCAGTGTTGTGCTGAAATAGCCCATCAGCGCCAGGATTCCCGCCGTTGGTGTGGCATTCCTGATATGGCTGTGTATTCTGCTAACAGTTTGTTGCATAAGCACTTGCAACAGCCATTTCTAAACTGCAAATAAACCCCTGTACAAGAAGGGCAGTGTATACTGGATAGTAAATACACAACAGAACTGAAAAAATTAAATGTAATTATCTGCTGTTACTATGAATTGCACATTACATATTCAAAATTTAATTTGTAGCATTTTTAAAAAGTTTTGACAATTGATTTTAGGTTGTAGTTATTTTTAACACACTCATTTTGCCTGGTTTTTATTGGTGAGCAGGGGCTCAGGTTAATGTGACCTGATCTATCTGGAGGTTGTGCGGTTACAGTCCTAACTGCTCTGATAATACATGTTATCTGATATTACAAGTTATCCAGTGTTAGTTACCTGACTATGCTCATTACTTTTAATTCCCTCCTTTCTTTGAGCTGTACCAGCTCTGTTGCTTTTCAGTATTACTAGAAACTGCCCTCAATATATGAGGCTTAATGTCTTCTAGACTTCTCAACACTTTTGTGAATGAATAAAAGAATATCTGTGCATTTATAATTGGTTCAAACCTAAGTGGGGGAAAAAGCTCGGCCTAAGCAGCAGATGATTGTCCTGGGAAGGGCAAAGTCTAAGTGTTAGAAAGGGAGATCTTAAAACATTGTGAACTTCTTATTGGAGCTGGGTAGTTAATAAGATAAACTTTATTAATGCAGAGGGGAAATTCAAAACTTCATTCTGTTCTTGTACTGTGCCCTGTCAGCTTGGTAAAATTGGAAGACTGGGTTTTGATAGACAAATGCAGGTGAAGTATATTATTAAAGCGAAACTACAGCTTGCCTTTGGGTGAGATTCTCACTGTTTGATACAGCGCAGTAGTATAGTCATTCCAGTCAATTTCCCTTGTACATTCCCTTGATCACTGGATCTGTGTCAAAGCATATTTCCATTTTACAAGAACGTGGCCATGTGCTATAGCCTATGCTGATTTTCCTCTTTGCTCATGTAGTACTGTTGGCCATCTGTGTTTAAGGCCTCACATGTAGTGTATATTTGTCCATGCTCGAAACCAAGTGATGCAGCAAACCCAGTCCCTTGATATTGTTCCGTTGTTGTTCCATTCTGTTCTGCTTTCACAGTACCCTGTGTAAGTTATTCTTTGTTTTAAAGCTGCATTAAGTGATTTTTGACCACTAGGGGCAGACAGAGACTGGGCCTTCTCTTTATTATATTTTACTGGCTTGGCAGCAAGCAATTTGCATACACATCCAGCAGAAACATTGCTTCATGAGCATTCCATTTGAGTCTCTGTGAACATGCGATGACTGTAAATATAGTGTTTTATTAAGCCAAGGTTTGGTAAATCAACACCACTAACAGAAAAAATACTAGTCTCATTTGGGTTATCTATATGCTATACTCTCTTCACCAGCTGCAGGTTTACTTTAGCTCTTGACAGATGTGCATGAGATGGATATCCTACAGTCAACATGAGACATGAATGTGCTGAGGGCTGACCACAGCTGGTTCAAAGAACTAAAAAAAAAAAAACACGCCTCTGTCATAAAAGAATTTGTGTAAAGCTGCAGAATAGGGTATTGCTTATCAGCATTCATCACCCTTTCACATAATGAGGTGTTATTTGAGTCAGTGTTTAAAAAATATTGCTTTAAGCAGCTTTAATGCATTACAGATTGTGCCTAAGGATGTATGTTGTAGATAAAGTGGGGAAAAATGTTAATTACCATTACATGGACATGCTGCATTTTTTTACAAATATTTTCCATGTACACATCTGGAGGCACATTGACCCTCCTGGAATTAGTTTGTGATGACTTTGAGATGAGTTCAGAGGGTTTTCAGTATCACATTCTGCCTTCAACTGGGTACATGTTCTACTATTTGACATCTACATCATATCTGTAAGATAAGACAAGACAGATTTGTCCAAGTCTTGTGAATTCACTTCTCTAGCCATATGACCTGGCACACATGGGGAAACTATAAACAGAGCATAGCAGTGTCAAATACTAGACTTATTTTTTTATTTTCATAGCTTGTGTTTTTGGTGCTCCTTTGGAGCATAGTGCAGTTGGGGAGTAGATTAAATCTTTAGGATTTGAATTAGTGCTTTATTATCACAATGTGGTGACAGACAACAACATAACACGTAAGTCATGAAAAAGCTAAATTCTGTTATGGCCTAAAATAAAATGTCTCAGTTGTTACAATATAATATAAAAGTCAGAACATTTTATGAAGTGGACATTACAGTATTTGGTCAGAAGTTGTGCTAATATTCATTCGTTTGGTGGACTTTTTTGTAGCAGAGTCACTGAATGAATATTTAACATTATATTGTTTATCTGTGTCTGTGTTACACTGACCAAATTGAAGTGTTAGAAAATTAAAGCTGTTATCTTGTTCAAACAGGTTGTCTTACTTTCAAGTGCTTAGGGGCTTTTACTAAAAAAAAAAAAACCAAAAAAAAAAAACCGTTGAATTGCAGGATAATATGCCTATTTATTAAGTTATGTTCAAAACTTTACGCATTATACTGTATATGAGTATACTGTATGTAAAGTATATGTATCTGTTTTTAATCTGCTGTACAGCAAAAAAATTGGACCAATTCTGACAGATATTGCACACCCTTTTGTGTTGAGTTAACTAGGCTACTGATGTTTTGAGTAGGAAGCAGTGTGTTTAATTACACAGTATCTATTTTTTTATTTTGAAATTTTGTCAAAGGTTATGGTTTTGCTGTTGCTGCCAACCCAATAAAGGTGAAAATAGTAGACATTCACATCTGTTTACAGATGCTTTTGTGAAATATGTGTGTTTCTGTAGCAACAGTCACCATTTAGTCAGCTTTCATTCATAACCAGCAGAACTCTCCAGAGTCACCCCCTGTATTTCTCCTATTTGGCATCTATTTTAAGCGGTAATCAAGTGGATGGAGACGTTAACTAGGTGACTCTGTTACTGCCATATTGAATTTCTAGACTTTATGGGAGCTGTGCGATTAGCTGATGCCTGCCTAAGCAAACATTATTAAGGTGCCCTTGAGAAAGCTGGTTGGATATTGAGCACAATGCTTTGATATATTTGAGTGTTTCTTAAAATGCAATGAATGTGTAAGAATCACTGAAATAAGACAGGCATGTGCAGCATGTGTGGATGAATAATGTAAATCTAGTAATAGACTAAATGTCTTTTGTTTAGTCTTGTATCTAATGAGCAGATCAAATGTGGCTCCTGCTTAGGGAGAAAGAATCGGGGATAAAATTGGCCATCTGTAACGCAACAACCAGGTCATCATAGAATGAATCCCAAATCATATTCTGTGTCTGCCCAAAGCTCTTCTTCTGAGGGTCACTGCAGAAGGATAACAACATTGAATACGTGACAACAAATATGGAAACAGACAAAGCAAAGATTTAATTTTTCGTGTTGGTATCTTCAGAGCTAGCAGATGGCGGATCAGTTGGCATTTTCCAGGTAACAATCCTGCATCTGGGTAGCCTTTACTTTACTGCCATTGGGATTGGTGGTGGGGGGGGGGTTTGAGAGAGAGGGATAAGAAGAGAAGTATGGGGGTGCTGGAAGACCAGAGAGCATCAGATCGTGGAAAGGAACTGGGTGGGGAGAGAAATAATGGCAATAGTAGGAAGAGGAAGAAGAGGGTTATGGAATGAAAAGATGGACACTGGAGGGACAAGAGAAAAGTTGAAGAGCATTGTTTAGGAGGAAAAAACAGTTTCTTTTCTTAAGTTTCAGTAAAAAGGTTAAAGTTTTGTGTTTAGGAGTACTGTAGCTTTATTTTAAATACACAAACAGTATTTGTGATATAAGGACCGTATGCTTTACTGCACTTTATGTAAGATGTATTTTTACATTTGTCATTGGCCTCAGACATAACTGTAAAGGTATAACTATATTAACACAAGAGAGCTGTTCTGAAATTTTTAATGAGCTTAAAATGAATCAGCCTAAAGACTATTTTAATACAGCATTGTGTCCTTTTTGTTGTTTGTGTGAATCAAGTGGCTTTTATTTTCATGCCAGCAACCACATTTATGAGTAGCAGCAATTATTGGATGCTTTACCATTCTTTTTGGAATGAAAATCTTTTCCTCCTACCAAAAAGTACTGGATCTACACTCAATTATTCATCCAAACCAAGAGCAGCTTCCCAGTCCAGCCCTGCTCAATATTCAATGCTGACACTATATCAGGAATCCCCTTTTATTTCCACAAATGGCAGCACTCGTCTCACTTCCTCTTTCCCTTTCTATCCTGCCACTCTCCACCTCCTCTTTCCGTCCTGGTTGAGAAAGGACCATCTGACCCTCTTTTGAGGTGGGGAAGTCATAATTGAAGGGGTAGCCAGTTCTGTCCTCTCTGTGCTAATGGTGGAGCCTTGTTGTGCCCACCAAAAGCCTTTGATGGCATAAGGACGACAGAATCACACCAACACACCCTCATACATCTTGCATGGCCTTACTCAGTCTTTGTAAGCATGGGCTGGAACTTGATAGCGGACAGGTGTTGATCTAGTCAGAGCCAATTGTGTGTACACTACATACAATATATTTTTTATCTATTTATAAGACAAAGCCTACACCTAAAGTGGCTCTGTGAGACTCTAATGCTTTGACTTAAATGTTAGGATCCTCTGTGAGCCATGAATGTCTAAACCATAATTCTTTGTAATCCATCTAATTGTTATCTACACTTTTTTACCAGAAGCCTGAAACACCAATCAAGTGGTTCAGCAAAAGGACAAGATGGTGTATCACCAAAGTCAGTAGGAGTGTAGATGTATGAACAAAATTTTATGATGATTCATCCAGTAGTTGTTAGGAGGGATTTTAAGATTACTTCTCATGTGTCCAAGGACAGAGTTGTTATTCGGCTTTGATGATTAGCCAGCAGTGCTTCTATTTGCCTGGTCAGGCAGTATTTTCTGTGGTGATAAGAGTGAACTGTTTTCTGTTCCGTTTGCCTTTTGAAAATTCTTTTTTATTACAACCTGATGCATTTACCAGAAATATGACTTTTTATATTTTCACTGACCACCTCTGTTGTACATGTTAAGGTAAATGAGGACTTAATGTAAAACAAACATATTGGTGGCTGCACAAGCTGCACAAATCTCTCACACCTTCCCATATGGGTTTTACTTGATTTCAAACTGACTGAAGGTCATTATGAAATTAGCACCCTGGAATGCTCATTATCTTTTACTGCATAGGAATACTATTATTTTGTAAATATGCCAGGTTGAAATAAGACAGCTTTTAAAATCTGTGTAGGTTAGAGTTGTTGTGCTTGTCTGTGTGTTATGGGCCACAAGAATTAAGACATTTTTGCAAATACACTTGATGATGATCTTAATTTATTTGAAGAGTTAGATTTGTGTTCCAATGAGGGTAAAGTTTAAGGTTAGCTATGTCACTCTGATGCCTAGGGGTGTTGGCCAAGGAATGCATTATTTCATAATTAATACAAGCCCTCATAAATATAGCAATACAAATCTGTGGGGTGTGGGTGTGTGTGTGTGTATGTGAATGCCAGGCCCCTCCATAACCGGGCCCAGCTGCCAGCCTCCTGTGCCCTGGCTGAGGTTGGCGTGCTCAGAGACCTTTTATGAACAAACACACAAGTGTATGTGCACACACACAATCACACAACAGAGACACAGCGAGGGAATCAGCATGCGATTTATAGAACGCATGAACACAGACAGAAAGAAGAAATGTGTCGTAGAGGTAATTTATGAAGCCATATGGAACGCACTCTTAAAATAGTAGCTGTCAGAAAAAATTAAGTAATAGTTTGTTTTACTAGACATAGATCCAATATTTTCTTTATTTAAAGTGATTTAAAACTGCTGCTTTGCATTAGAGACGAAGGTGTTTCAATGGAAGCTGTCATCGCTGAGGTGAACTATTATCTCGCAGGATTTTTTTGACTCACTTATGATCATAGGAGGCAGAGATGCTCAGAAGTATTACACACTTTAACAAGTAAAAAAAATAGACATTAATAATTAGGAATCTGACAGAATACTCTTATAGATTGATGGTAGTTATTAATCCTCCTAAACAAGAGTAATGATCAATAAAATGTGATTGATAAAATGCTGGCAGTGAACTACATGAAACCTCTTTCCTCAAGCTTTATAGTCTCTCCATGCTTCATGATCAGAAGCATGGAGAGACAAGCAGAGTATTTTCCCACCAACAGTGTTATAATATTGCTGGTAGCAGACATATTTAGCATCATTCCCCAAATACATTCTATCCAAACTAATATATAATAGCTAAACATACCATAACTAAATCTAATAAAACATTTTACTGAGGCAGAAATAATTAATTGAGAAATCTTTAAAAGTAAAATCTAAGATATGTACATGATTTTTTTATGACCTGCATTTTAGCTAAATTTAATACAGTAAGACAGTTAAATTAACCCCCCTCCCATCCTCAGCTCCTGACCATATTTCTTCCCTTGTTCTGCTTCCCCTCTTTTGCCCTTTCTTTCTGTCTATCCTGATGAAGTGTTTCCATACTAGAGCACCAGCCCTGACTGAAAAAGACTGTTATTTAGTAGTGAGGGTTGAGAGGTTTGCCTCAGGCTGTCACTGATACGCAATTTCTTCCTTTGTGGCGTTCTCAAACTAGGAGGGTGAAGTGAATGTATAGAGGAAAAAATATTAACAAGTAGCTGTATGTGGTTTTTGCTTTGCTTGGCAGTGTGACGACTCAGGCCCACATATATAGACAGACAACCACACATGCTCACTCTCAGTCCTGTGGGCGGTTTAAATTCACCAGTTAACCTGACGTACATGTTGTGGGAGGAAACCGGAGTACCTGGAGAAAGCCCATCTAAGCACGGGGGGGAGAACATGCAAACTCCACACAGAAAGGCCCCGGTGGGTTTCGAATCAGGAACTTTCTTGCTTTCTTTTTTGTGGATATTGTTTTCCTCAGAAGTGTTTGATCAGGAAATAACTTGACAGTACTTATATAATGGCAGCTTGGATCCCACCTTCTCCAGCTTGAACAGGGTGAGAAAATAAGTGGATGAAAAGTTCTTGATAAACTTCAACCCTTATGGAGGAATAGCTTTCTACTCTTGCCTGTTTTTGTACAAAATTGACAGTTTCACCCTTAGTTATTGGTTTAATAATTGAGATCTGGGAATGAAGATCAGGTTTCTTCATTCAGTATTTCAGTACCCAACACTAAATAAGCAGTGCTTATTTACCAAGGAAGCATGTCAGTTGTGTTTTTACTTGCCTGTCACATGTCATGGAACTGTTTGAATTATTCTCAGTACAGTAAACAGGTCACGTCACAGCTTACATTTTATATGCATTGTGCATTTGTAGCTGTTAAAGCGTGTTTTTACACTTCAGATCAGTTTTCATATTGCATATGAAGTGAACTGGGTGCATTAATGTGTGGTTCCAAAATGCGCCTTGTGCAGGCTGTGAGAATGCACAGAATCTGGTCCTGGTAATGCGTTGCTTTCACTATAGAGTCTTTTTAGAAAAACAATATTGCCCACAAAATGTTGGCTAGATGTAGTCTCCTTCTCCTTCTGTGTATGTATCATGAAGAGTGTCAGCAATCCAGTATCATATCCCTGGTTACAGCCGAGTGTCTCCATTGTCACTGTGGTTCTTCCGAACCTAACATCAGGACTTGAGAGGCACAGTGTCACCATGGAAACTCTGAGAAGCCACAAGGTTTCAGAGAGTTTATTTGAAGTTTATAAATAGGGCGCAATTAAAATGGATGTTAACATTAGCTCCAAAATAGCACCCTCTTTATTATTCATTGGTGTGCATTTTTATATTGAAGATGCAGGGGAAAGAAAATGGAGACAGCAAAGGAAGCCTAAAACAATATGTGTTAATCCCTGCATGCATGTGTCATGTCTGTATCTCAGCACTGTACAGGTTGTTTCTTTCACACAACATGTGTAATTTGTACTCAAGAAATACAGGAAGATTTACTGTACCAACACATACACAACACAACAATTCATATTTCTTTATACACATTGATACACAAATCTATCTTTTGTTATGGACTGACCCACTCAGTCCACCTCTATCATCCCTTGAGGCCTAGTGTGCCCACATAACAGAGACGGAACTCATATCCTCCAGTAAAATCACAATACACATAAAATGTCAGATACCTGGGGGAGGCACTTTATCCACTGACCTCTCTTAATGATGCTGTGTGAGTGCGTGCGTGCGAGAGAGAGAGAGAGAGGGAGAGGGAGAGGGAGAGGGAGAGAGAGAGAGGGAGAGAGGGGAGCATCGAGCATCTCATCCTCCCAATTGTACCAAACCAAATCCCAGAAACCTTATTGTTTCTTGAAATTTTTTTTTGTTTAAAGATGTGAAGAGCTTGAATTTCCAGTTAATACAGAATATTGCTGAAGATTGATATATTTGATGAGCTAGAATCTGATGTGAAATTAACTGTGCAATCTAATGTGTGTTTTGGGTAGGATGAATAATTGAGTTTTTTTGAGTATCTAGTGAACTCATCAAATAATAAAAGCACACAATTTCTTCAAGAAGCTTTGATGGGCCAGTGTTTGGTATTTTTGTTTGGTAAATGACTTAATCACTCAGTAATGTTATTGACTAATTTTCTAGTAATCAACAAATGATTTAATTTAAAAAGAGAAAGAAAGACAGGCCTAATAACAGCTGTTATCCTTTTGTTGTGTTTTCCTGTCACTAATTTAATTGCTAGAAAAATTTGGCCTTTTTGTTTTCTGCCTGAACACTTTGTCTGCACTCCCAACTCAGCTTATTGAAATGCAGAACCAGCCGGACCATTAAAATGCCATAGCAGCGATACAGAGACAGATGAATTTGCAATCTGCCAGGGGGGCCAGCTGTTGCCCCGGCCCAGCCACGCACACACAAACGCACACACCCACACACCCTTAATCCTCCAGGGAAGCCTCCAGAAATGTTCTTGCCAGCATCCAAGGACAAAGGCCCTTGGAGGAGCTGGTTTTTAATTACTGGGTTGCTGTACTCTGAATATCATACCAATAGATTATCTAACTGTGTCTCACTGAAATACAGAGAAATTAGGACGGTTTGGTGGAGCCAGGTGCATCAGCAGACATAGGTAGTGTCATTAATATGCCTATTTGCCTGACAGTGTTATGACTATAGGCTGAACTGAAGTTATAGTAGTTATGAGTTAAACCATCAATCTTTTCATGACTCTTCAGTCACGTAAATTTCTAATGTGGAACTTTAAAATATAATCTGATGCTTTTGATAGTTGATCGAGGGCATGGTTTACACTCGGTTAAAAATTGGATTAATGGCTAATTAGGTTGATCTTCTAACAGGTAAAATATACCTGCACTTTCAACCCCGTTCGGTCCACTGGATTTCCCTTGAACCATTATTTTTGAGAAAGCCAGGATGTACCTTAGTGAATATTAATGGCAGGCCTTTGAAGTGCCTAGAAAGCATTTTTATGTTTACCTGCACAAAGTAAGGTTTGCTGAGCACACCCTTTTGAGCTGAGCTACACAACAACATGATCAACAAAGGTAAACCACACAGATTAACTGGTTTTTACTGCAACTAAGCAGCTACACCATAGCAGGTGCTTCTGCCTTGCTTAGAGGCTCGCTGTAGCAGGGAAGAGTTAACTTAAAAAAGGTGCCTGTTCTCTAAAGGCAATCAGCAGACCAAAAAAAATCTGAACTCATGCAGATTACAGAAGCATATTTATTGTACAAAAGCAGGATACCAAACCCTCTTTTCTCCCCTATTTTCTATTTTTTTGGGATTTCACATAAGATTTCTGTGATTCAAACAACCTGTTTGTCACTTTCAATATCAACCTTCCACTGAAGGATCTGCTATCTCTCCAAAAGATGAAGAGGTGAGCTAATATTCTGGCTGTCAGTCATTCAGCTACCACTCTCCTCTTGCTCTCTCCTTGGGTCACCCTGTCTCCGTCTCTGTCTGCACGTTGTTTCTCTATCCCTTTTTATTTGTACTCTTTATACAATAGAGTCTCTACCTTCTTTTTCTCATATCATCTGTGTTTTTTCTTTACTTTGTCTTCTTGCCCATTTTATGCCTGTGCATATTTATCTTAGAATCTCATCTCCTCAAGCATGCGGTTTTAGTCCACCCTTTAAATTAATCTTTTCCATTTCAATGTGTTTGATGTCTTTAACACAAGAAGCATTGCTGCTTCACAGTGAATCAGTTTTGAGTTCATGTGGACTCCTGTCTGGAGGAGCTCCAGGGTGCAGCCCTGCAACAGACGTGCTCTTTAACTCGCCATCCTGCTGGTTCATCACAGCCTCTGTTTTCGAACATGGCCCAGAATGCACCACTCCCCACTCATGCTGAAACCAGGCTCAGATGGCACAGCATTTGCTTTTGTTTCCTCATTTCAGTCAGAGACAGTGGTCTTGAACTGCACTGAATTTATTCGATTGATCCACCACTCTGCTAGGGTGGCGGGGTGAAACACGCTTTCTGACTGAGAAATAGGATCAATAATTGGGTTTGACAGTATATGTAGATGTGAAACACATAAACACTAATGTAATGATTTTGCTCATTGGCTTCCGGAGTGTGTTTAATAGTAAAACCTGCTGTGAAACATCCCACAGCGAGCTGTTAACATATCTAAGAAAATCTGATTTAGTGGAGAGGTTTAGTGGCACAATACTGGTAAACAGTTTACTGTCCCGTTGTATTTGTTTATGGTTGTCTAAATATAGCATTTACATTGACACGTGAAGCAATGCTGGGATGCCACTTTGGTGGTACAAACATTTGCAACTTCTCACCTACCAAATTCTCAGATAGACATATCATTTGTGGGCAGTTGTTGCTTTCTAGGTTATCTTATTTGGTGATTCCCGTTTCCCTAGACACGGCATTTAGGTTTTGTATCTAGCTGTGCTCTCTCGGAAATTGTTTTGTACACACACATTAATTTTATATCCAGCAATCTGTCTTCATAGTTGCCTCTTGAGGTTTAATGCTAGCAGCATCATCTCTGATTGGATGGGCTGTCGCTTCAAGACTTGAAACCCACTTAAACCCAGTGTATTTCACTCCTATCGCATCAGTTTAGCAAAGCGTGGCTGCCACTTTGTTAAGAGGCTCACCAGCCAGCACCCATGGGCCTCTTCCATACTCAGTAGTTACATAACACTGTCAGAGTAGAAGGGTAACTTGAAAGCTCATGGCTAAATTGTGTAATAAGGAGAATGCTGCTGGAGCTGCTTCTGAGATTTTTCATGTACATTTTTTATATCATAAGCATTTAGCTACCACTTAAATCCAGAGAGAGTGAGTGCGAGTAGGCGGTTCATTATCTTGCTCAAGGACATTTTGATTGGATTGAGTGCTGTTGATGGACAGACTGACTCATGCTTCTTAAGCAAAATGTTGACATAATAACCTCATGCACATGTCAGTGTTGGTATAATTTGTCCTCACCTAACCTTACACCACTTTCTTACCAGCATGTCTCATCTTTAAAAATGACCTTAGCCCCAGTACATGCAGAATACCCCCCAAAGGTCAGTGTACCTGTCACTAAAATCCATACCAATGTCAAACCTGTTGTTTTTTTTTTCTTAAAAATGTCACACACAAGTCCTCGCAGTGCACTACTTATTCTCAAAAACAAATAGTGAGGTATTTTTACTTTTTATGAATAATAGCAACCTTTATTATACACTGTTTTGTGATACAATCCATTGATAGAAGGAATTGGTCCTCCATTTGAAGTATGTTTTGTTGCCTTAAATGTACAAGTGTCTGCTTTCATTTCTCTTATCCTGAGTCCTGATACCTTACCACTGTATACTGTAGTATTCAGTGTAGGTATAGCATGATATTCTTTTCAGTGGAAAAATGTGACCTGTCTACCTGATACGGTGGAGACTTGCAGCAGGACTGCATTACTAAACTTTATCAAGGTCAAGGGTCACCACCGTCATCAAGCATTTTCACTTTCACTGCTTTTCTCCACTATATTGCAGCTGAAGCAGTAGTTCCAGTAGTTGTTATATTTTGTCAGTAGCACTGAAATGTTATTGTCATTTATTTTTGTGTGTATTGTTTGTTTTCTGTTAGTTAATAATCCCGTTCTTCTGTTTATGGCAAAAACTTACAGTATATGATAATTTTATTTACTGATTTCCCAGAATTTCCCAAAACCCAAGGTAGTATCAAGTTGCTAATTTTGTCTCCGGGCAAATGCTTTGAACTTTGAATGAAAATATGCCATATAATGAAATGTTAAATATTTCAGAGATGATGTAAAGACATTCTAATTAACTGAAGGAGGAGAGGAAAAATGAAAAGAAAGCCTCTCATTCCCCTCTGTGTACATATTTGTCTGCGATCTTTATCTGTCTTTCTTGATTTCTGTCTCTCTCTTTCTGTAATCTGTCTTGATCTTCCTTTGTTTCTTTCTTCCCTCTTCCCTCCTTCCATCTCCCTCTCCTCCTCTTTTTTTCTTTCTTTCTTTTTTTTTTTACTTCCATCTCCCTTTCTGTCTGGTTTCTGCCTTCAGTCAGTCAGCTTAAAAGCCACCAGTGGATAAATCTGACAGGTACAGACAATGCAGAGGAATGCACACACACACACACACACACACACACACACACACAGAAACACTAGATCTAGACCCCTGCCTGTGCTAATGCTTTTTTAATCACTCAGTATTTATCATGTCATCTGCAAAATGCTGAGAGAGTCTGTGCTGATGTGCACCATTCCTACTCATTTCTATGAAGGTAAAGGATGAGTGTTTGAATGTGGGCCAGCATTTTTATATATAAGATAAGAAAAGATAAGATAAGCTTTTATTTGTCCCACAATGGGGAAATTCATATTGTCACAACAGCAATGGGCAAGTTAAAAATAAAATAATAAAAAGAAGTAAAAACGTAAAAACGAAGTGTAACAATAAAAAAATAGAAGAATAGAAAAGTTAATCTAATAATAATGCGCTCAGGAATATTGAAAATTTGCAGTTTTTTTACAGGCTGTAGTTGTGTGAGGTCAGCTCGGGGAGTCTGCGGGGAGCAGTGTAGGTTGTACAGTCTCACAGCCACAAGGGCCCTGTATGTGCATACAAGTATGTATATTATTCTATAGTTTTGCAGATGTGTTTTTTTTGTGTGTATGTGTGAGTAGAAGTTCATGTTATGTGTACTTGGTTGCACTGACATTTGTGTTTTCAGCGTTTTCACCAGTATACAATTGTTATGTATGCTGACTGCAGAGCATTTTCTCATGTGTATACTGTAGTTCTCTTTGGTCTGGCTTTGGTCAAACAGGCGCTGTAACTTTCCCACTCCTATGAAGCAGCTCACTGAAATTTATATGTACTGGTTTTGCCATTTAGGAAAGGTCTAACAATCTTTCCTGTTAAAGGTTATGTGAATCATCACACCCCAAACCGCCATCTGTTTTTTTTTTTTTTTTTCTTAGTAACTAAAAGAGCAAAAGCATGAAAAGTAAGAGGATTACCTCCAGTCAAGAATAGCCTTTTCTTCAGATGTGACGTTGCCTCTCCTGCCCTGGTCTTATCGCACCCACAGATCCTGTGTTCTTCTCTTACCTATGTCTGGAAATGGAACAAACACACTGCTAACAGCCTTCTAGATCCCCCTGACTGCCTCTTTCACTGATTCACCTGTGGTGATGGTGGATAGACAATCAGGCTGAAGATTCTTTGGATGATGGAGATTATGGTGACACTGCTGAGCTCTCTGCTTCTAGCCGTCAGTGACAGCATCCAGCTCTCTTTCGATCTTCAAAATAGAGTGACCTGGAGGTGCTGTACTTCATTCGGCTTTCTGCTTTAGCCATGGCACCATGGGTTAGACACTTTTGCATTTAGCCCATTAGATCTGTTAAGCTTGTTGCAAAATCCACACTGTAACCTTATATGAGCACAGGTAGTCAGAATCATCTGACCTGTTCTCTCTGCTGCTTTCTGATGCTAGGTAATAGATTGCTACATATTAATGCAGGTAATACTGGGAGGCATCAGTGACTTCCTCCTGATTGGCTGAACGTGCACATTTTCAGGGCAGGAACACTTAGACAAACCTTTGTTGTAGAAATGTGTCTTTGCTCATAGAACTAGGGTTACAGCATACAGAGCAGAGGTTTACTCTCCTTGTTTGTAACTATTAGTGTATATCAGGAAAGTTGAACTGGGGCACCATGATTGAGAACTGATGCTGCTGATGAGGCTGCAGTTTCTCCTGAACACCTCAGCCTCCCTGCAGAGATCAAAGAGCTGCCAGCTTCAGCATTTGCACGCACGCACACATCCATCCAAATAAGCATCATATAACTCTTGTTCCAGCCTGCAGTTAGTAGGAAGAGATATACACTAATCACTTCAGATCAGCAGTGAATTTAAGTAGCAATCCACCATAAAACAAAACGAACTTGCGAGACAGAGAGGGGGACGGTGACAGTGACTGCAGCCTTGTTATTCACTAAACAGGTTTTGCATTGTCATGTGAACATAATGGCACTCAGCAGTGTGCAGTAGTACTGAATGTAGAAGAGCTACAGCTTAATCTTTAGAGGAGAAATTAGAAGTAAATATTTACGAAGCATTAGGTGAAAGGAGTGGACCCTGACAACAGGGAATAAAAGGAAAGAGAAATCAGAAAAGGAGATGGTACAATAGGAGATCAAGTAAAAAAAACAAAAAAAAAAACAGGGTAGAATATGGAAGTAAAACATGAGGAGATGCAGTAAAGGATATATGCAGGGAAAATAAATAAAGGATTCAAGACAAGAAAGAAGGAAGGAATTAAGGAGGAGATTAAGCAGAGAAGAGGACATCCTCTCATTTTTTGTGCTGTTTTCTGAGTAATGAGGCTGTTAATTAGTAGAGGCATGCATGGTTTATTAAATCAAAGTGTTTACAACTATCACTGTCAACGAGGTTCTCACTGCTCCTCACTGATGTTGCCATGGCAATTACAATCTCATAAATGTGTTTTATTGATGGTCCAACTCATAAGGAGTTTTACAGTAACCATCAGCCTAATTATTTTAAAAGTAATGTTTTTTGTCACTGAATAATTTAACTGTTCTTTATGTGGACCCTCCTCTCTCTGTAATAAATGAATGAGACCACATAATGTAAATGTTCAGTCTGAGACACATTCTCTTTCTCAGCAAAGTAGAGAAAAAAAAACATCTAACTTTAAGAAATGTTTTTACATTTTCTTTCTTGGACTATTATTGTAATTTGTAAGGCTGAAAAAAGAGGATAGTTATGGTGTTTTCTTCACCAGGCTAGTTCAGGTTTCATGTAAGTTGAGCTGCATCTAACAGTTACAGTGTGTTTCATATTTACAATTCTAATAAGATAAACGAAAAGCAGCAACCCCCCAGAACCAGGGAGTATTTGACATTTTTGCTTGAATTTATTTTCTATTGATTTATCAACAGCCCTACATGTAAGTAAGATTACTTTAATCAAGTTGACAGGGACTGTCTTGGAAACCTGTGTTTTCACATGGGAACCAAGGTATCCAAATCTAATCTATCCTTTGCCTGCCACTTAGAAAATTTATTTTGCTGTTGGGTGAAGACATGAACCATGAACATGAAAGACAAAAAAAAAAAAACAATCACATGCAACACTACCTTAATTCCTGAAGAGCTGCAAAAAGCAGCACAATGTCAAACTGTTAGTTTCATTTCCAACACATAATGCACAAAACGACACACCACCTCCACACTACAAATCTCATTAAAGCATTACACACAGCATTGCCAGCAGCTTCTATCAAGCTATTTTGTGTGTGTGTGTGTGTGTACTTGTACCTCTGTCTTTGTGAGAATCGTCTTGGGTATAATTCTATCGGAGTGAGGACTCCTCATTTTTTTTCAGACTCCTTTTGGTGGGTATAACACTTGGTTTTAGGGTTAAGGATAAAAACATTTTGGTTAGGATAACAACTGAGGTTAGGCATCTAGTTGTGCCGGTTAAGGTCAGGGTAAGGGTCTATGGAATGCATTATGTCAACAGCAGTTTATAAAATAAATTTTCTGTAGGTCAGTAACAAACTTACAACCTCTACAGTGGTTTAAAAAAAAAAACACAAATATATGATCTTACAGATGTTTGCAATTTAATTGTGTCTTTAAGGGGGATTTACATTATAAAGTAAGGTCCTGCCATCATGATGCCCTTTGAAATTTTTTTCAGTGAAACCTGAAGGTCTTTTGAGGTCAAAAAAATTCTCTGCAGATGTACAAGTGGGTAATTGGTGCTCTCCTGAATTGAGACTTTTAACCATTTCAGCATACTACTCTGCACGGTTTTCTACAAATGTGCAGGAGATTGCCTCTTTAGCCTGTAACTTTATTTCCAAGCTTTTTTTTTTTCTCTCTTCTGTCAGGAAACAAGGAGAGAAATAAAGCAAGAAAGATGAAATTTCACACACACACACACACACACACACACACACACACACACAGTTTCCCATTCTGCCTCTGATACACACAAACACACATCAAGGCCAGTCAGGCTCAGGGTTGGTTTATCTGCAGCCTGCAGTGAGTTGTTGGAGAATGCTGTGCTGCCAGTCTTTTCTCTGGTACTGCTTGCGCTGTGTGTGTATGTGTGTGTGACCATGTGCATATGACTGTCTGTGTGTGTGTGAATAGAAAGTGAGGGAGATACAGCAGAGTGCCAGTGTATGTGTGTATCTGAGTGTGAAGCGCATAGGAAAACAAGCAGCCCGGTTTGGTGTGTGTATGTACACTGCGGTGTTTGTGGATTCGACAAGGCAGACTAAAGTGACTGAGGCCTGGGGATGCTGTTGCAGGAGGAATGGGACAAACACTAATACACACAAAAACGAACACAGTGACATAGCAGCGTGCTGCTGCTTTCTATCACAGTTGAAGTGATGCAGCTGATTGAGCTGAGCATAATATAGTTCCCTCCTTTAGTGTTTATAAATGCAAACATGAATGTTAAATAGCACCAGTGAAAATATTCGGCAAGCCAAGTTTTAAAAAAATTCTTTGCTTCTTTTGCCTTCTTATGAATCTGTGCAGAAACATGCACTTCTTTTAGGCTTACCCACTTCCTTCACCTATGAATGGGATAGAACATGTCAAATTGTGTATATGAATGGGATTTTGTCAGCTGTCTAAATCATGTAATCCACATGTGTTGCAGGACTCAGCCCAGGAAAGTGTAATCACCCGGGACATCCACCGCACCTTCCCTGCACACGACTACTTTAAGGACTCAGACGGAGATGGACAGGACTCACTGTACAAGATCTGTAAGGTGAGGTTCACGTGGTGTAGAGGTTGTTGTGGGGCATCCATCATGCAACAGAGTTGGCTGTCACTAACATCTGGAAACTTTAAATTCAGTCAATGCAGAACCAGACATTACTGGAGCATAAGCAACATTTTTTATATACTCTTTCATGCTGTCTTTGACAATTTTGGAAAACTTTTCTGCAGTGAGATGAGAAGTTGATTCTGTAATGTGTGCTAAAGCTTCTAAAGTGTGTGCCTGTCCCTATGGAGCCAGGCACTAGTTGGTTTTTTTTTTTTTTTTTTTTTTTTTGCTTTGTGGTCTGGCAAGCCTGAATAGGAATTTGCTTGGCATTTCAAATTGGCTCTTTAAGATATGACTGACAGTGCCCGCATTTACTTAGACATCAACATGAACTCTTCCTACACATGACATATCAGACGTACTGTATGCACTGCCCAGTGGACAGTCAGTAATCGTTTCTTCCAATTCTGTAGTGGACAAACTTGGTGGCTGTTATGTAGGTGGCAGATATCTCTCAAATTAACCACTAAAAATTGTTCTACAAAACCACATTTGAGGCAAGAGATAACCCATTCAGTTACAGAACACTTCATGCTTTTATGAAACCGTTTTTAAACAGTTTAAATAGTTTAGGACAATTTAGAGGCAAAACTCATCATTTGTGCTCAATAATTAGGTTATTAGTTCTACTTTGTGCTGTTTGACTAATCATGAGTAGATGTCCTCAAGACTAAAATTTAGCAGCCAATATGAGCTTGTGAGATGTAGCCTGACTTTGCAGAGCTAATGAAAGAATGTAAGCTACATCAAAAGTGAGTTTTCCATTAAAATACAGCATTTGATGTTGTATTGCTCATTTTAGGTTTCAGTCATAATGGCAGCTAAATATATCTGAAAAAACATGGCTAAGGGGACATCATCATTATCCTTATAATAAATTTTACATAATTATATTTTATAATTAACGATATCAGTGAGGCTGTACTAATTTACTATACAAATTCTGAAATCCATTTTGAAGAAGAGTTAGTTGAAAAACCTGTCAAACCTCTTTTAATGTCTGAGAGACGCAACAATCTAATGAAAAATGATTCTTAAAAAACAAGCAGCAGTGTCTTATTTCTGTTAAAATGAAAAGGGGAAACATGGTTTAAAGAGAGAGTCCCAGTGGACTCACATCCCGAGGTAATTATCTGTGAAGACACAGAGTACATTTTATTCAGACAAAAGCCCAAGGTCAGCACTACTGTAATGTATTAAAGCCAGTCTTAATCTCTGTCACTGTCCTTCTCTTAGCATGATTGCTGCTGTAAACTCAACCAAGATGTTTTTTATGTCCACAGATGACTGTGGATTACCCTGCAATATAACCAACAGTTCTATTGCTGACACTAAAACAACTAAATGTAAAATCTGTATGTGAGAATATTTAGAAGTTAATAAATAGTCAAACAGTTAACAGTTTACCAGGATTGGGAACTACTGAAGATAAAATTGTATCTTTAATATAAATTCCTTAATATACAACTTTCTGGACACCCCTCACCCCCACGCATGAGGGAGGGTATGGTGGCTTTCTCCTCAAAATAAAATGCGATTATGTGATTAGAGCCAATGTTTGGTTTGTCCGTTCTGGTTCTGGCTACTGAAGAAACATGGTGGTGCATCATGGCTGCCTCTGTGAAAGGAGACCCATTCCCTATGTAGATTTAAAAAGCTTACTTTAAGGTCGGTATCTTTGCGGTGATTACACAATAATGACAACATATTTATCAATATTGAATTTAATTTTAATTGTCACCTTGAAAAGAAGGCCCTGCACGCCATCAAGCACTACACCATCCTTTAGAAAAGGTTTTCCAGATACAAACATGTTTTTTTTTTTATTTACAAAGAAAAACACAGTAAAAGTGAAACAGAGTAGATTTGTGAAATAATAATGAATACTTCGTTGAACAGAACAATGCCAGTGTGGCGCAAAATGCACCTTACACAGCATTCAGAAGGTGTGCATTAAACACAAATCTAAATCTATCATAAAAATGTTTTTTTTTTTTTTTTTCCTCTTCATTACAATTGGATATAGTTGTAGAATGATGGAGTACAACTTTTTCTTTCTGGTACTGCTGAAGGAGTGTATGGTGGGTCAGTGCTCTGGGAGAACCCGTCAGGAAGGGTTAGCATCCTGTCTGGACCCAACTAGGTCAGTGGCGAACCAGCCTTCATTTGTATGCAAATCCATGTAGATTAGCTGCTGATAAGGTTGGCTGGATCTTCAGGCTTGAATGGGTTACAGGCACAGAGGATCTAGGACAAAGTTTATATTCATTTTCATATCTTACTCAGTACTATGCCTAGAGTCTTTTATTTTCTAACCTTTATTCTCTCGGGAAGGTCGCCTGAACGCCCTGCTTTTTTTTTTTCCCCAGTGATAATCTACTTCTTTCTCTTAATGTTCCACTCAGTCACACTTCCAACTAGCCTGTACAACTTAAGACATTTACTGAAAGGGGTTAACTGCCTCAAAGATACACTGACTTTGGGTTTTCAAGGAGAGCAGAACATTATTCTTCTAGTCGGCGTAGGGGTTCAAAACCTTTGACTCTCAGATAAAGAGTATATCTTCAGTATTTCCATGGAAAGTGAACTTAAATAAAGCATGGAAAAAGTAAACATAACACTTTAACTTCATTACTGAAGCTAATGTTACATATCCTAGTGATCCTAGTATTTCCATGCACACAATATTCAAGATACTAATTCATATCCTGGTGACTACCTTTCTAATCAGATTTCTGTATACTTTCTGTAAACGGCAGCAGCAGGGTTTGCTAGATTTGCTAGGTTTGTCTTGCTGAATCCCTTCCTATTCAATACTTATTTAATATGATCAATATCTAAGTTATTCTCAAAAGCATTTCTTTCATCATTTTTTTCTGGAAAAAAGTAAATGAAACACATTCATGGGATTTATTGTTTTAGATTCTAGGACAAATTGACAATTATATCCCATTTGCTTTTTTGACGAGGAAATATTTGTGCTTTTAACAAAAAAGTAGTAGCTCAGGCATCTCTTCTGTTGAGCAATGACATTTGCGAGTGTTTGTTAAAGGTCACAAAAAAAAACGGAAATATTGAACAGACAGAAATAGCTAATTTTCTTTCAAACAAAGACCATCTTTACATAAATAACTGCAGTTAACAACTGTTGAGAAAAACTATGTTCCAAAGCTGGACCTTTAGTTATTTGCTCCAATACAAATGTCAATGCGATTTTAAATGATGTTTTCGAACTTCTGTAACAGTACCTGTAGGCCCTGGGTACACTTTGGCTGTCTATAGCAGGATTAATCTTTACCTGCATATTTTTGTCAGTGTGTTGAGGCAATGAACCAAAACACTTTTCTTAATACTGTTGCTTTTGTAGTATTCATACCTGACAGACTTTTTTAAGATTATAGATGCATGGGGTACATTTGCTCACAATGAGGATCCAAGGCTTACATTGTGGTTTTTAGGTAATTACCATTAACATGTTAGCACTTTCTAAAAGTTTTCTGCAAAGTTGCATACATATAAGAATAAGACCATGCTTATTATTTTGAGAAACTAGGCATATAAATTGTAATAATCCACCCCTCTGAGCCTATTATCTGCTCAGGCTAACAAATTTAGATTTCACCCACCAGGACCTCCCCCATCCATCTGTCAGCATGCATGTCTCCCAGCCGAGTTGGGAACGTGTGAATCCCACACTCCATCAAGCATGTCAGCCTGCAGATTACACTCCAGACAGCTCCACAAGATTTCTCCATTATCTCCACATCAAACCCCAAATTAGCTGAAGAGATCAGCAGTGAAGCTTTGGACGTCCACACTCATTTGTCAAGCAAGGAAAGGGGGGAAGAAATCTTTTAACCTAGTATATGGAGGTTTGAGTGCCCTTACAGTTGATGTGTCCATCAAGGAGAAAGCATCCTGCCAAAATGTCTGTGACAAAGATATTGAACCCTCACCAGCTTAGTCATTTCAAGTGGTTCTCAAAGGGCTGAGAAAAACAAATATTTAAACATGTTAAAGTAAAATAGGCTGTTTAATTGAATTGACACTCTGATATCTTCTGCTACGTCTCTGGGTCATACACAGTTCTAGTGCTGCTGATCTCTCAAACATTTTAATCTTCTGAACTGTATTGTAGAGGTCAGGGGAGGTGTCTTATCTCAGAATGGATTTTGGGCTGTCTTGTTTGGTTCCGCACTTCGCTTCCACTTCTTCGTACGCCTATAAAGACAGGCATTAGAGTTAAAATGTTTCCTGTTCTATGTTAATAAATGTTTCTTCCAGCTAGTATGCCTTTGAAGAATACAGGCAGATAAGCTCTGGAGGTGTGTGACATCATATTCACATTCTCTTCTACAAAAAAAGTGTAGGTCAAGTGGGTTTAGACACTTTTTCCTTTCCCTGGATCCTTGTTTAGAGTGTGAAAAAGCATGTCTGTTTGCTCATTAGCATGATTGGTGGGGTGTGTCAGCTACCGACCGCTTTGAGACAGCGCCTCTTCTGAACGGTCATCTGAAGGTTACTCTCCAAGTTTAGTCTTTCATACTTTAATGACCAAACCACCTGCGTGTCTTACGTTGGACAGGCTCACTTTGCTCTTGCTGCAGCAGTGGAGTTTTCTCCGGCTGAGTTTCTTTTAGTTTTTTCTGTACCGCACAGGATTCATTAGGCTTTAACAAGGCCTGTGGATTTGGCCTTCCCACCCCATCCTACACTTGGTTTATTAATCCCAACTTAAGTATAAGTAGTAATTGATGCACATTTTTCTAAGTTGTATTGGTGCGTAAATTGTATATAAGTAGTATAGAGAGAGTATAGTGAGTATAGTCAGCTGACTTTAAAGCAGCTATAATCGCTATTTTATTAACTAACAAAGACTCCGATAAAGCAGCTGTTCCCAACAAAAGGTGTCACTCTACAGGCTGTGGTTAGACTGTGCAGTTTGTAATTGTCACTGTCAGACAGGAGGTAGCAGTAAAGTATGCAGATAAGTGGAGGTCAGCTACAGGTCTCTAAACAGATTATCTGGACTATGATTCAGCCAGGAGCACTATTTTTAGCTATTTCAAATGCTTAACACATAAGAAATGAAAATTGTTGTATTTGTCATAAATTTTTGCCTGGCAAAGGCAGCATAAAACAACATCTCACATTACACATCACATTGTCCATCCAGTGAGGCCAAGAATATTCCCATGTGCATCACTAATGTCACGTCCATGGTAAAGGTATGTAACTCTCCAGTGTTAACAGGACATGCCATTAGCACCTCTATAAGACAATCAGTAAGCAACTTCAAAATGTCCACTTAATAATCAGTAATGTGGGTGACAATAGTTGCTGATCCTCCCAGGATATTGAAAACCCATAAGTTGCACCACAAACCATTATCATGTCAAAACATTACATCTGTCAATTCCAAAAAATATATTATTATTAAAATATTAAAATATTTATTACCATTGTCAAATGAAAACCTTGTCTTCAAAAAGTCAGCTTTATCTAATAAAGAGCATTTTCCTGACCACCAAGCTTTTTGAGTCTGTTTATCTAATTTTATTTTATTTTATTATTTAAATTTAGTTTCACTTGCTTTAAGGCTATGTTGATGTTAAAATTAATATGTGTAGAAAACAAAGTTGTAACATTACACTATATGTACATTTCTAAATTGTAAATAATCATGATCAAGATAAGTGATCTCTGATGTCTGGCTTACAGAATAGCCTAATTTATTTTTTCCCTCTTTCTCCTTTTTATTCTCACAGGCCTACTCTGTTTATGATGAAGAAATTGGTTATTGTCAGGGTCAGTCGTTCCTTGCTGCTGTTCTCCTGCTACACGTGAGTAACTTCCATCCTTTCACTGCACCTCCGTTTTTATGTAAGAGTCACTTTACATGTATTGAAGATCTTGCTTGTGCTTTTTCCTTGCCTTGGGCTTTCAGAATAAAAGCTTACTGTAGCTACTGGAATGTTACCTTGATGCTGCTACAGGCTATGTTTGAGGACAGCAGCCAAACAGATTATCAAGGTTATCAGTTTAACAAAGAAAATGTGTCACCTGCTCCTACAATTCACTGTTTCTATAGAAACTAAGTTTGTTAGCTTGTACAGGGTTTGCTAAAGCAGAACCAAGACAATTAATATATTCAATGGACTCTGAGAAAGAGATGGAAAAATGTCTGTGGCTGAAAAGAAAGTTGCTGAGTGCTTGAATGAAAAATAATTTATAGCAGAATGATTTGGATGAATAGAGGGAGTGAGAGTGTGAAATAAAGTAAAGCTTGAAAGCATGAGACGCTGTCATAGCAAAAAAAATGAGGAGTGGGAAACAGGTGGACAAGGCTCTCATTCACTCCTGCACATTTATTTTCAAGCTCACTGGGAGACACACAGTTATATTTCCCCCTTTCTTTGCATATTTTAAGATTTTTTTTTTTACTATGTGTTTTGTGCTTCTTATTTGTTTTTCTTGTGCTGAAACTCATAAAACAGGGTACAACATACCTGAAATGTTATTTGAGCTAGATATTGAGACAGATTGAGGCATGCTAGAGCTGCAAGACACATGGAGGCGGGAGACCCACGCTGCAAGAGAGAGGGTGGTAGAAGTTTGGTCAAAGTCCAAATGACGAAGGCAGTAGAGGCTGAAGAGGAGAAACAGAGGGGAAGAGGAGAGGAGGGCAGAGGTCAGGAGGAGGTGGAATAAGGAGAGATGTTACTCTCACAAAGTATATGTGGTAAAGAGGAGAAAACGAGAGGAGGAAAAGAGGAGAAAAATGGAGGAAGTTATGCAGAAGCCGGCTGTAAAGGTGAGGAGAAAGAGAGATAAAGGGTAGAGCTGCAGTAAAAAAGAGTGGTTATACAGGAGGAGGTAGAGAGAGGAGAGATTATAGAGGAGAGAGAAAGGAAGAAGGGAGAGGTTATAGAGGAGATGTCAGGAATATTAATAGGGGTTCAGGTTTACCTGCAGGAGCCCATTCAGCCCCAAACACATACTGTCACTCTGATTAAATATCACCTCACCTCGCTGTCTGCAAGTGTGTATGTGAGGAGAAATAAACTCATATGCCCACACAAACACAGCAATACACAGATTCAAGCATTACGCAGTGATACAGTAAAGCATTTTAGAAAAAGCATGTTTTTATATGCAGTTTCTTACATAATTTCTTACATAATTTATTGCCTTCTCTGTCCCCCAAAGTCATTCATACCTTTACATTTTGAGATATTGGCACAAATGGGTGTGGTTTATCCATAACATCAGAAATAAAAATGAACCCGTCATCAATGCGCTCGTCTGTAATTGACATCCAGATAAAGAATGAATCTGTTTCTTGTCTTGAAACCTTTGTGTTGTTATCAGATGTATTACAGGGGTCCAGCGTATATTGTTTTTGTTTGAGACTCTAGATACATATTTTAGTTTAACTCCAAATAGCTGTTAATGTACAGTTCCCCATGTGGTTTCAGATGCCTGAGGAACAGGCCTTCTGTGTGTTGGTGAAAATCATGTACGAGTACGGTCTCAGAGCTCTCTACAAGAACAACTTTGAGGATCTTCACTGCAAGTTCTACCAGCTCGAGAGGCTCATGCAGGTTAGTGATAAAGTGCTTTCTATTATTTGAAATGAAATGTTACAGTCTAATGTAAAGTAATCAAGTGCTGAAAGGACCATTCTCACTGGTTGGACAGACAGTTAGATGAAATGGGGGTGTGAAGCGTGAGGTGCCACTGTTTCTGGAAGTGTTCATTCCCATTCAGTATTTCCATTACAGATGTTTTTTTTTTTTAAATTATATATTTATTTTTAGGTAAAATAGAGCTTTTAGGAGGGCGTGTAATGAAAATTGTGGATGTTTCTTGCTTAAATGCACCTTAAATGAAAAGTAACTTAAATAAGTAACCTAATTCCTACTTTAAAGATTTTATCAGACACAGTGTAGTGTACCATCAACCCCTTGTAAGAACCAGATATTTTCTAACACAATTGTTAATATTTTGTACCGGTTGTTTATCCAGAGAATTTTATGCCCATTCAAGTCAGAACTAAGTCACTTAACAGCCATCCATCTATTATCTACTGCTTTCTTTCATCCACTTATCTACCACCTATTCCTGCTAACCAGGGTCACAGGGATCTGGAGACAGTCCCAGCTGGCATTGGGCAAGAGGCCCAGTACACTTTTGCCAAATCACTAGTCTGTCACAGGGCTGATACATAGACAGACATTCACACCTATGAGCAATTTAAAGTCAATGATTAACCGAACCCCCTGTCTGTGGACTCTGGTCTCTGGGAGCAAGTAGACACAGGGAGAACATGACAGACACAAAACAGAAAGACCCTGGGTTAAGTGAGATTTAAACCTGGAGTCTTCTAACCACTGCTTCACCGTGCCACCTTCTCACATAACATTTTCTGTGAAAATTTTATAGAAAAAGCTCAGTAGGAATTAAATAGTTCTCCAGTTTCACATTTCTATGATGTGCCTGCAAAACACTCCTACTTGTTTGTTGATCTTTATTTTTATTATCTTATTGTTCATTCATCGCCATTTTCTCCACTTCTGGCTAAAGATGAAGAAATTAATAATCACCACTTAGTGGTGGAAATGTGTATGATTTGGCTTGGGGCCTACTATGCTTATAGCTCGAAATTTAAAATGTTAATCAGTACCTTGGGCTTAAGTTTAAATTCCAAAATTCACTTAACATACCCAGCTCTGGTTATTCAGACCAGTCTCAAGGTCCATTGATCACATTTTCCAACATTTTTACCGAGAATGATGGTCCCTTAAGGCTTTTTCATTTAATTAATAATTGAATGCAAAGTTTGTACAATGATGGGTGCCACTTAAAAGAAAGAACTGGACAGAAAAAAGCTTTATAGGATGTGTTTGTGTTTTCCATCAAAGCTAGGAGCCTGTGGTCATATTAAGTTTTGTTAAGGATGTTGCCAGTGATTGCATCATCTGTGGGTTTTGTGTTTACTTTTGTTGACATGTTGCTTCTGATCACAAAATAGAATATAACAAGAATTCAATTTTGCGTGTGTGTGTGTGTGACTTGCAGTCTCTGTAAGCTAAACAGTTTTCTTTGTCTGTATTGAGGCTGATCATTGCTGATGTAAAGTACCATCCCACTCAGGTATTACAGCCTGCTTACTGAATACAGTTTAATTTGGCTCTGAAATCTATCCGGGCCCTTCTAGCACCAAGACCAACTTGGTTAGCATCGACCTAATGGGATGAATGTAAATATGTTAGCATTGACTGCTAATTATTAGCATATAGGTGTTAGCTTACTATCTGATTGAATCAGGGGTCATGTGGCATGGTATTGCCACATGACTTGATCCCATCAAATGGATCGAGTGATCCCCTTGATTGCCAAAGTCTCACTATCTGGCTAATTTAATCTTTTATTTATTTAATCCACTCACATATGCGCGCACACACACACACGCACATTTTGGTTTTGATTCCTTGTGGGACAGTTATTTTAATTTCCTGAAGACTTACACTAAACTTGATTTTGAGGTTAATCTTAAACCATGTCATCACTCTAAAAGCCATTATTTACATGGTTAACAAGGAAACGCGCACGCACACACACACACACACACACACTGCAAGTCAAGTAAGATTTTGTTTATATAACCCAATATAATAAAGATTGACCTCAAAGGACTTCACAGTCTGTACAGTGTATAACCCTCTTCGTCTTCAGCCTTTCTTAAACCTATAACTTTCTAAAATACATATTCATCCATAATATAATATTGGCAATACTGAATTCTGGGTCTTATACACCCTGTTCATTATATGAAACCAATGCTCATCCTCATTGCAGATTTAGAAATGGCAGATTTTGTGAATGTTGTTGCTTTAAATAAAATGTCTTTTAATTTTTATAGAATTTCTGGAGGTTTAATGAAAAATTGAAATCTGTAAAATTGAAATGACAAGCAGAGCTAATTCTTTAGATATATGTCTAAGAACTGTTTCATCTGATGTTTCACCTTTGTGGTGCTCCTTCTCCTCTATTTCTACAGGAACAGCTGCCAGATCTGTGGTCCCACTTTCAGGAGCTAAACCTTGAGGCACACATGTATGCCTCCCAGTGGTTCCTGACCCTTTTTACTGCCAAGTTCCCCCTGTGCATGGTTTTCCACATCACTGACCTGCTGCTTTGTGAGGTACAATTTGCCTGCACTACATTATATTATGAGCACTGAAAGAGTGATTTGGTCCACATTATCTGAAGTCCAGTGAGGAAATGGTCAACACTGTGGAAAGATGGTAGGTAATAGGTGTTAAGGAGGTAATAAAGGAGGAATTGAGCAAGGTAGATGCGCAGTGGCAGAGGTCACAGAGAAGTTAAGATAAGATAACTGCCATTAAGGAGGAAGGAAACAAGGTAAGGGAGAGAAGAGAATCCATATGTTTCTAACATATGGATTCCATTTTAGTCATTTCAATCCATATGTTTCTAACATATGGATTGGTTGAAATTAACCACTACTGACCAGCAATCACATGACCACAAGTAAAGGAGGGCACTTAGGGAAAAGCTATACCAGCACCAGCACTGATCTGTACCACTGTTCTTGGTCTGTAGCAGCCCAAAGACTGCCTGACAGTCATACATTCAATACACATCTCTTTATAGAGAGGACATGAGCTGTGAACTCTATAGGACACACCCTGTAGACCCTCATATCTCTAACATCAGAGAAACCTTTCTCTTGATGTTAACCCCTGGAGTGTTTTCTTATGCTCATCACTGACTGTCCATTGCTAACACCATGCTGAAACAAAGTATTTTATCCGTGTACTTGGTACCAGTTCAATAGTGCACGTCTGAGTTTTGTTTCTATTACTATATAATCTGATCAGGAACTGCTTGAGTTAAAGAAGCAGAACTTTCAGCTGATCACCACCTTCTGGAGAGTTAGCTCTGATGACTTAAAGCTGCTATAAAGTTGAATCTGCACTAAGGGTGCATCTGACTGAGGCCACAACTTAGAGCTGCAAAATAGAAAATAAATATGATGCTGGGTCCATAAAAAACAAAATAAGGGGGGGGGCAAGAATTAAACCTTGTATAATGCCACATCTAAGTTGAGCAGTTAAAGAACAGACATTACCCATAACAGCTTTAAGTCTGTCAGTTAATTTTTTTTCACTAATTTTGCTGGTGAATTGGTTAATTAATATGATTCAGTGTATTAAATGCTGACCTTCAATGTGAAGGACATGAACTTATCCTGCACCATATACTAGAATTTACTAGAACTAAGTCATTTGTTTTGGTGTATTTATGTGTTTTGTATCCAAAGGGAGGAGTATGGTGATTATTAGTTTTTTATTTGTTTTAAGTCTTTTTACTATTTAGAAAATTGTTATGTAAAACAACTAAGTCACTTCCTCCTCTGCCACCATTTTTCCTCCACTTTTCCTCCCTGCCTCCCTGCCTCCCTCCCTCTCTTCCTTTTTCTGTCCTCCTATTGGCCCCAGGCAGAGCAATTAAAAGTTTCCCAGGCTTTTCTCACCCAATGAGCCGTATGATGAGAATCTGCTCATTAAACCAGAATTCTCCAGAAATTTCCTGCATCCTTCTCTGTCTTCATCCCTCTTCGTCTCACTCTATCATTTTCTCTCACTCCTTTGTTGCTTACTTTATCATATTGTATTTTTCATTGTTTATACCTGTTACAATCTTTTTTTCTTTCTGCCTCTTTCCCTTACCAGTATTATTCTTTTCTGTATTTTTACACATAGCAAACTCTGTCACGGCTTACTCTCTTCACCAGCTGTACTTGTTGACTCTTTATTTATATTTTTTATTGCCATCATCCTTTTATTTCTTCCTTTATTTCGCCTCTGTCCTTGTTCCCATTGTGAACTTTTTTCTTTTTTATTAATCACTCACTTCACACTTCCTCAGTCTTCAGTTAGTCGCTTCACAAGGTAACTTTGATAAAAATTTCACTATTCTTTAGTTCTCTTTTCCTTCTCAGCTACACTTTCCTTCCCATCTATAGGTTTATTTAATGTTTGTAATTCAACCTCTTTCTACTGCTTCATATCTAGAAATAGTAGATGTAGCTATGGGACATTTAGTCTCATGGTTTGCCATTGGTACAAGAGACCTGTGTTGTACAGACCGGTGATTTGCCTTGATTTGATTTAATTGCTTGATAGCTGTTGTTTTTTTTAGGTTGTGTGTAAAGCTCATCACATAGAACCAGTGCATCTCCTTTCTCTGTACATTTACCTCCATTTCTCTCTATGAATCTGTTTTGCTTGGATGCACATGCGGAAGTTATCTTTCTTTTCCCCAGTACTGTAGCACCATCTTGAGGCCTATAAAGATAGGTGTGCGATGGCAGAACTCCCCCTCTTTTCTCTATCTCCAGTTATTTTTAGAGCTGTCCACATATTTTTAGCTCTGTGTTGCCATGTGAACTGGTTGTCACGGAAACCAAGAAGACAGTGTTCCCATGTCGAGCTGACATCAGCTTTACATTTTCTTTCTTTCTGTGTCAAAATCACAATTGATGTATCATCAACAAAGGGAAAGACAAAACCTAGTATTATAGCATTCCTCTTCATATATCAGTGAATAAAAGCAAGCACAATAATCTGTTTCACACAATAATTTGTACAACAATCCACGATTTATTTAGATGCGCAAGTTTGTTTCAGCTTTATCTTTTTTTATGTTGAATTAAATTAACCTCGATCTCTGTTCTGCTGTACAAGGTGTAATTCAAAGCGGTGGCATCACTGAGGCTAATTTAAAAATTTCATACAATTTAAATTGTAAATAGTTTTCAGGTCAGACATCCTTCACCGTGATCTTCCACTGTAGATCCTACTGTCAGTATAGGCAGAAGGCTGTTGGGAAGACTTCCTTACACAGGACGTGTTGAAAAAGAATTAGAAAATAAATTGAAACCTTTTCCTAAGTAGCCATGAGACGGTAAAAGCTGGCTTCTATAGACCTAAATTATATTTTGGAAGAATTTAGCTGTATGTATGATTGGAACCTGCCGAGATACGTTGCTGTAAATTGCAATAAAATTCAATTCCTAATTAAAATGTTCAGTGTATCAGGTGCAGATATTCATGAACACAAAAGTTTGTGTGTGCTTGTTTGTGTATTCACATTGAATTCTCTTTCTTTCAGGGTCTGAACATCATCTTCAATGTAGCTCTCGCCCTGCTTAAGGTTTGTTCATTCATTTGTTTGTAACCATCTGTATAAATTAGCTCAACTCTTCAATTCTCATGTCAAAAATCTAATTTCTTTTAAATTCACTTAAAATGTGTTTTAGTCTTTGATGAACTTTGCTTAGGTAAAAAAAAAGAAATACATATTGTTTACATAAAAAGGTCCATTGTTTATGTGGAGGTGTGTTCAGTCTGATGTGGTAAGTAGAGATTGATTAATTAGTACTTGGCATTTCTCACCTCCTAGTGTTTAAATCAGAAACTGCATTTGGAAGTGAGGAGGTTGATCTGTTTGTTTGTGTTTGTTTTGTGGGGGGTTCATTTTATGGACTACCACATTGTAGTATACAGTATGTTTTGATTAGTATGCCACTAAACCATGCATCTACCATTTAGTATTTCTGTATTCCGCAGGGGCTTATTTGCTTGAGTTTTTTTTTTTTTTTATTTTTACCAAACAGTATGATGTTGCTACCAGCGGAGAATAGTGTAGAATTACTAGTTGTGGTGTTATTAGATCTGTTTGTGGTGGGAAGGATCAATGACTATATCACATTGCACGTTGGTGTCTGGTTGTTTGTTTGTGCATTAATTTAGTGGAAGTCATGCTGAAACCTCAAAACTATACACAAAGATGAAAAACAGGTCTGTTTGCCCATTTACGTAGCCAATGTCTCAGTGGAGAAACACACAGATTAATTAATTACACAAACCGTGTCTCGACATGTTTACAGTCATCTTTTAATTATTTTTCATGTAAAACTTGTGTGACACATTTTAACGAGCTTCACATCTAAATGAATTAATACAGGTGAAACTTTTAAACCTAACATATTTTTCTTCGTCTCCCAGTCAGCCTATAGCCATCAATATGTCCAGTCAATTATTCATTTATTTTTAATATCTGTGGATCACTTTAGACTTTTTGCAGTGTGTCTTTACACACAGAGATGCCCCTGTCAAGTTAGTTTTGCCTCCATAAACCACTGCTTTAATTTTGAGTACCTGTCAAAACTGAGTCCTGATCTAATTTTTATTATCCTACATAAAACAGCTAAACAGCATATATTACAACACCAATGCAGTTTAAAACAGGACTACAGTGAAAAAATTAAATCCAGTGCAGTTTTGCAGATTGTCTCAGGATAATAATGATAAAAATATTAATGATGATGACAATAATAATAGTAATAATATAATAATAATATGTGTTTTGCTTTTACACAGTAATGATGTGTAAATGATGAAGACCTCTGCACTAAATGACTCATACATGGTTGGTTTTAAAAAGCCCTCCCACACTATATTTTAGCAATAATGTATTCTGTCTGTAAGAGAGAGAAAGATGTGGTGGATTCAGTGGTCGGGAATGGAGAACAAATGAGGATGTGAGGAGGGTGGAAGGGGCTTCCACCATCTGCCTCCCATTGGCCAGGCATGACGGCATTCTCCCCCGAGGCTCCCTCCTCCATCCATCCTGCTCTCCACTCTCTTCTCTCATCACCCCTCCCTCCAACTGTGTTCACCTCCCTCCCTCTCCTGCTTAGCAGTCGGCATCCACATCACAACAGGATTATAAGCTATAGCGTTAGCAATTTGGATCTGAAGGAGAAAAGGAGGAGGAGGAGTTTTTGGTTTTTTTAATAATTTTTTTCTTCTTCTTCATCTTTGCCTCCAGTGGATGCTTGCTTGGAGCTCATGCTTTCCCTCAGTTCCTCATTCTCTCTCTTCTTTACCTCCTATTCTTTTACCTCCGCCACCTTCTCTTCTCTCTTGGCTGGTTATGTATTTCTCCAACAAGCTACCTCTCTCAACCATCCAGATCTCTGCAACGGAGCCGCCCCTGCTAGCTGTTAACTGTTAGCATTGCAAAGGGAAAGAGAGAAAGGCAGAGAGTGAGAAAGAGAGAAGTGGTGGACAGGAAACATTGTGGTTTCTTTGCCTCACCAACGCCAGGACCATCATTGCTGATAGCACTACACGCACTCGTGCAAACACTCAAACATTTAGCCTGTACTCTTGAGAGCCAGAAGTGACTTTCCATCTTTAGGAGCTGGCGTAGCATTTAAAGGATCTACCAACTGATCCAAACTGGATGCCCGGCTGCTGCTGCTGCTGCTAATGGAAATCTGCCAGGGGAACAGACGCTGGAACTGTTAACTGGATGTGCTTTTACTGTTTTATGTGGGTTGGAAATGGATAGAGTTCAGATAAGATTGTTATAACAGTGAGGAAGGAGAACAAAAAAAAACAGCAGCTTGCGTGCTTATAGCAAGCACAGGGTTTTACATGTTTTATAACATCTTTCCATTCAACTCATGCATAACTGCCTTGAATCTGACTCATCGAGTTCAGCATCCACTCAGCCATAAGCCAACACAAACATGCAGCACATCATCTTCCCCTGAAGGCAGAAATGTGCCATGCTGCTGTGCTAACAGATCACATCTCCTTGCTACTGCCATGTCGCTAGCACCGTCTACTCAGTCTTAGACTGTGACTCTTCAGATAAAAGGATTCATATAGTTACATTTGTCCGTTTTACATTTCAAAGTAAGCTGAAATCCTGTCAGGTGCAGCCTCCCATTTGGAATCGAGGTAAAATGTATCAGAAGCTTTGATGTGTTGTTTCATAGGCACTGAGCCTTGAGTATTAAGGCCACTTTGTTGTGCAGACTGAGAAGGATTTTCTTTCTGTCTTTGAAGTCTAACGAGTAAGGAAAAATAAAAAAGGTTGAGTGCTTATCCATCTCTGCTGTTTGCTAGAGCAGCAGCCCACGTGTTGAGCAGCTTTGTTGCTAGGCAACCGCATACTGGAGTTGGTTGCAGGAGTTTGGCAGTGGAAGATGACACTGAGTAGTGTGACTGGATTTCAAAGTGAGTCTGGCAGATAGCTGGGAGACTCGGCATTATGTCTGAAGCAGCATCAATGCATTATTTCCTGACTGTTATTCAGTTGCACCTGGTGAACATTTCTGGGCTCTGACAGTGGTACAAGCTGAGTGGCCTCCACCAACGTCTGTCCACCTGTCCAAATTGTGTTTTGCCCAGATGAACTGGATCAGTGTTAATGCTGAATGCCCCGGATGTTTGGACTGTGTCTGCTGAGTTGCTCGGTGTTCCAATAAGAGGCTCTTTGCTTCTTTCCTAGCTGGTATCCTGAACAGTGTGTTGTAACACTGCTTGATGTGGCATTATCGGCTTCTTATCCCAGAAGGTCCATCACTTTGTTCACCAGGACTCAGCCAGGTGGCTAGACATTGACGTAAAAACAAACCTCACCTAAGTTTGGCCGCCCATACCAACCTGTCTGCTCCCAGTCCACCCCACTGTAACTCTGCTCCAAACAAGAAACCCACTGGAACGTTTGGACGACACGCTGGAGTCATTTGCCACCCTGGCCCCGGAGCGGGATCGTCCCTCTCCCTCGCCCTGTCCCACCCCGCCGCCATCTCCTCCACCCTCCCCTCCGCCCTCTCCTCCCCCTATACCAGCCCTGACCCACCATCTGCCGCTTCCAGCAGTGCGTAGGGCAGTGGAAGATGGAGAAGGAAAGGCGGAAGAGAGGCCCCACAGCAGTCAGGCCTCAGCAGACTCATTCTGCAGGGTGATGGATCTCCTTGGGATGGGACACCGGCTCTTCGTCCCCAGGCTGCTGGCGGTGAGAGGTGGGGGGCGCTGGGAAACAAATTCTGGATAAAGAAAATGAGCATGTACGGATGGTTGGGTTTAGAGTTATAAAGGTGACTTGTGATGATGACAGACGATGGGGAAATAGCACGCTAGCATGTCTCACAAAAGCAACCAGTTTTTCCACTTCTGAGAATGGCCAAAACAATACTTACTGCATTTACTGTGATGAACCTTTGACATCTGACCCTTGATGTCCTCTGAACTTGAATGTTACAAATTCAGCTCATGCCTAGAATCGCCTAGTATTATATTTCTAAGAGATGGCGAGCTTGTTTGCTTTATGGCATAAGCCTCGGACTCTGCGTGTATAGATTCGTAGAGACGTAGAGAAGAGAAGAAGAAGCTCTTGGACTTGGTTCAAGACAGGACACTTATCCCCTCAGTTCTCCATGTTTATGTTGGACCATAGAATTTGATTGTAATTGTTCCCAAATCCTCCTGTAGTAGAAGCATGATCTAGTAAAGACCAAGCTGATAGAGAAGATACAATATGTCCTGTGAGTAATACACCCTAATATCACACATTCGGACGTACCTCTGTGTCTATGTGTCTTTGTACCACAAGATGGTGGTATTGGTATATGTTTGAGTCCTTTTTGAACAACTCCATGCTCTTTTTATAGTCACCATTCACAACATGCATGTAGTTGGAGAGATTCTCACTCAGATTTGCCCAATACAATGTCTGTCTCATGCTGTCAGCTGCTGGACAGTAGCCTGAGGTTTTGTACATAGTTCCAATGCAGCTTCATTATCACTAGGAGGGCATTGTGCTTTGACACTTTGTAGGCAATAACTTTCCTGTCAAAGTCTGTCAAATTCCCTAACTCACGGGCTGCTGCACCATTGCAGCCCAGTGAATGTGTTTGTCAGTAGTTTTGGTTAGATTGTATGCATTATGTTCTTGGCAAATGAAATTAGAGCTAATCTTTTCTTAGGACAGAACAAGTAGATCAGAAGGATGGGATGTGATAGAATAGAGTAACAGGCAGTTTTCATCCTCCAATTATGAACGATGGAAAGTGACTGCTGTTTTGACGGAAAGGGACAAGTCATATAATTTTACAAAACAATACTGCAGCTTTAAAAAAAAAAAAACTAGCTAACTAATGGACAAGCAAAGTATCATGCAGTTTGACAATTCAAATGAGTTTTCCCTTTTTCATCTTTGAAGAGCAGAATTGTAGTACAGCTGCAGTATATTGTTATCTCTCCTCCCCTTTGGCATTGTAGGATAAGCATTTTTTTTTGTGCTTTATTCAGTTAAATGTGATTTTATCTGTGTCAACCTCCACGATTATATAATGACAACAAGTGCAAAGAACAATTTGTTGAAGGTTACTAACCTGACTGACTTGTTTGTCTATCTCCACCACCTCTCCTCTCCTCCCACCTTCTCACATCTTGCTCCAGACATCCAAAGAGGACCTCTTGCAGGCAGACTTTGAAGGAGCCCTCAAGTTCTTCAGAGTTCAGCTCCCTAAACGCTACAGAGCTGCAGAGAATGCCCGAAGGCTAATGGAACAGGCCTGCAACATCAAGGTAGGCAGCTCTACAAGCAAACACACATATTTGCTGACCGTAAGCCTATCTGGATTTTAAAATGCCTAGCTCTCAAACAGTATGTCGACTGAATGCTGCTGTAATTGCTGAATTCCCTTGCTTTTACATTGTATAAAGTGTTGCACAAGTGTGTACACACACACACACACATCATTCCAGGCATGACTGGAATTAATGTACGAGTCCAACAAATTTTTTTATGTTGCTAGAGGTTGTTCTTTTAGTTTAAGTGGTTTCTTTGTGGGCAAAGATGTGGCTCAGGGCAGGTTGTCCACTGCTCAAAGAGTCAGTTAGTGGTTCAAAGCCCAGCTTCTCTAATCCATACATCAATGTGTCCTTGGGCAAGACATTGAGCACCAAAGTTCACCACGCCAAGGTGGCCCTTCCATCAATGTACGAGCATGCATATAATTGTTTGTGCGACTGCCCATTGGCCAGGACAGCACCTTGCATTGCAGGCACCTGTGCATGCGTGTGTGCGTGATTGTGTGCATCATTGTGTGTGCAAATGTGGGTGAATAGGAAATTGTGTAAAGCGTTTTGAGTGCACTTAAGTGTAGAAAAGATATGAACATAAAACCATTTACCATTTGTTTTTTTCATGTATGGAAATTTGTCAGTGTTCACTTATTCAGTACATTCCAAACAAGCCTGAAATATAGAAGACATCACTTTCTGTACAACAAGAAGAGCTGCCAATGTAGCACTAAATGGAAAAGCTTTTTATGAGCTGGATGTACTGTGGGTTGGATTTTTGCTGTGTTGGAGAAGCCTGACAGAGAAGGGAGGAAAATATCTCAGATAATTATTGCATTCTTTAACGTATAGTGTAGTTATGTTGTCAGCGGTTACCATTTGCAGTGTGCCATGGTATTTTTTGTTGCTCTTTCTTTGCCCTGCTTTTATCAGTCTTTTTTGTATGTCACTGATCATTGTGCCGGACTGAAATCTGATAAAAGATGTCTTCCTTGGATTTTTTTCATACTTTTCTTCAAAGCTTATTAGGCTTGGTTCCCACTAAAATTCCTTCACATGCACACACACGTATATTATTATCCTTTTATTGACCTTAATGAGGTGGCTGGCATTTAGGGAATTTGCTGAGGTCACCCGGGGCCAAAAGCAGTATGCAGTATATGTGATATTCTGTTTGTGTATGTGTGTGTCAGCAGAGTGTGTTGTGATAGAGGAAGGAAAGAGTTGACAGAGAACGATGGAAGAGATAATCATCTTCCCTCCACCCTGTTGTGTTTTTCTCCTGCCTGCTCTCTGCTCATGTCTCTCTTTATCTACATGCATTTCAGACATTTTCTGACTTTTTCATCCGAAGAAGATTACAGTGAGTTAGCAGGGTGTGATGCAGTCTCGTGGTCAAGGACATGTTAGCAGGACACTCTTATATTACTCTTATGTTGTATTTTGGTTGTTCTACAGGATATCCTGCACTCTGACTCAATGTTTATCTGTAGTGGTGTGGTTGCATTTTGGCATTCTTGCACAATTCTGCAGAATTGTGACATGTCATATCAAACCTAATGTTGTACCAGAGTGCAAAAACACTCAAAACTGCTCACTACAGTTATACTTTACAGACATAAACACACAAATTTCTCACCCTTAAAAGAGATATCTTCTGTGAACATCATAGCATTCACGTCATTTTCACACGCAGCAAACATTTCAGTAACACTCAAGTATCTGCATTTGTTGTGGCTGTTCACTCAGCTCTTTCCATGTCCAGTACTGTGGTACTTGTAGGTAGTAAAAATTAAATTAATTACATGAATTATTTTTCATTGGTCAATTAACTTCATTAAAAGTGCAGTAAAGGGAACCAAACCTAAACCCTAATCAGTATTTGAAGTATTTCCCCTTTGTTTCCCCTTAAACCAGCAGCAGCTCTTTCTGGTTTGACTTGCACACAGTTTCAGCTACTTTGCAGCACCTTGGAGAAGCTGCTGTAGATACAGGCTATCCCAGTGTTTCTGTCATTCCAGACTGACACCACACTGCTTATCATCATTGATGTTTCAGTCCAACATCACTACTGTACATAACGTTACTATGTGCATGGGTCAAACACCCAATTATATGACTTTCTAGGTTGTCTGTTTAATCTAAGTGGTCCTTCTTTGTCGCATCACATGAATGTGTTGGTAACAGACTGGAAAAATATGATGCTGCATCTCTTGAACATCTGCTGTCTAGGTTAGATGAGTTCAGACATGAAAGGAATCAGGGTGAGATATCTTCTTTCCCTCTACTGATAACAAATAAGGCTGTGGTCATTTTTACATAATAGTTAAATTTTGACTTCTCGATTAAGAGAGCCAGTAGTTAAAGTACTTTCTTTGGAAGAATATTCAAAGACCTGCCATACTCAGCCAGCACTGGAGAAAAATGGTAAATCAGCCTATCCAAGCCATTTCACTTTCTCTTCACACACCCCCTTTTACATATTTTTCTCAGTCTTCGTCTAAATCGGATCAGCTGAACTCTGTAAGCTGCTTAAAACAGCGAAAGAATTCACTGGCACATCGGCTTGATGAACACAACGGGTAGTTGGGTGGCTTAGCCTTTCTGGGGATTATGGGAAGAATTTGAATTTCTCCGCTTTCTTAAATATCTGCTGGACCACAGCTGGAGCAGTGACTTCGGAGCTCTGAGAAAAAAATGGAAGAAATGTCATACAGTAGATGATTAATCCGGTTTTTACCGAATCCTTCCAACAAGCTCAACTTTAACAGACTGACTATAGGCTGAGGAGAAAGACAAGAGAAGGCTGTGTCTAGAGAGAAAAATTTATAGAGAAGGAAAGATATAGAGTACTAAAAAATCACTTGCTTGAATGGATAAACATCCAGACTCTTTGAAAAGAGAGACAAAAATTCACAGTATAAAATTTTGGAGGTATAGTAGAAGCACTAAGAGAAAAATGTATAGAAAAGCAAATTAAAAAGGAAAAGCTGTCTACACCCATAATGAGATGTATAGTGACCAGATATTACAGAACCAGATTTATGTGAAATACATGTTAATGCAGCCAAATTTATAACCTAATTTTAAAAGAGCAGAATTTAATTTGTATGGTGATTTCACATTTCAGTTAACAATAATACACTGGGGTGTCAGATATGATGCTAAGTTATTTTTTATGCTACTCCTGCAATTGTCCAAGAATCAGTTTGTAGTCTGTTTGTTTTTTCAGTCATCTAATTTCTCTACAACATAGTTTATTACCACTGCCTTCCTTTTTAACACACCTGGACACCTGTGCATCTGCTCAATAATGGCAGAGGATTTTGAATTGTGCAAACCTTTTTAAATATTATTCACACTTAGTGTATCTACTCTTATTTGCTTAGGTTATCTCAAACATGCATGTGCATTAAGGATACGTCGATATGTTGCGAACCCTGCAGTTAATGTATAACTGGAGCTGTATCTGCCGGGTGGGTGGGTATTCAGGCATCATTCAGGACAGCTTTATAGTTACTTTCGCTTCACTTACTGGGTTTTACCGTTGGAATGATGTGCAACTGTAATTGACAAGTCACTGTGGTTGATCTGACAACTTCCTTCCTATGTTTCTTAACACACACAGGGTAGATGTGTAAACAAGCCTTTATTTTTACCAGCAGCAGGAAAAAAAAAAAAAAAAAAAAAAACAAAATCTGCAGATGACAACCTATAGAGAGAGAGTACAAAAGAGTGAGGGAGGGACGGTGGGTGAGAGAGAAGGAAGTACTCACTCAGTGGAAAGGAAGAAATAGCAAACTCATCTTCCTGTGTCGCACACTTCTAGCATTACAGAGAAGGAGAGCGAGAGACAAACAGGTGTGTTGTACTGCCCTCTCGCTCCCCCCACCCCTCCTGGTCTCGGTGGGTGGGGCTCAGCTCCTCTTGAAAGCAGCCAGTTACCTCCTCTGCTCTCAGAGGGAAACAAAACCTGCCAGCTGCAGTCCTCTCCTTCTCCACTACTTTTCCTCTTTTTCTTCCTTCTTCATCCTCTCGTCCTCCTTGCTGCCGGGTGCAAGCAGGAGTCAAGATGATGCAGGAAGTGTCCATCATGGTGGCGTACGATGCCCATGTAGTAGACCGACCGGGTGAGGAGGACACTCTGGCTCGATTGGTCGCCCACTCCAGACCTCTCCGAGCTCCCAGGCCGGTGGTAGGTCTGTTCTTCTGTTACTTTGCTTATTTCTTTCTTTGACCTTCTTTCTTTCACTGATGCGAGACATTCTTATTTCTACTCTCTTATCTCTTGCAGTTTTTAGATAAGAAAAATGGAAACAGGAATGCACCTGCTTCTTACTGTTTCAGTTGATGTTGATGGATTTTTTCTTTTTGCTTTTTTTCTGCCATCTTAAAATTTGGTACTTAATAGAGGTGGAAAGCACAGATTTTACCGAATCTATATTTCTTTCCATGTGGTAGATGGTGTAGGCATTTGTGTTTTGTGTTCCTATTAAAGGAGTGTCTGATGTTGAAAGTTACAGAGCTATGACAGAGAGCTGTTTTCTGGCTACAAGTCTGAATAAATTTGGAATCAGTGATGACCATGTGTGTGTGGATAGGGTAATTGGATCACATGCTTTAGTTTTTGAGATGCCCACTTGACTTTGTCCTTATTTCAATATTCAAACTCTGACTGTGACTTTGTGCAAGAGTATAGTAGATCAGCCTTTTCCATGTGACACACACACACACTCAATGTCCTTCTGGGAGTGTGATAACCAGTATGGCACTACTCCTTGCAGTCTGCACTTGGAGGTTTGGGACCAATTCCATTTTCTGTTGTAAGGATTTAGGTCAAGAATCTAAAAATGAACCTAGTACCATTTCCTGTGTCACCAAGCATCTTAAATCACATTACCTGAATAAGAGAGGTACCTCTATCCTTAGTCTGGCCTCTATAACATTTAAACTGAGTATTGTGGTAAGTCTGTGTCTGGTCGTGTGTATCAGCAAACCATGTAAGTTACTGAAGTGGCCTTGAGCACGATGCTGAGCCCTGTACATGTTCATTAGTTGTAGCTGAGTAGGCTTAGGTCTGCCCCTGGAATTTCAGGAATATCATTAAAGGAGGTCTGAGATGTTTTTTCATTACACCGAAAGTCATTGGGAATGTCGGAACATATCAGAGAGTTTAACACCCTCCTGTAATACTATTGATAACTTGTAATGTTTGTTGTCTGAGAGTACTTGTGCAGTTTTACTGACTATAAGTCACTCTAGAAAAAGATCTTGGCTACATGTTGAAAACAAAATATCAGTGGAAAACACAGCAGTCTCTGTAGGCAGTGGAAGTCTGAGACCTAGTCAAACTATCAGAGAATGCCCGGGAATATCAGGAGATTTCCTAATTGTGCCATTTTACAACATATATTTCCAAACATACTTTCATATATTTGTTGCAACAGACGGATTACAATCCAGCTAAAGGGACAACAACAAATATCAATAAATTAAAAGAAAAACAAATAAAATGAATGCACTTGTGTACATTTTTTTGGAAAGGTCATATATATTACCAAAGTGTCTTTGAGCAAAGCACCAAATCTGTAACCGCTGCTGTTCTCCATCTGACATTTAATAGTTCTCTTCAATTTGTAAGTGCAAAGTTGAACATCAGAGAGAAAAATACAATTTGAATTACTGTCAACCTGAAATCTACAAACCATCTCATCATATACAAGAAGCTTGGAAAATATGACTGAACCAGTGTCCTTAGTTAGTGAGGAGGTTTAGGGAAAATATTTAAAGGCTTTAAATGAGTAAGTGAGAGGAGGTGAAAGCACAAGCAAGAGAGAGGTGGGTTTAAGTGATGTGTGGTTGTGTTTGACTGTGTCAGGAAACACACGTCATTCTCTCCCTCTCCATTTCTCTCTCTCACATTTCATGAATACTGGTTTCAGCACACACACGTGGGCTTTTTAAATATTGTCGTCTTGTGCATCGCTAAGAAAATTGAGCAAACAAAAGGAACCATGTCTGTTTAATCAAATCATCTCGGAATTGCTGCTTTAGAGATTACTTTATGAAACATGAGCTATGTAATTTAAAGGCTGGACTGATGTATCCGGCTGTAAATAAATAAAGAAAGAAACACCATCAGGCTCATTTCAGAATAAAGATCTGGTGCACAATAATGGGGTAAATGGTTTTCAGAAGCCTTTTCCCACTCAGACAAGAATAACACACTTAAACAACAAATGTTTCTGACATCAAAATGGTCAGATTTAACAACTCAGCTATTTGACGCACATGTTGACAGTGACATTGTTTCTGCCCTGTGAAAATCCACTTATTAGGCTGTGAAAATGACCTGAAAAGACCATTTATTATTAAGAAATGCGAAAAACTTAGCAACTCAGGATGTCTGAAATATTGGAAATCAGGCTCCGAACCATGGCAGTGCCTACAGGCCAACGCCACTTTTCATTTCTTTTGCATTGTTTTGCTACAATAAAACAATTATTAACCAGCATGCAGACACCCAGCTGGTCTTTCTTCCCACACAGATAACAACAGAATGCGTCTGAGTCCTGGGTATTGTGTGTCAGATAGATTACAGTGTGATGTTCATGCAGCTCAGCAGTTACTGGGTCGTAAAGGTCCAGGGTTAATCTACATGTTCGTGAAAGGGCAGGTAGCCATTGCAGTTAAACGAAGTTAGATATATGTATAATGTGTTCCTCTGACTGCGTCCAAACAGCAGTAATCCAGAAGTCTATCCAGTTCAGTGAAGCTTTTGTGCTTATTGTTCTAAACGCCATCTGCCATGTAGCATTAGCACATTAGCGTGCACTTATGCATTTTATGTTGTTTGTTTGGAATTAAGAGAAAAACTACAGTTTACCCCACTTGATAAATATAGACCACAGGCACTGGTATTGGATTTTCTTTCTGGCATTTTATACTTTATGTAAATCAGGAAACAATTAGCTCTTCTTAGCCAAACAGGGTCCAGCACACCTATATAATAGTAACTAAAATGCTTGACTCGATTTAAACGCAACCACAGACAACCGCAGGACATGCACATATATGTATAAACACACCTGTCTCAGAGGAGGGGATCATGTGACTGAGCCTGACCTGGAGAGTCCCCAGCCGGTGGTCACTGTGGCAACGTTGTTTCTACACAGGGAGAGATAACATAACCACCGACCTGAAACAGACGCACACTTGGATGCAGAATAATTTCCGACCGTCATCAGTGTTGCCTCATATTTCCCTGCTGTTTGGTTAAAAACACTTAGCTGGTATTTTTAGTAAAAAGTCTTTGGAGCATTTAATGTGTTAAGGGACTTACATTACTCTTAAACTCCCAGTGCTTATTTGAAGGTGAATTTCAGAGACAAATGTGTATAATTGTTTGTTTACTGTACTGTAAGTGAATTTCCTGTGGTTTGTTTATGTGAACTGTACTTCTGTGATGCAGAACAATTCACGAGAACGTCACATATTTTGACTCTGTGCTTGCGTTGTCTGGTTGTTTTTTGGTTTCAAAATGTGTTAAAGCTGCCACAGCCAAGAGGCCACAGGATCAGATCTTTATACTGATCTGTTTTATAAAGATAAGCTTTTCATAGATTAGGTTGTTTTAACATGTCACTATGAAAGGCTGTGGAGGAAAAACAATTACACTAAAGGAGGTGTAGTTTATCCTCCCAGCATAGTTGAAACAATATTTAAAGGGCTAATCAGTATTTTTGACCATGAGTTATTCTCCTCCAATTTGCATTCACTGAAGTAAGCAATCCTTTAATTTTTGTACTGTATATTAAATCTCCCCTCTGTATCAAATAACTAGACACAGACACACTGGCTGTATAATTCAGTGTGAACAGTTTTTGATGGTTTCTTAATGGTGCCTGATTCATAGTCAAAGGTAAGATAAAACGTCTGATTTGGTTTGTGTGCCATGTGGGTCTCTGAAAGTCTACCGTGAAAATACCGCATGTTGAAAATAGCAATGTGTACTTGTCATAAACAGATCTGACTGTATAGTGGAACATAACAACTATGCAGTCAGGAAACACAGTAACACATTTCAGCAGCAATATTGAGTTTGTTCAGTTAGTTTTGACCCGCTGTTACGAGAATATCTGTTGTCTGTGCATTACTATCAGTTTCTTGTAACTGTTCTCAAAACTTTATCTCTGCTTATTCCTAGTTTTGGCTGACATGTTATTCCTCTGACAAAATGTGAATTAGTGAATTTCTCCAGGGAGAAGACTAATAAAATGTGCTTTCCTTATTATTGTGTTAAAATCCCAAAATGCCTCATTTTAACGTAAGCCCTCATTTTGCTTCTCCGAGTAAATGAACACACATTCTCCCCTTAGTCACAAACAACTGGGATGGGCTGAGATTTTATCAGGAAGGGTACATGAAGTTTACAGTATAGTTATGAAGTCATCAACTTTGCTTTTGTTTTCAGGTTCCAACTAAAAAGCTGAAGAAGTTTGAGAAGGAATATCAGACACTGAGGGAGAGCCAACTGCAACAAGAGGACCCCATTGACCGATACCAGGTAGGACAACCACACACACACTCACACACACACACACACTTTTTTAGGTTTTATTTGAAAAGCTTGTCAGATAGTGTTCAGTGTTAGAGATGATAAGAAAACAGTAAGCTCATGATGCACAGACAGGTCTTCTTTTGCAATGAGGACATAAAAGTTTGTTATTTGTTAAATTTAATCACGTTTCTAAGATTAGAAATCTGTTGTGAGCGCAGCTGTTTTGTCAAACCGTACCTTTGTGGTTCACAAACCGTACCTTTGCGGTTCACACAGCAGTGACTTTTATCGTCATTGACTCAAACATCTATAAAATGTATTTTTAGGCACAGCTGTCAGAGTGTTGACAAAAAGGTTTAACTGCTGTGACTTTATCTCGTCTAATTCTTCAAAAGGTAAAATCAGGAGAGGAGAGGAAGATATTTAAAGATTCAGACACACTCAACAAAATGTCAGCACATAGTGTCTCGTGATTTCATCATCTCTAATATTAAAGTTTTTTGTTTTTTTTTCCTCTTTCTTTTTGCTTTAAATATGAACTGATGTAATTAGAGCAGTTCAGGTTAAAATTTTAATGTCTGTAGGCTTATGAAATTTAATGAGACACCAGAATTTTTATGTTACTTTAAATATGTACCTGCGGCTCATGTAGTGTGTGAAAAGCATGCATCTTTTTTAAATAGGGGGCACACAGACATTTTATGATGTTGAACAAGTATATACAAGGTATTTTGTTTTGTTTCTTCTCAGAGAGGCACATAACAGCTAAACTCATCAAAACTTTAAGTTTGGCTTAGCGAGACTAATTGAATTCCTTTGGCCCCAACTGAATAATCTCATAAATGCACAGTGATCCAGCTAAAAAAAATAACAGAACTGTGTTTCTTTGTGTGCGTTTCAGCCTTGTTTCCTTGGGTGATTTTAATGGTTGAGATACAAACAACAATCAGTGTGCCTTCTTTCAGCTGAGCACATCAGTGATCTTAAGTCAGGATAGTGTTTGCTGAAATATCACTGTAGTAGTAGTAACTGCGCTGGAATATAACAGAATATTCAAAGAATATTCAAATCAAAGTTAAATTATGCATTATGAGTTAAATATTCTGAAACACAACAACCAACCACATAAACTTTCATCTAAATTGAATGTAATTTTTTCTCCTGTTGGTGTCAACAGCAGAGCTACAGTAGTATAAGCTGCTGGCTCTGGAGGGTTTATTATAGAAAAGATGTTGGACTAGAGCCATCTCCTATGTGAGTGAGTGGAAAGAGCAAGCAGACAAAAAGGTACAAAGTAGGAATATGACTGCTTGTAAATAAGCACAGGGCTAAATTATACAAAATTTTATTGAAGGAATATCTCTGGATTTTAGTTATTTTATGCTTACTGTAATTTAGCTTTTCATGTTTTTATATGGTTTGTCCTAGACATGTAGTCTGTCTTATATTGTTTGGGCTGTGTGTAAAATCTACATGTGACTTAGCCATTTGTGCTTTTTCTGGGCTGCTTTCAATATCTGGTTTGTCCAAGTTACTCTCCACAATGCTCTGTTTACGTGGAGTGATTTATTGACTCTTAAGGAAAAGCTGAACTTGCCATCATTGTCTTTTTCCCATTTATCCTGCTGATATTTACTGATAACACCTTGCAGGTTCTGTAAGCTGTTGTCTTCTTTTTTTCCGTAGTTGTGCATGTGTTTGTGCTTTGTAATACTGTATGCTAGTATATACTGGCATGATTATATAAAATGTGCTGTAGAAATTCAGTTTACCTAGTCACAGTATTTATATCATTTGTATGGTCTGTTTGGGTGTGAGGTTAAATAAGGCAGAAGAATTCATCAGTGGAAAAGTTGGGAGATTCACCTTAACTGTTTCGTCCCATGGAGACATGGCCCTCATGTGAGAGTGTTTACAGGCACAGTCATGAGACTCTGATAATGGTCTACAATGGGATCTATGTGTGTGTGGTGGGGGGGGCAGAGCATTAGCAAATGGTGATCAGTAAAATCAGGAAAAGTTGTTTGGTGGTCAGCTGTTTACTTCATATCAGATTTTTTTTTTTTGTCTTTGGTTGTTTGAGCATTTGCACACTAATTTTGCTGCTCTGCATTCATTCAGAGGGAGAACCGTCGTCTTCAGGAGGCCAGTATGAGACTGGAACAAGAAAACGATGACTTGGCCCATGAACTGGTCACCAGTAAGATCGCCCTTCGGAATGACCTTGACCAGGTAACGCAGCATCTACAGAGCATGTTTTAAAACCTGCAACTTACTGAAGTTGAAATTATAAAGGGTTTACAGTAAATTCCGTAGCTGAGATAATTAATTCTCTGTCAGGAGCATGAGCAGACAAATGTAGCCGTAAGCAGAAAAACATTTCCTGTCCTTAAACAGTATTCCTCAATAGGCTCTGCTGAGCTGCTTATAATGCTTTCACAAAACAACCCACTGTAGCAGTGGAGCAGCTGTACTGGTCAGTTGGACTCTCTCTAATCGTGGTAATGAGTAAATAGTAAAGATTATAATAATGCATAATGATTGGTGAACCTCATATTTCTTCCCTATAGACTACATTTGAATGTGTTTGTGCCTACTGGTGGTTGCGTGACAGCTTTACTGTTCTACCGTTGTAGATTTGGTGTTAAATCTCTGTGTGTTTTTGTGTCTCTGTGCAATCAGGCAGAAGACAAGGCTGATGTTTTGAACAAAGAGCTGCTGAGCACCAAGCAACGTCTGGTGGAGACTGAGGAGGAGAAGAGACGTCAGGAGGAGGAGACGGCTCAGGTAACACATTGGTTCAGTGATCTTTCCCCTCAAGCTTGGTATGGGACTCTATTTCAATCAATACATGTAATTAAAAAAAAAAACATAAAATTGACAAACTTTTCATGAGGTGACAGTCTGTATCTGCCTTGAGGTTGACTTAGTGGCTTCACTGTGTTTGGTTATATTTACTTAAAATTCCTCACAATTGTTTATTAATTACTTTAACATGCTTCTGTCAATGACTGAAGAAAAGGCAGTGACGTCATCAGGCGGCTTATAATGATTAAAGGTCACATTATCACAACAGATTATGTACTGCACAGATCCAATAGTGTTTATCTAGAACATAGCTATCTATCACTACTCCAAATGATACTGACTGTAATTAGTATTGATCAGCTCAATTAAACCCCCAATGAAAAATCATAGCCGCAGGAAGAGTGTTATCGCATCGTTAAAACTTACATTTCACTATTTTGCCAGTACTATTTTAGCACCCTGATGTTTGCATATGTATACACAACATTATGCTGTAATCTAGTGTCCTGGCAGCTCTTTTTCTCATTCCTGTATGAATTTGTTTTTGTCATGTCGCTCTGTCCTTCGCAGCTGAAGGAGGTTTTCAGGAGGGAGCTGGAGAAAGCAGAGCTGGAGATCAAGAAAACCACAGCGATCATAGCTGAATACAAACAGGTTAGACAGTTTTAATAACCTAATTCCACCTGCTGTATTTAAAGTGGAAAAGTAATTATAGCACACATTGGCGTACAGATTTTTAGAAGTGTTCTGTTTAGAGTATTCAGTACTACTTTCACAGCAATTTCCAAGATATATATTGCTTGAATTTGTATAATTTATGGAGTATCCTTCATGTTGTAAAAAATTAACTGCTTACAAAGTAAATACAGTGCAAATAATGATTGACTTACATATCAGGTAAGGCCCATAGAACATAAATTGCTTCCTGTGAATGAATGAAGTTGTCTGTGAGGAGTTCTGATGTAAAACATCACAGTGCTTTCTGGAGATAAATTCAAGTTAAAGCACCATCAGTGTATCTCTTATCCTGTAGTTCCAACATGTAATTTATTACATAACCAACCTCTCTGTGTTTTAGATCTGCTCCCAGCTGAGCACCAGGCTGGAAAAACAGCAGGCAGCAACAAAGGAAGAGCTGGACATTGTCAGGGTGAGATTACACTTTTGCTGCTGTTGAAGGCAGAAAGTACAAGTTACAGAATGTTAAAAGTTATACCTAAAGCCAAGGATTTGAGTTAGAACAGTGTGAACAAGCCCAGGTTGGTACATCATCACACCTAAACAGAACTCGATTGTTTAGCCCTTGTCAAACATGTGACGTTGCTCTTTGCGGGTGTGGTGGAATATCAACTCAGGCCTGGGTAAAGATCAGGTTAGTCTGATTTTCTTCTTAAGATAACGTAACACCAGATCAAACTGAAACCTGGTGTTGTAGAGATACCAGTATGGAGCCTTCCTTTTTTTCTACTCAAGAAAGACTCTTGGGTTGTTGATGACAGGGTGGAGCTGTCCATTTACTACGATGAAATGGATGAACTGTGAAGATTAAACTTCCCCTTGAGCAATAAGTGCATGGAAAGACTAATCTGTAAAAACATTTTTAATGCATCGGCTTGTGAGGTCCTGGCCACTAGGCAAACATCCCAAATCAAAGGAGAAGATGGATCACACAATGCAGAAAATATCAATTCAGTGTTTTGCCTGCAAGGTCTCAGTCAGGGCATAATGGTCTCAAGAGTTTGTTTTTGGCCTTTTTGCCTGTAAGAAAGAAGAAAACAATCTAGAATATTGTTTTCATGTAGTCTATACAGAATGGAGTATGTGTACCCAACAACCTGTGTTAATGTGTTTGTGTGCAGAGTAAAGTCATGGGTTGTGAGCACTGTAGGGACCTGTTTAGCACCCTTGGGTCCCTCCAGGCATCGTCCCCTGACAGGGACAGGACATCCACCGAGCCGCTGGATGAGGAGAAAGATGGACTGAAGGAGCAGCTGCGACAGATGGAGCTGGAGCTAGCCCAGACTAAACTGCAGCTGGTGGAGGCCAAGTGCCGCATCCAGGTTAGCAACACCAGGGACTATTATCTGTCATTTTTAATATCGTCTGCAGGGTTTTATCTTAACATAACTGAGTTTACATGTTACACTACACAGCCATTGGACAATTCGGTGAACTTACTAAACCTCCACAATTAACCTGAAGTGACTCTACTTGTTGCTTTAAAGGAGCTCGAGCACCAACGGGGAGTCCTGATGACCGAGATCCAGGCAGCCAAGAACTCTTGGTTCAGCAAGACTCTTGGCTCTCTGAAGAGCTCTGCCTCTTCATCCTCCAGCTCCTCATCCCAGACTCCGTCTTCTCCAAAGGATGGCCCCGCTTAGGCAACCTTCCCTCCCCTTCTCTTTCCCCTGCAGGATGCACACTAGCAGAGGAACATAAGCTGAAGTAAGAAGCAGAGAGAATTGCAATATTCCTTTTCCAGCCAGTGGCAAAGCGGAACTCACCGGCTTCTTGGACTACAAAGAGCTAAAGAGATGAGAGAAGAAACAGGTGGAGGACTGGATCGGCCACCTGTCTTTCTCATAATGTTTACGTCTGAGTCAACTCAAAAGTGTCTGTTGACCTTCTCAGCTTCACAGGTTGTGAGACAGGTGAGTGGGAATCACTAGTGAGGTGTCAAGGTAACTTATAACCTCAGGTGCCGTTACTGACATTGTTTTCAGGTTGATTTAACGTCAACAACGGCATCTCTCATGTGGGTCAGTTGTTCAGCTCCACTTTGTGGACAGATATTGCTACTGCAGCCTCATTTTATCTGTGAGATTATGTTTTTTTAGCTAGCGGAGAATGAAACATACATTCAGTCTCAGATATTAATATTAGGACATTATTTTCAGTGGTAGTGATACTGCTACATCACAGAAATTATAAAGTTTACTGCTTAAAAATCCAAAACCTACACAGTCTATCTTCAGTGAAGCCACAGCACTCTGGAAAAGGAATACTGTATCCTGTCTTAAACAAGAACACAAAAATTGTATTTCTTTATAGTAATATAGCGTAAACAATGTTGTTATATAAATATGTATAACTAATTATTGATTTTTTAAATAATCTTGTACAGTTCTTTAAGAGAAGAAAAACACAAGGACATTTTTGGTTCATTTTGTTTCCCTACTGTTTGGGATTTGAATGTCAACTCTCTTGATGTTAACGTAAGCACAGTGTGTGATCGATATGGTCAAGTCCAAAAGCTGTAGAGCCAAAGTGACAACACGCAGAGATTTTATTGGTTTGATTTTTCCGGTCACTGGTTCTTGAGTGTCATACTCACCCTAAATTCCAGTGATTTTTTTTGTTTTGTTTTGTTTTTTAAATCCCAGCTCATGCCTGTGTTTTGTTTTTTGAAATTTCTATGTCACTACATGCAGATTTCTAAAAAGCAACTATAGTTTTTTGAAATTGTAAATAGTTGTGATGAGAACAGAACAGGAATAGATGTTCTCTTATGTTTCTGATGTGGTTTTGTCATTTTTAGACTTTGAATGGTTCAGTAAGAATTAGCTTAACAGAATGCCACACATACACAATAATTGCCAATTGACTTTGGTTGTTTTATTTTTAGTTTTCCATTTTTCCATTTCAAAAACACTGCTCATGATTTTACAGAATGTCATGTGGCTTCCACAGTGAACATGCAAAACCTTTTGAGTTTATCATTCTGCATAAATTAACACTATCCAGGCACCACCTACAAGAAAGTACTGGGAATTTTCACCACTTACCTGGCATCAGAATTAACTGTAGATTCGGTAGATTGTCAGTGTACAAAATGAAGCAATTGCACAAATATAATTGCAGGATAAGAGGTATCCCTTACATAGCACAATTCATCCCTAAGTACATGCCTAGAACATCTTTAATAAGCAGGTGTGGGTGCAGTCTGCCCCCATCATTGCCAAACAGTCCTGTGGTGATTTTAAAGGCTGAGCCAATATTTAATTTTCCCTTAATTGTGTTATAAGATTTCACTGTTTTGTTGTCGATTTGTCGTTTAATAGTGAAAACTTAACAGTCGATACAAAATCTTCCCTGCGTCCGTGGTGCACTGTTGGCAGTGTTCAATATAATTCACACTTCAGTCTAAACAGCAAGAAATTGCCTTTCGGACATACAGGAAGTAAAATTAACATTTTATTACAGTTTTGTCTTAAACAAAGGAAGAGGGTGTAGGTTAGATTTTAAAAAAGAAATCACAAGATCAACCTGAGTAAATAAACTATTAATTATTAAAAGAAACGCAGTTGATACCTCTTACACCGAGAGGTGCTATAATCTACAGTAAATAGCCAGTGATCTAAGGACAAAGGGATGATTTTGTTTTTGTGCATTAAAGTTAACAAAAATAACTATTAGCCAAAAGAGTCTGTGTTTTGTTTTTACATGTTTGTTTAGAAAGCTGCAGCGTAGGTGCCAACAGTCCTGCTTTCAGCTTCGCTCTGGTTGTCACTGAAATCAGCTTTTGGACTCTGACCATCCTCTGTATACTTGTTTGTATGTGTGTTTTTGGATGTATGTGTTTGTTCTGCACTATAACTCAAGTGGTTGAAAGTGAAACGGTTCTTCACGTGGCTGCCTTTTCTGTTAATGACTGAAGCTGTGGCTGATGAGGAAAGCCATCTGACTGTTTGTCGGGGAGTATCAGCTGTGCCATTAGAACCTCCCCACTGCTCCGTCCCCAGTGATCTTCCTCTGTGCTCCCAGTGGCCTGATCCAATCTCACCACAAACGTGTCATCTGATCTTGCAATCTTTCACACATTTCCACATGAAGTTTCCCAGTACGACCACCATCCTCTCACTGGTGGCCACTGAGCAGCTGCACTCGAAGAAATGCACCCACATCATGGAAAGGGAGACATCAGAAAGCTGACTGGCTGAATACCTTTGATTTCCAGGTGGGATTTGAGTTTTCCAGGACATTCCTACTTCACTATCGCGCATCATTCTTGTTGGTCACTTGTTGGTCAAGTTGGAGAAAGCCCCTGCATCTTTTATGTGCACTAACACAACCCTGATGTTTTAAACACTATTTGAAGAAGTGTCTTTGTTCGTTTAAACGTTATCCTGAGCACAGAGCGTAATTATTTTTTAACTGATGATTATTGTTGCAGAGAGGACAGCTGCCAATTTGTAATCCATTCTAATTCACAGTTCATTTCAAAGATGCAAAAGCAGGCGCTGAGTCAGATTAGAGGTGTGATGTGTAGTTTACAGTTTGTTGTAAAGCCACAGTCCTGTTAAACAGGGAGGGAACTGCACCTCGGGTGGTCCGGCTCCAACGCTGTTTGCTGTACAGAACTGTCTGACCTGCATTAATAAATTTCAGTTTTTCTGTTCACTCATGTAGTTTGAGCTTTTGTTGAACAGCACAGTACTGACTGGAATACTTTGTTTTAGGAATAATAAGGGCTTTAAATAGGAATTCATTTCTATTCTCTTTAAAAAAAAAAAAAATTTAAAAAAACATTTAAAAAGCTTCCACCCTACAAGACATTCTCTCCGGTCAACAAAACCTATTTTAATTAGTGTTGAACAAAGCAAAGCAGAAGCTAAATGTGAGTAACACACAATGGAATAAAAGTCATTTCTCCATTTCAGTTACTCAGTGAATATTTATTCAGCGGTATAAAGTTTCTATAATGGTGGAATCATGTGGAAGACAAAAAAGTTATTAAAGGCTGTATGAGCAATTAATAACAATAACAATTCATACTAGTAGGTGATCCTGTGAATGCCTGATAATGTGCTGCCTTTTCAAACATGTTTGCTTGTAATGACATGTCCCACTAAATTGAGATGATATGTGATGAAATTCAGGTAGTATTGTAGGGAAGGTAGTAAGTAGTTAGTATTAATAGTATTCAGTAGCAATCCAGTTCATGTTGATTAATCATCTACCATTGGCTAAGGTGTTAATAGGGAAGTCATCTTAATGTGTGAATGTACCCAAGTTTCTGGGAGCTGCAGTACTTTTACTACAATGAACCTGAGCTAGATCTCAACTCCTGCTGGACTTTGGGGCATTTTGAGGGACATTTCATTACTTTTCAACAGGCCATGAGCATTTGTTGCGTGAATTTTTAATACTCTGTGATTTGTGTATGGCGGAATCTGTCACTAAGATCATCAAAGTAACTGTCAGCAGAGCGAAGCATCTGAGTGATGGCAGTGAGCAGCAGGATGTCACAGTTCACGTCCAACTCCAGCTCCTCACAGTAGTTCTTCACTGGAACAACACAGGACAATGGGACACCGAGTCGAGCGCTGATGTCCTGCATCTGCATCACAAAACACGGCACAAAAGATTCAGGTGAGGACAGTTCATGATTTTCTGGTGCTACAAATGTTTCTACAGTTGTGTTGATGTTAATCTCACCATTTCTTTGATGTAGCTGCTCTTATAAATGTTCTTAATGTCCTGTGCAACAAAAGGACAGGCTTCATCTACTTTAGTCATCAGGACCAGCTGAGGAATCCCTGGAACCCAGCAAAAAATAACAACTTCAATTTTATGTACTTTAGTTTGCAATATAGTAAAGCTCTTAAATTGTACACAGTCTGTAGCTACAGTATGTTCCCAATCCACTCCTGCTGGTTAATTTATATGTCTCCATCCATCCATCCATTTTCTATACCCACTTATTCCTCAACCAGGGTCTCAGGGATCTTCTGGAGCCTATCCCAACTCTCTTTCGGGTGGAAGGCAGGGGTACACCCTGGACAGGTCACCAGTCCATCACAGGGCCACATATAGACACACAAAGACAGACAACCTCACACACACTCCTATGGACAATTTAGAGTCACCAATCAACCTAGTGGGAGGAAACCGGAATACCCAGAGTAAACCCTCGCAAGCACGGGGAGAACATGCAAACTCCACACAGAAAGGGGTTGCGAACCCATGACCTTCTTGCTGTGAGGCAACAGTGCTAACCACCATTCTACCCGTTTATATGTCTCCTGTTTTACAAATATAGGGATAACAGAAAAATAAAGTCATATGTGTAGTCAGCCATTTTTTTGTTCTGTAAATACTAATCAGTATAAGCTGCAGTCATTAATTTCCTCTTAATGGGATGCACCACTTATGATGTGGGGCTCATTTTTACTGACCCATTAAATTGATCTTTTTGCGAATAGCTGCCAGCTTCTCCTCCAGCTTTGTGGCCATGATGGAGATCTTGCAGGCATCAATGACGTAGACCACACAGTGAATCTTGTCCTTTAGTTCTGGAGACTTATTATAACCATAGGCCTCCGAATGCAGAGGAGCAGTGGGGTTAAACTGTGTGAAAGAGAACATTTGTTTTTCCAAACTAACAAACTTAAATCAAACTATAACCATATTACTAAAGATGTTCCTTAGACTAATTTAAACAAAAATCTCTACCTGGTAAGAGTCTGGTATATGACCTTTCACGATGCTGATAATGTCATCCACATTAAGCCCCGCCCCTGTGTTTTCCTCCAATCCCATGGTATCACACAAGATGAGTGGCAAGGGTTTTCCTTTTTGCCCAGATTTCACTGAGTAGGTGCGAAACTGTAGAGTAATAAATGTTTATTGTACATAAATTTGTAAATTTGATGACATAAGACTTATTATTATTATTTTTAAGACTTATTAAAACTTATTCTGCCTTATTTAAAAGACTGAGCAGGGACTGGCACAGCAATGCTAACTTGCTGGTGATAATATTTATAATATTAGTCACTATTTTGTTCAGTGTGTTAGCATGCTAACATTTGCAAATTAGCACTAAACACAAAGTATAGCAGAGGCTCCTGGGAATGCCATTGAGTTTTGCGTAGTTATAAATCAAAAAGTCATTCAATTTAAACAAATTGATATTTTAACTTATTAAGGCACTAAATGAAAATGAGGAACTGAAAAATTTGTTACCATCCTGGGAGGTGGATGGTGGAGGGCATAACGTCCAGATTTAATACAAATCTATCTGGTAGATATTAAGGTGTTTACTCAAAACCATAAAAGGAAAAACTGCAGTGGAACAGGTTGTAGATGTGTTTTTGAAACAATCTCAAGTGAGAGCTACATCTCCCATTTTTCAATTGTTTAAATATGATCATAACACTAATAATAATTTATATTATTTACAAAAGAAAGGTAAAAAATATGCATGCAATTTACATTGATATGAAGTAGAAATGTGGACTGACTGTTTCAGTCCCTCACAGGAACTAACCTGTGTGGTCAGGCTGGTGGCAGAGCTGCCAGCATTGGCCTGGTTGGTGACGTAGCCTCTGAATACAGAGTTAATGGAGTTGAAGAAACTGGACTTTCCAGCTCCAACTGGTCCAATGAGCAGGATCCGAGCCTGAGACACAGTGAAGTCTGTGGGAGAGTAGAACTTAATATTGTCCGTCATCTCTTTTCTCTTCCTGTTGAAAGAAGAACAGGTTTAAACCACTTTTAAATGGTTTTGTTTCTGTAAAGGATAAGGAATAATTAGAATCTTCAGGTCAGTGCAATATACTGACATATATGATGCAAAAATCAGCTTACTCAGATTCCCAGATCATTGACCTCCAGGGCTTCTCAAGTTCTGGGGTCTCTGTTGAAAAGCAAAACAGCTTTTACGAACAATATCATCCAATTTCAATAAAATATCATCCCGCTGCTGTTAATACTGCATACAGCGAAACAGACAGATAAATACACAAATATATAAACTTTATTAATCCCCAAAGAGTGACATGTCATTAACAACTAACTTTTGCTGTTATTAGGTTAGGTGAGACCATGAAAATGGGCCTCTCTACTGAAAAGTGACAATAAAAAACACAAAAATGACTAATGACATAAATTTACATATTTATGTGTAGAAATGTTTGAGTGCAACATATTCAACAACGTTATGTTAAATATGTGCCACTACACTATAAATACTATATTTACATACTATATATACATTTACCAGTAAACCAGTAAACTGTAGTATACTATAGGATATTAATATAGAATTGTCATGATCCACATCTGGACTTCCTGTTTTGGAATTTTACTTTGGCAGATCATTCCGGATCTGGTTTTGTTTTGTTCTGTTTCTCTTTACTTTGACCTGATTATTTGATTTGGTTCACCTGTGTCTTGTTTTTGCCACTCAGTTTATATACCCCTTTCTCAGCCACAGTCTTTGCCAGGTTATCTGACTAACATCCCTTGTCTGACTCAAATGCTTTGTCTGCCTGAAATCGCCTTGTTTTGCCTTGCTCCCCACGTTTTGCCTTCCTTGCTTTCCCACACCACTGGATTTCTCTTTTTATAGCCTTTTTCTTTTGTGTTCTCTGTTTGTAGACTTTCTTTGCCTGGAGGATTTTGTATTTGTTTTTGTAGATCCCCGCACCCTGTCTTGTGTTCATGTTTCCCTGTCTCCAATGTGGATGTGTCTTGTTCCCCTAGTCCATGTTTTTTCCCCAACCCAGGTTCTCTTGTTCATGTTTCCCCATGGTCTGGTGAGTCCCTAATGTGTGTGTGACCCAGACCCTCATGCCTTGTTCCCTTTTGTTCATGTGCCCATGTCCCCTAGTTTCCTGTTCAGTCCACCCTTGTCAAGCCATAGCCTTCGTGTCTCGTCCTGTTTCCTTGTTTCTGTTTCCTTGGTTCTTGAATAAAGCTTCTTTTCGCACCTGAGTACCAGAGTGGGCATATTTCTGGTCCAAAATAATAACCCCCGAATCGTGACAAGAATAAGTACTATAGGGTACTATAGTATTCTGTATTATTAATAGTAAATTGATGTAATAAATACTACAATATACAACTATAATATTTACTATAGTAAGGTTTAAAACAGTATAGGCTATAAGAAACTTACCACAGTGATGGGCATCTCTCTCAATGACTTAGCTTTCGTTCCGCATGCGTAAGTTAATGAAAGAGGTCGCCTATATTGCTTGTTGAACAAGCCAGTCCTGCGCATTAACAACATAAAGCAGAGCATAGCTTTACTTTGAGCTTGCTTTTCTTCTTCTGTTTTTTTTTTCTTTTCTGAGCTCCTGAAGGGTACTGTTTGGATTCATGGTTTTTTTTTGTTTGTTTGTTTGTTTGTTTGCTTGCCTGAACATTCTAACCATGTGCAGGTTGTCTGAATGCCAACAGTCACTCCAAAGTTTGTTACAGCAGCAGACTTTACCACATGTAGTTTAATATCTGCAATATAGCTCTTTCTTTTGCTATCTACTTCGCACTGCAAGCCAAGAGGAGTAAAAAAAAATGTGTGACTCATAATCTGGAAAATATGGTCATGTAATAATCGAGTAATTCAGTCTGACAAGTGAAAGTGGTTGTCTCTAAGCTGTTTCTTATAGACAGTGAGTTACTACATGTATTTATTCGTGTGTGCACGTTGGGAATTGTTTTTGTTTTCTAAGTGGGTCTGTTTTTGGTTGTTTCTTTTGAGTCAATCATGTGACTTACTGACCATGTGATTTGGATACGAATACAGCAACTGATGAGATCCCCAAAGTGAAGAGCACCAAAGGGATATTTTCTACACCTCTTGGACACCCAAGCAGCACTCCAGGCAAAATCTTTCTTTTGAATTAAATGCAGTTAAAGACCACTTCACAAGAAGAGATTCCAGTTTGTGCAGTTCAACAAAACCAGATGAAAAATTCTATAATTTATGTTTGGAAAAGGCAAATGCTCCTGTGCTCAATCTAACTTTAACAGTAACTGTCCTGCCTGGTGATTGATGTTAAATCCCATCATGCATCAACATTTGGTTGTTCAGAGAGGACTCACCTTCCACTTGATAGACTTCACACTCCGTCAGTTTGAGGTCATTGCCGTGCATGTCTGCAGCACTGAAGTTGTAATAATTTCCTGCATTGCTGTACACTTCTGCTTGGCTCCCATAGACAAGAATCAGAGATTCTCCAAAATATGGCCCGTAGTTGCCGATCATTTTTACTGCATACTGAGTGTTAGTGACTGGATATTTCAGGAGCTTTTCTCCACTGAAGGAGAAGAGAAAGGCCTGGTCATCATAAACATACTGACCAGACTGACTGAAAGGTTGTTTGGTGTAACCTCCAAACACAAAACCAGAGGCGTTGTAGCCCACAGACACAGTGGGGCTGCGGTTGTCACACCGCTGGTGAAAGGCTGCCCCAGTGAATCCATGGATGCTGGCCTTGTACAGCAGCTGAAGTTTGACATGTCCCAGCTGGGAGCAGATTGTTCTCTGCCGGCTCCTGGATAGTCTGGGGTTCATGCTAGATGGTTGTTCTGCTGAGGTTCCTGATGTTCTGGAGCCTATAAATTTCCTTTAAAAAGGAAAATAGTAAAAATGTTTATTTGCAAAACCCGCAACTTTGGTTTTATCCTCAGTTTTGACTTATTCTGGAATCAACCTTTTTATTTACAGGATGGTTTACATACAAACAAATTGGGCAGTCGCATCATGCTGTTTAGTTTTGCTCATGTGACTATTTATCCAGTCTGCAGCCACACCCTCACTCGTTTCATTTTCCTTCAATAATTATCCTGCTCCTTCTCTGGTCATTCACTCCCCTTGAGGAAGTCGCAGAGTCCTGCCAATCTTTTGAGTCCTGCCAACAGCACAGATATTTCTAGTTCTGTTTTATATAGTGTATCAAACCCAAGGCATAATTAATATTAAATAATCTCCTCAAGTATATTTTTACCATCTGAAACACTGATAAACCAAGGAGCCATCTAGATTAGACTTACCCTTAAGGATTACTATTATTGTTTTTAAACTGAGAACCTGCAGTGATGCTATTTGTAACGGACAGGCTCCATATCTGTCTCTTATCTGTCTCTTACTACCCATAAATACCTTTAAACCATTCCTGATCTCCTTTACCAGCTAAACATGTGTTCCCAGATATGGCCTGGAAACGTATGTCATAGTATATTACTGTTAACTGTTATAATTCTGTGATGTTTATTGACTTTCACTTATGTTGTTATTGAATTATTAACTCTAATTAGTTGCACTGTGTGCCATGAGAACAGGATGCACGAGAAAAGGCCTGCTTCTGCTTCCTCACGCAGAGGAGAGAATCCGGTAACCAAAAGAGAATTGACCTGCTAAGTTCGTGCCCTCCTCCACATGTGGTTTTGTAGTAAATAGCTCAACTTAAGCTACAGACAGAGCCAACGTTCAGTGACCAGATGCAGAGAGCAACTTGATGAACGGATGATCTGGGTGCACAGTTTAAGGACTTTCGAGTCACATCCATGGCCCTCCTGGGAACCCACTGGCCGGCTGACAGCAGGATGGCCCGAACTGTGGCTGTGCTGATTGTCTAAAACTTATCTCAGCTGGTCTCCCTAGACCTGACTCAAATTCAAAGATAAATTGATTTCAAAGTCCTATCAAGGGATCTGGTGCTCTGGAATTCTGAAAGTTTGTTTATGATATTAATAATTCATTAAACCAGGCATTAGAAACATTATGTTCGCTACAACAGATTTCAGATTCCTGTATTATGTTTGTATAAACATGTTAAATGTGTGATCCTTGTGATAGCAACTTTGCTAATCTTAAGATCCAGACTAAACTGGCCCTGTTTGACTGGCCCCTGAATTTGTATCTGGTCTTACTTTATTGTTCGTGGAGATTTGAATATTCACATGGATCATCCTCAAATTCCTTGCCATTCCATTTTTTTAAGTATTACAAATTTTTTGAATTTCCAGTAGCACCTGTTGAGCAGTACCTACCTTTTATTTGTTATACAAATACTCATAAACTAATCATTAACAAAATTTTTCAGTCACTGACGTGGTATCTGTTCTGTAGTAGGTCATTATCTGCTATACAATCCTTGATTTAGAGTTGTCTGGAAACGACACATTAAGTTAAACATTAACTGCACCAAAGGGGCATCGGTCACACAAAAATAAATAAATAGGCAACACTTTCAGAATGAAGTCTGGCAAACGTATTAAAAAATTATGTTTTAGTTTGACCTCACCAAATGAACAAATTCAAAGCTGAATCACTCCCCAAATGGACAAACACATTTTAGGTGCCTTGATAGGACAGTCACAACTTAACTGTCGTTTCCCTGTAAAAACTGTGTGCTGACAAGGTCTAAACATAAATGTTAATTTGAACACTGTTACAACCGTGTCACACATTCAGCAACTAAAACCTTAAGACATTCAAAATCCCACTGACTTTAAATGCTGGGCAAAATACGAAAATCTTTAATAGTGAAAGTCTTACCTCCTCCTCTTTGGGATAGTTCAGGGATAATAAGCAGCTACCAAGGTCACTGCAAACAGCTTGTATGTCCTGAGTTGTGGGTGTGTCACACTGTGGAGGACCAAAAGTGCCAAAATGAAACAGATACATAGTTAAATTATTATTTAAATGTTCCATTAATTATTTCAATTTTTAAAAAAATTACATAATTTATGATTAAATAGATTAATAATTAAATGTAAATAATTAAATATGTCATTCATTCATTCATTAAAATACCAATTCATTTTATGTAAAAAAAGAAAAAAACATTTTTTTATGGTGCTGTGCTGCAGTGCTTCGTGAATTTATGAACTCAATGTAAATAACTACATATTTTCGTTAAATACTGTGCAAATATCATCAAATCTCAAAAAGTCTAAAAATACAGCCATTAGCACAATAGTTACTCTATATACTCATGATCAGCTGTAATTATAATGGTGGTCATAACCAAACTAGTATGAAGAAATGTGTGTTTGCCTGTTACATTTTAGTTTACAAATTGTTGCTGAAGGAGTAGAAAGATGTAGTGTTCCTTTGGTTTTTCATCCATTCAACATGTTGCCTCTTGCACCAGTTCTCTTTTTTAGCAACCCCCACTATGGTCACCAAAAAACGTTTTCCACCTCTCAAGCACCAGCTCCCAGTCTGGGTTCAGGAGGCAGACACTCTCTGTACTTTTAAAGCTAGACTTAAAACCTTCCTCTTTGGCAAAGCATATAGTTAGGGCTGGCTTCAGGTGACCCTGAAACATCCCTTAGTTATGCTGCTGCAGAAGCTGGGGCATCTGGAAGCCAGAAGCCCCCAGAATCTCCTCCTCCAGAAGAAGATGGAGATTCACTTTCATTGTGGAAGTTGCATGAGAGCAAGTATCTGCGTGTTGCTAAACAAAACAATACCTTTGAATCTCTGCAACATCAGTGCCAAGTGAGAGAGTGTTCTCCACTGCAGGAGACATTGCTTCTGCAGGCAGATCTCAACTTGCGACAGAAAATGTTAACAAGCTGCAAGGAAGCCTGAGCTTTTATTGTAGACGTATGAAAATTTTTTTTTTTTTTAAAGCTTCCAAATTTCACCAAGCATTGAAGAAGGCAAAGCACACTTACACACAATATAATAAACGTGATTCCTCCATTTCAGTTAAGAATCCATGAATATTTACTCAGCTGTATATAAAGTTTCTATAATGCTGGAATCAAAACAAAAACAAAAGTAATTAAAAGCTATGTTGCAGTACAATTTGTAGCTGTTTCCATACTTTGTGTCTAATTTGTCAAATGACTCCTCAACACCTCAGATCACTGTTACTGACTTTTAATGGTCTTGTTCACTGGTATTTTGGATGCAGTATTTTTTCCATCAGATTATTGTCTCATTCCTGACATACTATGATTCAGTTGTTAGTCTTTGCCCTGAGAAAATCATCTGACTGTCAACATGCTACTAACTGTGAGCGCAATCTAAGTGAACTCTCCACAGGGGGAAGAACAACATGGTAACAACATGAAAATCTCTTTCTCTGAGAGGTGTAGTCATCATGCAGTAAACATAACTCTTGATACCAGTAGGTGATCCTGTAAATGTCTGATGATGTGTTGGCTTTTCAAACATGTTTGCTTGTAATGACATGTCCCACCAAAGCAAACCTCAGGCAAACTTACAGTCAAAATGAAACTGAGCCACCACTGAGATGATACACAGATGTACACAGACAAAAGAAGTCCATAATCAATCAGTTACATTTTTTAAAAGGTCCTATACCCATATACCTACCTATAAACTAATATAACCATAAAACCAACAATGGCAGCCTATTTACCAAACTAAACACAAAAGAAGCAAATAATTAAAGAATTAAAAAAAAACAACAGAAAACATTTTTAAAAATAATCAAACTTAAAACAGTAACACTAATAACCCAACAAATAGCTCCTACCACCTTCCTTATATCTCCCAAAAGTAACATAATATTTGAGAGACATTATGGATAAACTGCTAAAGAACCAGTAGGAAAGTGGCCCAAAGATACAACAACTGGCAGTTACATGTTAATAAAATACAAGATTATCACCAACAAATTGGATTCAGCTAAATAAAAAGAAGCTACATGATGTTTGTATCTGGTTTTGACCTTTTCCAATTAAGGAACCTAACGTTAGTGAATTTTAGAATTTATCTATAAATTGTAATGTTACTATAAGGCAAATGCGATATCCATCTTAATGCTTGGAACAATGGAGTTTTCCTGTTCCTGTTATTCGAATATGTTGACGTGAAGTGCAGTAAAAGTTTCTAAGAGCTGAAGTATATTTTACTACAGTGAACCTGAACTAGATCTCCTCCCCTATTAGGCCTTGGGGTATTTTGAAGGACATTTCATTACAGTTAAACAGGCCATGAACATTTGCTATAAGAATTTTTACTACTCTTTGATTTGTGCACTGCTGATTCGGCCACTGAGGTCATCAAAGTAACTGTCAGCAGAGCGAAGCATCTGAGTGATGGCAGTGAGCAGCAGGATGTCACAGTTCACGTCCAACTCCAGCTCCTCACAGTAGTTCTTCACTGGAACAACACAGGACAATGGGACACCGAGTCGAGCGCTGATGTCCTGCATCTGCATCACAAAACACGGCACAAAAGATTCAGGTGAGGACAGTTCATGATTTTCTGGTGCTACAAACGCTTCTACAGTTGTGTTGATGTTAATCTCACCATTTCCTTGATGTAGCTGCTCTTATAAATGTTCTTAATGTCATGTGCAACAAAAGGACAGGCTTCATCTACTTTAGTGACCAGGACCAGCTGAGGAATCCCTGGAACCCAGCAAAAAAGCATTAACTTTAGTTTGCAATATATTAAAGCTCTCACTTTGTATACAGTTTGTAGCAAAAGTAGTAGTAGTCCTCTATGGATAATTTATATTTGAACTGCATTCACTGATTTAGTCTTATGAGGAATCACTTATGATGTGGGGCTCATTTTTACTGACCCATTAAATTGATCTTTCTGCGAATAGCTGCCAGCTTCTCCTCCAGCTTTGTGGCCATGATGGAGATCTTGCAGGCATCAATGACGTAGACCACACAGTGGATCTTGTCCCTGAGTTCTGGAGACTTAACATAGCCACTGGTCTCCAATTGCAGAGGAGCAGAGGAGTTAAACTGTGTGATACAGGTGAAAGAAAAGAGAACATTTGTTTTTCCAAACTAACAAACTTAAACCAAACTATAACTAGTTTCTTTAGCTTGCCGAATTAAACAAGAAGCTCTACCTGGTAAAAGTCTGGTATATGACCTTTGAGGGTGCTGATGATGTCATCCACATCAAGCCCCGCCCCTGTGTTTTCCTCCAATCCCATGGTATCACACAAGATGATTGGCAAGGGTTTTCCTTCTCGCCCAGATTTCACTGAGTAGGTGCGAAACTGTAGAGTAATAAATGTTTATTATACATAATGGGGAAAATTATTTGTCACAGATTTTAACTTTTAAACTTGATGACATAATATTAACTTATTCTGCCTTATTTAAAAGACTGAGCAGGGACTGGCACAGCAATGCTAACATGCTGGTGATAATATTTATAACATTAGTCACCATTTTGTTCAGTGTATTAGCATTTACAAATTAGCACTAAAAACAAAGTATAGCAGAGGCTGCTGGGAATGCCATTGATTTACCATTATTGTCATAAATAATGGAAATTTTGACACTAGATGAAAACGAGGGACTGCATCTTATAGATGTTGAGATGTTTCACTCAAAACCATAAATGTCTAAAGAAAAGCTGAGGTGGAAATGTGATGGAACAGATTGCAGAATTTTTTGAGATCTGTGTTTGAAACAGTCTCTTTAAGCCAAAACTACAACTCCAGTTTTTCAATTTATTAAGTGTTTTAATGTGATCATAGCAATAATAATAATAATAATAATAATGATCATTAAAATAAATAAATAAATTTACACTGCTACATTGATATGAAGTAGAAATTGTTTCAGTCCCTCACAGGAACTAACCTGTGTGGTCAGGCTGGTGGTAGAACAGCCAGTAATGGCCTGGTTGGTGACGTGGCCTCTGAATACAGAGTTAATGGAATTGAAGAAACTGGACTTTCCAGCTCCAACTGGTCCAATGAGAAGGACCCGAGCCTGGGAAACAAAGCATCCTGTGGGAGTGTGGGACTTAATACTGTTCATCATCTTTGTTCTCTTCCTGTTGAAGAACAAGAACAGGTTTTAAAACATTTGAAATGATACCTTAATGTGTATATATGGAGTAGATATATATGTGTCTAACCCCAAATCTGTCCTAACATAATTACAGTTAACTTTAACTATAGGGACTGACTGTGCATCAATACCAGGACAAACCTGGTCAGCTTGTTGTGTTGATGCTAATCTGTGTATTACCCATAGAGATTAGCATAATCTGGATAAAGCATAATTATAACATCTTCAAGTCAATGCAGTATATTGAGATATATATCAAAACAGTACAATGACAGCATTTTAGGTTTTAAAATGGCTCAAGTTCAGCTTACTCAAATTCCCAGGTGATCGGCCTCCAGGGCTTCGCAAATTTTGGTGAAACTGTTAAAAGAAAAAACAGCTTTTACCAACATTTTTATCTAATTTTAATAAAATATCACCCTGCTGTTCAATTTTAATATTGCAGACAGACAGACTAGGGGTGCAACGGTTCAAGTTATTCACGGTTTGGTATGTATCACAGTTTTAGGGTCAGGGTTTCGGCACGGTTCGGTATGTGCTATGTTTAGGAAAAAAAGGGATGCTGACAAATTCAAAGAAAAATATACTTATTTATTGAGTAAGAAACACCTGACACCCAGGTGATGACGGCATAAATGACATGTCATTTTAGATGTATTGCCTTGAGCATACGGCACTCGCATCAAAGAAATTTTAAGTTTTGTCCACTTTTTTTTTTTTTTACCATCGCTGCTGTAGCGTATTGCAAACCCAAAATGATCCCAGACAGCAGACTTATATGAAGCTGGCGGTGGCTCTATTTGCAGCTTGTCTCTTTTGCTTGACATGCTGAACTGTACAAAACAACACACCCACGTGTGAGGATGTGATGTCAGCAAGTGATTTACATACTAAGAGTTGATTGGCTGCATTGTTGTTTTTTTTTGTTTTGTTTTTTTCCACCAAACCATATTACTAATGTGTCGTCAGGAACCGTGGTGCACAAGTATGCCAAACCGTCGGAGGAGAACGGTACAGTTTGATTTTTTGCCGAGAACCGTTGCACCCCTAAGATAGCTTGTCAGACTTTATTCAAATTAGGCCAATGATCTTTGGAAATATATTCGGAAATACAGTGTTTGGTGTTAAAGACCACTTCACAAGAAGATTCCAGTCTGTGCAGTTCAACAAAACCAGATGAAAAATTCTATAACTTATGGAAAAGGCAAATGCCCCTGTGCTCAATCTAACTTTAACAGTAACTGTCCTGCCTGGTGATTGATTTTAAATCCCATCATGCATCAACATTTGGTTGTTCAAAAGGGACTCACCTTCCACTTGATAGACTTCACACTCAGTCAGCTGGAGGTCATTGCCGTGCATGTCTGCAGCACTGAAGTCGTAATAATTTCCTGGGTTGCTGTGCACTACTGATTGGTTCCCATAGACAAGAACCAGAGCTTCTCCAAAATATGGCCCAGAAGAGCCATCCATTCTTACTGCATACTGAGTGTTAGTGACTGGATATTTCAGGAGTTTTTCTCCACTGAAGGAGAAGAGAAAGGCCTGGTCATCATTAACATACCCACCAGACTGATTGAAAGGTTGTTTGGTGTAACCTCCAAACACAAAACCAGAGACGTTGTAGCCCACAGACACAGTGGGGTAGCGGTTGTCACATTCCTGGTGAAAGGCTGCCCCAGTGAAACCATGGATGCTGGCCTTGTACAGCAGCTGAAGCTCGACATTTCCCAGCTGGGAGCAGATTGTTATCTGCTGGCTCCTTGTTAGTCTGGGGTTCATGCTAGATGGTTGTTCTGCTGAGGTTCCTGATGTTCTGGAGCCTTTGAATTTCCTAAAAATGAGGAGAAAAGAAAAATATGAATAAAAACAGCTTTAAACCGTGATTCGAACATGGTGTATAAAGTTAATCACACTCACATTATTACATTCTTTTTTCTGACTTTTGCAGTCTTTTAAGAGGATTATTTTACCAGGCTACTTTGTGTGAGTTATAATCACGAGTGACCGTAGTTAATGCAGTTTAAAGATTTGTTTGTGCATGTTTTGAATACCTCTAATTTATCCATTTAACTACGCAGTTTAATTTAGAAGTAAATATTTATTTTTTCACTCAATATGTACTCATTTTATTTATCATGAAAGGCCAGACTTAAGCAGGAACTAATTAATTAATTGTGTATATAATGTAGATCATGATTTATTATAAATCAGTATTTTATAAATACAGTTGTCACACCTAGTCTTCACATTCATGTTCTGTTGACACTGGCAGGTGAGTCATTGCTGTTGGTACTTTAAATGTCTTGCCCACCACTCTATCAAAGGATTCAACAAGATATGTATGTCGTTTCATTGCACTCTGATGAAGGGATGTCATAAACTGAAACTGAACTGCTGTTCTGTTAATTACAAAGCAATAATAAATAAATCTACAAATAAAGGCAATTATTATTAAAGTAATAATAAAAAAATATTATATTAAAAAATACAATCTTCTCAGTTTGTTAATGTAAGTTTTTTTTTTTTCAATTGTTTTTTTTTTTTTTTTCAAAAGTTGGTTTATTAGTGATTCTCAGACAACGTCCCTGTTTGCAATGCAAAGGTTTTTTCTTTCAGTTTCACTTTTCTGTCACTGTTTTGGTGTGGAGGGTAGGGCTCTGAGGGGTGGCCTAAGAAAGTGATTTGCTCTAATGGAGTCTAGCATTTTCAAGCTAACCTCAAACCAGCTCAATTGTTTGTAGAAAATGAAAACAGGGGAGACACAGACTTGAGGTCTGGGAGCTACAACAAAACACACAGAAACCATTGGAGGAAGGTCTACAGTCATGTGAGAGCCATCTGACTATAGAGCACTGTGGAGCCAGGTGGTCTCTGGTTGATATGCAAATTATCTGCCGAATATGCAGTGATCATGCTCTTCTTTGTCCCGCCCCTGTAGCCTTTCAGTATTAAAACCTTGGTAATGTTTGTGTGTGTGTGTGTGTGTGTGTGTGTGTGTGTGTGTGTGTGTGTGTGTGTGTGTGTGTGTGTGTGTAAACTCTGACCCACATGTACGTGCACTGTTTTTAAAACTATTCACTCTCTCCAAGCGGAAATAACACTGCTGGATTATTGATAACGTGGTTGAAAGGCATCAGCACTTACAACCGTTTATCTTAGATTTAATTTCCACAAAGTTACTTCAGTTCACAACCATCTGTGTTATCCTGTCTCCAGAATGTGCGTATGCATGGGTCAGAGTTTACGTACAGCTGCTACATTCTCCCTTCAAGTTTATTTTTTGTAGATCACAACCTGTGCCTGGGAAGTGATGTGCGTCCCTTTCAGATCCTGTTTTGTGCAGTGTTTATAAAACAGGCCCCAGGACTTTCACTTCATTTCTGCCAGCTCCTGAGCATCAACTGCATGTGTGGCACACCCACTATTCAGAACATACAAGCTGTTTGCAGTGACACTGGGAGCTGCTCATCATCCCTGAACTTTAGTCATATGCCTGAGAAAACATAGCTGTTTTAAGCTTTCTCTTTCTCGTTCTCTCTGGCAAACATAAAAATTCCAGGATTTCCAATGTGTAAGAATGAAACCGTTTTTGCTTGTTGCAACAGATTTAAAGGAGGAACAATGATGAGTCTGAAGTAAAGCACAGTTTCATTTTATACACTGTGACTTTTCACTGAAGAATGTCAAATGTATTCATGCAACGATCCATTTGCTGAAAACGGACTGTCTATATGGTTGAAAACAAAGGTTCCCCACATAGAAACTACGCTCTATAATTTCAGTGGAGCCAGAATGATGACTTTAAACTTTGGCACTGAAAAATAACATGAGCAGTGAAAAAAAAATCACAACTGAAAAAAAAAACCATTGGCGCTGAAGCTTTTGTACTGGTAGAAAATTAGCATTAAAACAAAGTATTCATACTAGAAAAAATGCAATCAGTATTTTTTGATGTATGTTTTTTCAATATTTGTTTCTCTTCTGATTGTCACTGTCACTCTGACAACTATGTTTTAGACACAGTCAAAGACAGTTTCTGCTAGTAAAAATGTTATTGTGGATATCTTGAACCCTTAGAGCAGGGGTCTCAAACTGCCGGCCCGCGGACCATTTACGCCCCCCCGCCTGCAAGTGACGTCACAAATATAACACAATCCGGCCCGCAAAAATATTATCATTATTATTATTAAGCTTATTATATGTAGTTGTTTCATAGCAAATTAAACTACCCATTCAATATGTGGAGTTTAATGGAAATGCCACCTGTTTGATATGCAAAGAAAAAGTTGCCGTTCTAAAAGAACACAACCTCAAGCGTCATTACTCAAATAAACACGGAGACCAGTATGAGAAGAACCAAGAAGACGAGAGGAAAAATAAACCAGCCACACATTTGCAGGGAGAGCTGACGTCCCAGCAAAGCGTTTTCCACACAGCCTAGAAGGATGTTGAAAACCATTCACTGAAGGGCCGTTTATGAGACTGTATGTTGAAGGTCGCTGATATTCTATGTCCAGAAAAGAAGAACATGTTCAACAATCTCTCTTTATCTGCAAATACAGCGGCAGCACAGACAAAGCTGACTATGCTCAGCTGTTTTCATCAGGGGTATTAATGACCAGTTTGAGGTTTGAAGAGTTGCTGAGTTTGTGTCCAATGCACGGCCGCACAACAGCCAAAGATAGATTTCAGCAGCTGTGCGACGCGACTGAACGCGCTGGTTTGCCGTGGAACAGACTAGTAGGCATTACCGCTGATGGCGCCCCGTCTATGACAGGTTAAAGTGGACTGGTAGCGCTGGTACAAAGAAAGTTGGAAGAGGAAAATGCAGATGCAGCAGTTGTTCAGCACTGCATTATACATCAGCAGGCGCTGTGCAGCAACTTCTTGAAATATGAACATGTTATATCTGTTGTGCTAAAATGCATCAATTACATCAGGTCAAGGAGTTTACAGCACCGCCAGTTTCATGCCCTTTTAGAAGAAATTGAGGCAACATATGGTGATGTACTTTACTGAGGGGCGCTGGCTCAGCAGGGGAAATGTCTTGAAGAGATTTTCTGAGTTAAGAACAGAGGTGATGAGATTCATGGAAGATGGCAGAATGGATATTCCTGAATTTGATGATCCTAAATGGGTCATGGACCTTTGCATTCCTAGTGTGGACATTACACAGGAGCTGAACATCCTTAACCTGAAGCTCCAGGGCCCTGCTCAGCTCATCACAGCTGTGTATGAAAGTGTGAAAGTCTTCTCCACAAAATTGAGATTGCGGAAAATTCGGCTTTCTGCAAAAAACCTGTCATTTCACAACATGCAGATCTCTTGTGGAGGAGTGCATAGCGTTCAATGGTGATGAATATGCCTCTGCTGTTGAAAATCTACTTCAGGAATTTGATCTGCGTTTTGCTGACTTCAAGGCACACCATGACACTTTCCAGCTGTTTGCAGACCCCTTCTCAGCTGATGTGGAGAGTGTCCTAAATTTGTTGCAAATGGAACTTATTGACTCGCAATGTAACAGTGAGCTAAAAACTAAATTTAGAGAGGCACAGGGAAATGCAGACAAGACTGCGCAGTTTCTGAGAGGATTGCCTTCATGTTTCCCAAGAGCTGTCCAAAGTGTTCAGTCGAGTAAATGTGCCTTTTTGGAAGCACATATCTGTGTGAGAAACTTTTCTCAGCTATGAACTTCAATAAATGCAAGCTCAGGTCCAGGCTTAGTGATGCTCATCTTGAAGCTGTACTCAGGGTTTAATCTGTGAACTCCATCAGGGCAAACGTGGCTCAGTTGTGTGAGCAGAAGCGCCGCGAAGTGTCTGGCAAGAAATCCAATAGTTTGCAAATGCATTCAGGGATCGCAGTTGTTCAGTGTAAGGTTCAGCACAACACTGTTGTTTACATTTTTAATAAGTATGACAAAAACCTGTTAGTAATGTAATTTAACAGAAATGTGAGTGAACATCTCAGCAATTAAATTAAATTTACAGAAATTTTGCACTTTCTTCTTGTGCTTCAATGTTAAAATGGCCCATGAGATGTCAGTCACAGCAATGGCTCCCAGCCAATTTGAGTTCAAGACCCCTGCCTTAGAGATTGCCCATCACACCAGCATAATCAAAAAAGATACCAAACATTGGCATGGTAAACATTTCGTAAGGAGAAACCCAAAGTAAAATCCAAAGTTTTCAAAAATGGCTAAAAATAGCCAAAACTCCTTAGGGTTAATTACCATTCTGACTAGTGAGAGTACATATTTTACCTGAGGAGATGCCATCATTATTATGGATATATAAAGTATATATCTAAGACCCATTGTTAAGATGCTTTACTATGGCACTTACTCTAGCCGACCACTGCCAAATCAGAATAAAGCCATAAAGCTGGCACACTGAAAAATACTACTATCAACAAAAACTGAGACGATTGTAATTTTTTTCAACATTAATACTTTTTTAATGCCAATATTTTTTTTTGTACAAATGTTTCAATGCAAATGTTATAATTTTCAGGTCTTGTTTTATTTTCAGTGCCAAATGTTATTTTTCACTGCCAAAGTTTGAAGTCATATTCTGGCTCCATATATAGGTGGGCCATTCCTAGAGATGATGGCTACTTTACTATCAAGTTTTAGCTTGCATTTCTACCTAGTTTTCATTTTCTTATGTATTTAAAGAGTAACGCTTCGGGTTTCAGTTCATGACATACTTTTATAAATGTGATTAATAAAGTTAACTACATGTGACAACTATATTCATAAAATAATTCTTTATTACAAGTGATGATCTATATACGATGAAATTGACGCAAGTTCATGTTCAAATTTGGCTTTTCATAATAAATGAAATAAGCAGATAAGTAACAAAATGTGTTTATTCCTAAAGTCATAGAAAGAAATAATAACTGCTGCTCATTAACTTTGTAATCAGTGTTTGACACACATTATTGTTTTTTTAATCTTTTTTTAAAAGAAATTCAAAGGCTCCAGAACATCAGGAACCTCAGCAGAACAATCATCTAGCATGAACCCCAGACTATCCAGTAGTCAGCAGACATCAATCTGCTCCCACCTGGGAAATGTCAAACTTCAGCTGCTGTACAAGGCCAGCATCCATGGTTTCACTGGGGCAGCCTTTCACCAGGAATGTGACAACCGCTACCCCACTGTGTCTGTGGGCTACAACGCCTCTGGTTTTGTGTTTGGAGGTTACACCAAACAACATTTCAATCAGTCTGGTCAGTATGTTTATGATGACCAAGCCTTTCTTTTCTCCTTCAGTGGAGAAAATCTCCTGAAATATCCAGTCACTGGTCCTGGAAATGCAGTAAAAATGGTTGGCAACTCTGGGCCATATTTTGGAGAATCTCTGGTTCTTGTCAGTGTGAACCAATCAGTAGTGCACAGCAGCCCAGGAAATTATTACAACTTCAGTGCTGCAGACATGCACGGCAATGACCTCCAGCTGACTGAGTGTGAAGTCTATCAAGTGGAAGGTGAGTCCTCTCTGAACAACCAAATGTTGATGCATGATGGGATTTAACATCAATCACCAGGCAGGACAGTTACTGTTAAAGTTAGATTGAGCACAGGGGCATTTGCCTTTTCCATAAGTTATAGAATTTTTCATCTGATTTTGTTGAACTGCACAGACTGGAATCTTCTTGTGAAGTGGTTATTAACACTGTATATGATTATTTAGATGGATTTGTCTATCCATCTATGTCTGTCTGTCTATCTATCTGTCTGTATGTTTGCAATATTAAAATTGAACAGTTGGGTGATTTTTTTATGGAAATTAGATAATATTATTTGTAAAAGTTGTTTTTGCCTTTCAGCACTGCCTCCAAAATTTGAGAAGCCCTGGAGGCCGATGACCTGGGAATCTGAGTAAACTGAACTTGAGCCATTTTAAAACCTAAAATGCTGTCATTGTACTGTTTTGATATATATCTCAGTATACTGCACTGACTTGAAGATGTTATAATTATGCTTTATCCTGTATGGAAATAAAACCAGCCCACATCATGATGTGTGATATGTTTGGGTGTGCTTATTATTTTTGGCATTATAAAGAAATCAAAGTCTATTTTCTGTGTTAATGTTGGTGACACACAGATTAGCATCAACACAACAAGCTGACCAGGTTTGTCCTGGTATTGATGCACAGTCAGTCCCTATAGTTAAAGTTAACTGTAATTATGTTAGGGCAGATTTGGGGTTAGACACATATATATCTACTCCATATATACACATTAAGGTATCATTTCAAATGTTTTAAAACCTGTTCTTGTTCTTCAACAGGAAGAAAACAGAGATGATGAACAATATTAAGTCCCACACTCCCACAGGATGCTTTGTTTCCCAGGCTCGGGTCCTTCTCATTGGACCAGTTGGAGCTGGAAAGTCCAGTTTCTTCAATTCCATTAACTCTGTATTCAGAGGCCACGTCACCAACCAGGCCATTACTGGCTGTTCTACCACCAGCCTGACCACACAGGTTAGTTCCTGTGAGGGACTGAAACAATTTCTACTTCATATCAATGTAGCAGTGTAAATTTATTTATTTATTTTAATGATCATTATTATTATTATTATTATTATTGCTATGATCACATTAAAACACTTAATAAATTGAAAAACTGGAGTTGTAGTTTTGGCTTAAAGAGACTGTTTCAAACACAGATCTCAAAAAATTCTGCAATCTGTTCCATCACATTTCCACCTCAGCTTTTCTTTAGACATTTATGGTTTTGAGTGAAACATCTCAACATCTATAAGATGCAGTCCCTCGTTTTCATCTAGTGTCAAAATTTCCATTATTTATGACAATAATGGTAAATCAATGGCATTCCCAGCAGCCTCTGCTATACTTTGTTTTTAGTGCTAATTTGTAAATGCTAATACACTGAACAAAATGGTGACTAATGTTATAAATATTATCACCAGCATGTTAGCATTGCTGTGCCAGTCCCTGCTCAGTCTTTTAAATAAGGCAGAATAAGTTAATATTATGTCATCAAGTTTAAAAGTTAAAATCTGTGACAAATAATTTTCCCCATTATGTATAATAAACATTTATTACTCTACAGTTTCGCACCTACTCAGTGAAATCTGGGCGAGAAGGAAAACCCTTGCCAATCATCTTGTGTGATACCATGGGATTGGAGGAAAACACAGGGGCGGGGCTTGATGTGGATGACATCATCAGCACCCTCAAAGGTCATATACCAGACTTTTACCAGGTAGAGCTTCTTGTTTAATTCGGCAAGCTAAAGAAACTAGTTATAGTTTGGTTTAAGTTTGTTAGTTTGGAAAAACAAATGTTCTCTTTTCTTTCACCTGTATCACACAGTTTAACCCCACTGCTCCTCTGCATTCGGAGACCAGCGGCTATGTTAAGTCTCCAGAACTCAGGGAAAAGATCCACTGTGTGGTCTACGTCATTGATGCCTGCAAGATCTCCATCATGGCCACAAAGCTGGAGGAGAAGCTGGCAGCTATTCGCAGAAAGATCAATTTAATGGGTCAGTAAAAATGAGCCCCACATCATAAGTGATTCCTCATAAGAGTTCATGTAGTTTATACTGATTATTATTTACAGAACATAAAAAACAAAAGACTACACATATGCTTTTATGTTTCTTTTGTCTCTACCTTTGTAAAACAGCAGAAATATAAATTGACCGGTAGACTAAAACTTGTGGACACCTCACATAAAATTGAAGTTGTTATTTTTTGCTGGGTTCCAGGGATTCCTCAGCTGGTCCTGATGACTAAAGTAGATGAAGCCTGTCCTTTTGTTGCACAGGACATTAAGAACATTTATAAGAGCAGCTACATCAAGGAAATGGTGAGATTAACATCAACACAACTCGAGAAACGTTTGTAGCACCAGAAAATCATGAACTGTCCTCACCTGAATCTTTTGTGCCGTGTTTTGTGATGCAGATGCAGGAGGTCAGCGCTCGACTCGGCATCTCATTGTCCTGTGTTGTTCCAGTGAAGAACTACGGTGAGGAGCTGGAGTTGGACGTGAACTGCGACATCCTGCTGCTCACTGCCATCACTCAGATGCTTCGCTCTGCTGACAGTTACTTTGATGAGCTCAGTGGTTGACTCAGTAATGCAGAAACCAAAGAGTAATAAAAAATTCTTATAGCAAATGTTCATGGCATGCTTAACTTTAATGAAATTTCCCTAAAAATGCTCAGCCAATTTGACTGTTGTCTTACTATTGACAACAGAAAACATTAACATATATCAGTCCTATATATACCTATATATATGTATATAGGTGTGTATATATATATATATATATATATATATACACACACATATATATATAGGTCAGTAGGTGCCTATTATTCCAACTGGAGAGTCAGTGGCCATTAGCATTAGCAACTGACATAAATGTATGTTTTTTTTGTTTTATTGTCTGACCCTAACCAACATGTTTTAATGCCAGAATGTAACTGAGTAGTTGCTTAAATATAAGGGTGTACTTAATAACAACAATGAAGATCTGTAGGGTGATAATGACCTATTGAACCTTCCAATAGGTGAGTAGGGACCTACTGAGCCATAACTATAATCAAATAAGAAGCCCAAACGGGCTGTTCAATAGCATGACAACATTCCAACCAGGCGCAGCTTGAAATGCCCCACTGTCTAGGAAGGGAGGAGATCTAGTTTCACTGTAGTAAAAGAAGCACAGGAAACCCCATTGTTCCAAGCATTAAGATGGAACAATCATAACATTAGATTTATAAATTCTAAAATTTACTAATGTTATCATGTTTCTTATTTGTAACAGATAAAACCAGCTACAAACTGCATATAGCTTGTTTTTATTTAGCTGAATTTAGTGTTGTGTGATAATCTTGGACTTTATTCACATGTAACTGCCAGTTGTTGTATCTTTGGGCCACTTTCCCACTGGTTCTTTAATAATCTATCAAGAATTTCATTACTTTTGGGATATATAATGATGGTTTTTGGAAGCTATTTGTTGGGCTATTAATGTTATTGTTTTGAGTATATTTTAATTTTTTTCTGTTTTTGTTCATTATTAGTTTATAGGTAGCTAGATATATGGGTATAGGACCTTTTAAAAAATCTAACTCATTGATTATGAACTTCTTTTGTCTGTGTACATCTGTGTATCATCTCAGTGGTGGTTCAGTTTCATTTTGACTGTGAGTTTGCCTGAGGTTTGCTTTGGTGGGACATGTCATTACAAGCAAACATGTTTGAAAAGCCAACACATCATCAGACATTTACAGGATCATCTACTGGTATCAAGAGTTATGTTCACTGCATGATGACTACACCTCTCAGAGAAAGAGATTTTCATGTTGTTACCATGTTGTTCTTCCCCCTGTGGAGAGTTCACTTAGATTGCGCTCACAGTTAGTAGCATGTTGACAGTCAGATGATTTTCTCAGGGCAAAGACTAACAACTGAATCATAGTATGTCAGGAATGAGACAATAATCTGATGGAAAAAATACTGCATCCAAAATACCAGTGAACAAGACCATTAAAAGTCAGTAACAGTGATCTGAGGTGTTGAGGAGTCATTTGACAAATTAGACACAAAGTATGGAAACAGCTACAAATTGTACTGCAACATAGCTTTTAATTACTTTTGTTTTTGTTTTGATTCCAGCATTATAGAATTATAGAGTAAATATTCATGGATTCATAACTGAAATGGAGGAATCACGTTTATTATATTGTGAGTAAGTGTGCTTTGCCTTCTTCAATGCTTTTGGAAGCACTTTTTTTTCTTTAAAGGAAAGAAATGAATTCCTATTTAAAGCCTTTATTATTCCTAAAATAAAGTTTATTCCAATGTCAGGTAAGTGGTAAAGATTCCTGGTACTTTCTGTAGGTGGTGCCTGGATAGTGTTATTAATGCAGAATGATAAACTCAGGTTCTCCATGTTCAGTGTTTTGCCTTCTGGGATGTACACTTTTAATAAGGAATCTACAACATTCCCATCACAGCAGTTAAGCAGATGGGGAGAATGATCAGCTAAAGAAACGTTAGGACTACTAAAATGTGTGAGTAACATGGCATTCTCAATCTGCCTTTCTCAAATCTTGTAAAGGAGTTTTAATGTACCTAAATAAGGCTGGAGTTGACCCTCTTAGATTCTCAGGATACAATCAAAAGAGCTGTATATATATATATATATATGATATATGTATGATATTATACATCTGTGCTGAGTATGGCCTGGAGGTGCCAAGGTCAAAATGGGACACACCTCCAAAGGTGATGGAGAATGACCGAACTAAGATCCTGTGGGACTTCCAGATACAGACTGACAAACAGGTGATGGCTAACCAACATAGTAGTGGTGGACAAACTGCAGAAGAAAGCTGTAGTGATAGATGTAACAATCCCAAGTGACAGCATCATCAGGAAGAAGATGAGATGAGGCAACATCAGAAAGAAGTAGTCAAAGTAGTAGTCAAAAAATTCTTTTACCATAAGATGGATCTACGAAACAGCTAAGGCGATCTATCTGATGACTCCATAGAGTGAATATTGTGTCTGTAATAAGGGATTTTTATGCTGTACAAGGTCATTGTGCAGCTTCAGAGAGGCCCCCCCTCTCCCAAAGGAATTCAAGATGGTATATAAAACTAAGAACAAAGAACGATAGTCAGTGATGTCTGGGGATCACTCAGGTTTATATGTTACTGTTGTGCATAATAAACCTTTGGTTCACACTTTGTCGACTGGAGAGTTTGATTTCAAACATTGGGAGAGAAGAAAGGAGAAGAACAATGGAGGTTCGACGGCTTCACTCGGCCTTGACTGGATAATTTTCCACTACAGGCACCCAAATAGCTCTATATGAGATTAGCAGTCAGTTCACAGTTAACTAAACACATTAGCCTTAGGAACATGGTACAACATGAAACACACTCCTCATGGTAAAACTGTTTTGCTACAATTGTTTTATTCTTGATTCCGTCATTAGTTTTTGCGCTGAGAAAATCATTGAACAGTCAACATGCTAATACTGAGTGTAGTCTAAATGACAATGTGTTTTTCTGTCATCATGCAGTAAACATAACTCTTGATACCAGTAGGTGATCCTGTGCATGTATAAACTGAACAGAAAAGAAGAAAATATTTAAAGAACAAAAAATAACAGAATAAAGTTTAAATAATCAACCACTCAAAACAGTGTACACAGTGCAGACTGATACTCCAAGATATAGCTCCTACAACTATCATTATAAGTAAATAAGTTAGTGTTTGATAGGTATTCTTGATAAACTGTTAAAGGACTAGTGGTAAAGTGGCCCAAAGATACGATGGCTGGCAGTTACATGTGAATAAAAACCAAGATTATCACCAACACAATAGTTTCAGGAAAATAAAAAGAAGCTACATGATGTTTGTATCTGGTTGTATCTGTTACAAATAAGAACCATGATAACAGTGGCTTTGTAATTATAACATTATTATAAAGCTAATGGGGTATCCATCTTAATACTTGGAACAGTGCGGTTTTACTTTTCCTCTTATTCAGATATAATGATGTGATTGCAACTTTCTTAGAGCTGCAGTATTTTTACGACAGTGAACCTGAACTAGATCTCCTCCCCTGCTGGACCTTGGGGCATTCTGAGGGACATTTCATTTCATTTCTACATAGTTGAATCTGTCACTAAGGTCATCAAAGTAACTGTCAGCAGAGCGAAGCATCTGAGTGATGGCAGTGAGCAGCAGGATGTCACAGTTCACGTCCAACTCCAGCTCCTCACAGTAGTTCTTCACTGGAACAACACAGGACAATGGGACACCGAGTCGAGCGCTGATGTCCTGCATCTGCATCACAAAACACGGCACAAAAGATTCAGGTGAGGACAGTTCATGATTTTCTGGTGCTACAAACGCTTCTACAGTTGTGTTGATGTTAATCTCACCATTTCCTTGATGTAGCTGCTCTTATAAATGTTCTTAATGTCCTGTGCAACAAAAGGACAGGCTTCATCTACTTTAGTCATCAGGACCAGCTGAGGAACCCCTGGAACCCAGCAAAAAGTAACAACTTCAATTGTATTATGTATTATGTATTATGTATTATGTGTTATGTATCATGTATCATGTATCATGTATTATGTATTATGTGTTATGTGTTATGTATTATGTATTATGTATTATGTGTTATGTATTATGTATTATGTATTATGTATTATGTGTTATGTGTTATGTATTATGTGCTATGTATTATGTATTATGTGTTATATGTTATGTGTTATGTGTGCATTATAGACTCTGTAAAAACAAAAGACTTAGTTTGCAGTATAGTAAAGCTATTCATTTGTATACCGTATGTAGTGGAAGTATGTTACTAGTCCACCAGTTAACTAGTAGAAATGTAGGGATAACAGAAAAATAAAGTCATATGTGTAGTCAGCCACTTGTATGTCCTGTACATAATTACCAGTATAAACCACAGTCAGTAATTTACTCTTATGGAGATGCACCACTTATGATGTGGGGCTCATTTTTACTGACCCATTGAATTGATCTTTCTGCGAATAGCTGCCAGCTTCTCCTCCAGCTTTGTGGCCATGATGGAGATCTTGCAGGCATCAATGACGTAGACCACACAGTGGATCTTGTCCTTGAGTTCTGGAGACTTATTATAACCATAGGCCTCCGAATGCAGAGGAGCAGTGGGGTTAAACTGTGTGATACAGGTGAAAGGAAAGAGAACATTTGTTTTTCCAAACTAACAAACAAATCAAACTATAACCAAAGTTAATTTATCCTCCTGAATTAAACAAAAAAGCTTTACCTGGTAACAATTTGGCAGATGACCTTTGAGGATGCTGATGATGTCATCCATGTCAAGCCCCGCCCCTGTGCTTTCCTCCAATCCCATGGTATCACACAAGATGATTGGCAAGGGTTTTCCTTCTCGCCCAGATTTCACTGAGTAGGTGCGAAACTGTAGAGTAATAAATGTTTATTATACATATCTGGGAAAATTATTCGTCAAAGAGATGAATTTAATTTGTAAATTGAATAATCTACCAGTCAATAAATTTAATTTGTAAAGGATGACATAATACTAACTTTTTCTGCCTTATTTAAAACATTAAGCATGGACTAGCATAACAATGCTAACATGCTGATTATAATATTTATATTAGTCACTATTTTGTTCAGTGTTCTGGTATACTAACATTTGCAAATTAGCAGTCATAAATCATAAAAATGCCATTACAATTTGAACAAATTGAAAATTTTGACTTATTAAAGGCACTAAATGAAAATAAGGGACTGAAAAATTGTTATCATCCTGGGAAATGGAGGGTGGGGGACATAAATATCCATCCATCCATTATCTAGACCTGCTTATTCCTAACTAAGGTCACGGGGATCTGCTGGAGCCTGTTCCAGTTCTCTTTGGGTGAAAGGCAGGTCACCAGTCCATTGCACGACGTAAATATCTGTACCAGTTTTAATAAAAATCCATCTGGTAGATGCTGAGATGTTTTACTCAAAACCAAAAATTTCGGGTGGAAATCTGATGGAACAGATTGCAGACCTTTATGAGATGTGTTTTTTAAAGTGTCTCCTCAGGCCAAAGCTAGAACTCAAATTTTTCAACTGAGAGTGTTTAAGTGTGATCATAACACTAATAATTAAGTACATTGTTTACAAAATAAAGCTAAAATTGTACATTGTTACATTGATATGAAGTAGAAATGTGGACTGATTGTTTCAGTCCCTCACAGGAACTAACCTGTGTGGTCAGGCTGGTGGCAGAGCTGCCAGCAATGGCCTGGTTGGTGACGTGGCCTCTGAATACAGAGTTAATGGAATTGAAGAAACTGGACTTTCCAGCTCCAACTGGTCCAATGAGCAGGACTCGAGCCTGGGACACAGAGTGGTCTGTGGGAGAGTATATCTTAATACTGTTCACCATCATTGTTCTCTTCCTGTTGAAGAACAAAAACAGGTTTTAAAACATTTGAAATGATACCTTAATGTGTATATATGGAGTAGATATATATGTGTCTAACCCCAAATCTGCCCTAACATAATTACAGTTAACTTTAACTATAGGGACTGACTGTGCATCAATACCAGGACAAACCTGGTCAGCTTGTTGTGTTGATGCTAATCTGTGTGTCACCAACATTAACACAGAAAATAGACTTTGATTTCTTTATAATGCCAAAAATAATAAGCACACCCAAACATATCACACATCATGATGTGGGCTGGTTTTATTTCCATACAGGATAAACCATAATTATAACATCTTCAAGTCAGTGCAGTATACTGAGATATATATCAAAACAGTACAATGACAGCATTTTAGATTTTAAAATGGCTCAAGTTCAGCTTACTCAGATTCCCAGGTCATCGGCCTCCAGGGCTTCGCAAATTCTGGGGTCTCTGTTCAAAGGCAAAACTGCTTTTACAAATAATATTATCCAGTTTCAATAACATATCCAACTGTTCTATTTTAAAACTGTAGACATACAGCGATAGAGAGTGAGATAGACAGGTAAACTTTCTTAATCCACAAAAGGAAATTTAAGTTACGTGTAATGTGGTAAAAAGTGAATCATAAAGCATTTTAATGACAGCCCTTTGAAGTCGTGAAACGATGATTAAATTGATCTAAAAGATCCTGTTCAGACAGATGTCTTGTGTCCACATACAACTCTGGAAATACTGTATATCCTGATCTACTTTTACAGAGAGTTTCTAATGACCAGATTGATGGTGATTATTTATTGTGTTTGTCTTGGCAGAGTTTGGACAAAATCCATCTAAATAATCATATACAGTGTTAATGACCACTTCACAAGACAAAATTCCAGTTTGTGCAGTGCAACAGAACCAGATGAAAAATTCTATAATTTATGTTTGGAAAAGGCAAATGCTCCTGTTCTCTAACTTTAACAGTAACTGTCCTGTCTGAGCACGGTTGAGTGGTTAGCACTGTTGCCTCACAGCAAGAAAGTCCTGGGTTTGCAACGTGTCAAAGACCTTTCTGTGTGGAGTTTGCATGTTCTCCCTGTACTTGTGTGGGCTTACTCCAGTTTCCTCCCATAGTCCAAATACATGCATGTTAGGTTGACTGGTGACTGTAAATATGAGTGATATAGAAAATGGATGCATGGGTGGATGTCCTGCCTGGTGATTGATGTTAAATTCCATCATGCATCAACATTTGGTTGTTCAGAGAGGACTCACCTTCCACTTGATAGACTTCACACTCCGTCAGTTTGAGGTCATTGCCGTGCATGTCTGCAGCACTGAAGTTGTAATAACTTCCTACATTGCTGTACACTACTGCTTGGCTCCCATTGACAAGAACCAGAGATTCTCCAAAATATGGCCCGGAGTTGGCGATCATTTTTACTGCATACTGAGGGTTAGTGACTGGATATTTCAGGAGTTTTTCTCCATTGAAGGAGAAGAGAAAGGCCTGGTCATCATAACCATACTGACCAGACTGATTGAAAGGTTGTTTGGTGTAACCTCCAAACACAAAACCAGAGGCGTTGTAGCCCACAGACACAGTGGGGTTGAGGTTGTCACACCTCTGGTGAAAGGCTGCCCCAGTGAATCCATGGATGCTGGCCTTGTACAGCAGCTGAAATTTGACATTTCCCAGCTGGGAGCAGATTGTTTTCTGCTGGCTCCTTGTTAGTCTGGGGTTCATGCTAGATGGTTGTTCTGCTGAGGTTCCTGATGTTCTAAAGCCTTTAAATTTCCTTTGAACAAAAAGAAAAAGAAAAATATTAATATAAACAGTTACGAGTTATAATAATGATTGCGTATAATCAGCACAGTTTAAAGATTTGTGCATGTACTGAATGTCTTTAATTTAACGATTTAATGACTTTAATTTAAGAATAAATATTTTTTCAATCAATATTTACTTATTTAATTTATCAAGAACATCCAGATTTAAACAGGAACTAAAGTTAATTGCAAAGTATTTACTCTAGCTAATCAATTATAATAAATCATTATTTTATGAATACAACTGTCACATCTAGTCTTCTGTATTAATCACATTTGTGTTCTGTTGGCACTGATAGGTGAGTCATAGTAGTTTTAATGTTTTGCACACCACCCTCTGTTAAATGATTAAACAAGATAAGTATGTTCTATTGCTATTTATATTTAAAATATTCATTGTGAGGAGGAAACAGCAGAGTAAGAGGGGAAAGTAGAGACAACCGAAGCTTACAGAGAAGAGGAGATATCACTCTTGTCTTCCATCAGTTGTATTAAGGAATGTGAGACAAAATGGGTGAGCTGACAGCACTACCTGGTGTCTGAGGGAGTATCAAAAATGTAGCTTAATGTGCTTCGCTGAGACACGGCTGCACCAGGATATTCCTGCATTCCTGATGACAGTGTTCCCTTCGAGGGCTTTCATTCTGTAAGGGCCAAGAACGACTGCACCAGAAGCAGTAAGCATAAGAAAGGGGTCTTGCTGCTCTGGTCAACAACTGGTTGTGCAGTCCTGCTCACATCACAATCAAGGAGTGTCTGTTGAGGCCCAGACATTCACCTGTGTGACCAAAACAATCGTGAGGAGATGGATGGATGGCACTCCTACCAAGTCCTACCAGTGGTTGGAAAAGGTTGGACTGAAAGACAGCACAGAGGCACTAATCATAGCAGCACAAGAACAGGCCCTGAGCACAAGATCAATAGAGAACCCCAGGTGCAGGCTGTGCAAAGATGCCCCTGAGACAATCCAGCACATAACAGCAGGTTGTAAGATGCTAGCAGGCAGGGCATACATGGAACACCACACCCAAGAGGCTGGCATAGTGTACAGGAACATCTGTATGGGCTGGAGGTTCCAAGGTCAAAATGGGACACACTTCCAAAGGTGGAGGAGAATGACCGAGCTAAGATCCTGTGGGACTTCCAGATACAGACTGACAAACAGGTGATGGCTAACCAACCGGACATAGTAGTGGTGGACAAACAGCAGAAGAAAGCCGTAGTGATAGATGTAGCAATCCCAAGTGACAGCATCATCAGGAAGAAGATGAGAAGCTTGAGAAATACCAAGGGCTTAAAGAAGAACTAGAAAAGATGTGGAAGGTAAAAGCAACAGTGGTCCCGTGGTAATTGGCACCCTCGGGGCTGTGACCCCCAAACTGGGAGAGTGGCTCCAACAGATCCCAGGAACAACATCAGAGCTCTCAGTTCAGAAGAGGGCAGTGCTAGGAACAGCTAAGATACTGCAAGGAACACTCACATGGACCACAGATTGAGGAAGACACACACACACACACACACACACACCACAAATCACCCCATATATATATATATATAAAGTGGCCCCCGTGTCATAAGTTATGGACAGAGCACGGTAACAAAATAATTTCCTTTAAGGGATTCATAATGACCCTGAACAGGAAAAAGCGGGTATAGAAGATGGATGGATGGATGGATGGATTCATAATGTATTTTTGAGTCCACCTATAGAGCATCTTACTTTAAACATTAGCTTCACCAAAAGGAAATATCAGTCACAAAAGAGCAGACACTCTTAGAATAATAATTTTGTACAATTAAAAACTAATAAGTTAACTTTACCTCACCAAATGAGCCCGTTCAGGAAAAGCCGATTCACTCCCCTTAGATGAAATGGGCAGTTGTGAACTACGCAGCAGTGATGTTTTCAGCATGAATTAGACCAGAAGTACTCTCAAAATAAGAGTTAAACTAAATCTTCTTAGGAAGCATACATATTAATTTTTCAATTGTTGCCAATTGGACTGTTTTTGTTTTCGTAAAAAATGCATAAAATTCTGAAACTCGAACTTATATGTCAAAACACTAGTCTAGTTCAAATTATTTATCTTTACACATGGGAAGTGTACAACGGGTAGTGAGAGGCAGACAGACACGAAGCAATAACTAACAATGCCTGAAACCTCATGGTGCGGCCGATATAAAAGGTCAGATTTTCTTTCTTTCATTTCTTTACAGGTATTGGTCATTAGTTTAGCACGAAAAAGTCATTTTATTTTAAAAGTAACAACCGGAAGTGACATACATTTTAGGTGCCTTGATACGACGGTCACAATTTCACTTTCGTTTTCCTGTAAAACCCGTGTTTCTATATCCAAAAGTGAATGTTAATTTAAGCACTGTCAGGACCGTGTCACACCCTCAGCCACAATAACCAAAAAACACCGAGAATCCCGCACTGAATTTAAACGTTGGACAAAATCTGCAAACCTATTCATAAAATACTGATTTATTATAAATCATGATCTACATCATGTATGCAATTAATTAATTAATTGCATACATGCATACATTGCATAAATAAAATGAGTACATATTGAGTGAAACAAATAATATTTACTCCTAAATAACACTGCCATCTGTTTAGCAATGTCAAACATTAAAGTATTGTAATATTCCTCATGCTTACTTTGTGTCCTTCAGGTATTTGGCCTTTAATGACAGACAGGATGTCATGGAGGGTCAGTCCAGTGAGCGCTCCATCTCCCAGGCCCATAATATCACACAGCACCAGTCCAGCTGGATCTTCTCTCCTCTCAATTTTTTTATTTGAATAGCGGCAAATCACAATACAAATCATCTCATGGCACTTTACAAAAACAAAAAACCCAACAAATCCCTTATGAGCAAGCACTTAGCAACAGTGGAGAGGAAAAACTCCCTTTAACGGAAGAAAAAACCTCCAGCAGAACCAGGCTCAGTTTGGGCAGCCATCTGCCTCGACCGGTTGGGGTGAGTGGATAGAGGAAAGAGAAAAGAACAGCAACAATAAACAACAAATAGACACTGCAGGTTGGTGGGGCCAGTAACTGCACATCAGCAATATACAGCTCCAGGACCAGGGACACCTGCAGAAGGTACAGAGAGAGCACAGAGAGAGCACAAACTAGGGGAGAGAGAGAGCACAAGGTTAGTGACATTCAATGGTGGAATATACATGTGAGGGGGGGGAGAGGAAGAGAGAGGAAGGGAAGTGAGAGGAGGGTTAGGGTAGGGGAGCTCAGTGCACTGATGGTCCTCGGGCAGTCTAGGCCTATAGCAGCATAACTAAGGGATGGTTCAGGGTTACCTGAAGCCAGCCCTAACTATATGCTTTGTCAAAGAGGAAGGTTTTAAGTCTAGACTTAAAAGTACAGAGAGTGTCTGCCTCCTGAACCCAGACTGGGAGCTGGCTCCACAGGAAAGGAGCCTGATAGCTAAAGGCTCTGCCTCCCATTCTGCTTTTGGAAACTGCTTGTGGGAACCACAAGTAGACCTGCACTCTGAGAGCGAAGTGGTCTATTGGGATAAACTTCTATTTATGGAGCTACTGGGACATCCAGATAGTAATGAGTTACAGTAATCTAGCCTTGAGGTAGCAAATGCATGGACTAGTTTTTCTGCATCATTTTGAGAGAGGATGTTCCTAATTTTGGCAATGTTGCCCAGGTGAAAGAAGGCAGTTCTAAAGATTTGCTTTATGTGTGCATTAAAGGACATGTCCTGGTCAAAAATAACTCCAAGGTTTTTCACAGTAGTCTTGGAGGCCAGGGCTATGGCATCTAAAGTAGCTATAATTTTAGAAAAGTTATTTCCGATGTTTTTAGGCCCAAATACAATAACTTCTGTTTTCTCTGAATTTAAAAGTAGAAAGTTACTGGTCATCCAGGCCTTTATGTTTGTGTAACAGGTTTCATAGATAGATACAGCTGAGTGTCATCTGCATAGCAGTGGTAATTAATAGAGTGCTTCCTAATGACATTGCCTAAAGGAAGCATGTACACGGTGAACAGAATCGGTCCTAGCACAGAGCAGTGTGATCCTTCAATGTCGGCTCATCCTATCATTGTGAAGCGGATTGTTCACCCACTAATAGGGAAGGTGAGCTGGGATGAGACCATCGTGAGACAGGTTAGTTTTACCCTACTGATGATGTGTTGTTGCAATAGTAATCCCTGACAAGCAAAAAGAAAATAATGGGATGGACACCTAAAGCATGGAGGCCATCCGATTATTTTCTTTTTGCTTGTCAGCTGCAATCCTTCAACATCTGTGATCAGAGGAGAAAAAAAAAAACAGCTGGTCTGGTGACCAGAGAGGCCAAACTCAGTTTACTGACAAAGCTCCTGAGAGGCAGTGAAAAAATAAATCAGGACATCAAATAATTGTGTCTGTGTAACAGACATCTATACATGCTTTCTAAGTGTTGGGCAATGATGCTCACCAGTAAAAATACATACCTGTACACTGCCTTTTTGTTCACAATCCATCCTTCATATGACATGGAAATGACAACACTTGGACCTCAGACAGCCGCTCTCAATGTGAGAGAACAATGGTAAAGACAGTGGTGTGGAGGTGATTTTCTTTCTTTGAGTATCCTTAAAGACCACACTTTTCAGTATCTCACCATTTTTAGAAACTCAACAACGCATTTCAGCCAACGTTTGTCTTCCAAGAGTTTTAGTTTTAATGATTTCTCTCAGTTACTGTACATGTTACTGCTGTACTTGTACCTTCTTGGTGAAGCCGGTTGAGACTGAGCCAACATGGCTCTGTTGGTGACTCTTCCTTTAAACACCGACTGGACTGAACTGATGAAGATGGACTTTTCTGAACCACAATCATACGTTAGATCCACGTTATCAAAAAATCCAACAATGTTATTTGTGTTTGGAGTGAGTGATACTTGCTTCATAAATACCTTCTTGTAAAATCCAACTTAAATATTAAACCAAATATATTTAACCAGCGGTTAGCATTAAATAACATTACAGAACATAAAGCAACCATAAAGCCAACAATGCCAGCCTATTTACAGTTTTACTACACATTTAACACTTTTTGGTTTCTGCATAGTTGAATCTGTCACTGAGCTCATCAAAGTAACTGTCAGCAGAGCGAAGCATCTGAGTGATGGCAGTGAGCAGCAGGATGTCGCAGTTCACGTCCAACTCCAGCTCCACACAGTAGTTCTTCACTGGAACAACACAGGACAATGGGACACCGAGTCGAGCGCTGACCTCCTGCATCTGCATCACAAAACACGGCACAAAAGATTCAGGTGAGGACAGTTCATGATTTTCTGGTGCTACAAATGTTTCTACAGTTGTGTTGATGTTAATCTCACCATTTCTTTGATGTAGCTGCTCTTATAAATGTTCTTAATGTCCTGTGCAACAAAAGGACAGGCTTCATCTACTTTAGTCATCAGGACCAGCTGAGGAATCCCTGGAACCCAGCAAAAAATAACAACTTCAATTGTATTATGTGTGCATTATATATAGTTTCTATTGGACATGCACCACTTATGATGTGAGGCTCATTTTTACTGACCCATTGAATTGATCTTTCTGCGGATAGCTGCCAGCTTCTCCTCCAGCTTTGTGGCCATGATGGAGATCTTGCAGGCATCAATGACGTAGACCACACAGTGGATCCTGTCCTTGAGTTCTGGAGACTTATTATAGCCATAGGTCTCCGAATGCAGAGGAGCAGTGGGGTTAAACTGTGTGATACAGGTGAAAGGAAAGAGAACATTTGTTTTTCCAAACAAATACAACCCAAACTATAACTGCGTTCCTTATGAGACAGAATTAAATAAAAAGCTCTACCTGATAAAAGTTTGGCAGATGACCTTTGACAATGCTGATGATGTCATCTACATCAAGCCCTGCCCCTGTGTTTTCCTCCAATCCCATGGTATCACACAAGATGATTGGCAAGGGTTTTCCTTCTCGCCCAGATTTCACTGAGTAGGTGCGAAACTGTAGAGTAATAAATGTTTATTATACATATCTGGGAAAATTATTTGTCAGACAGAATTTAATTTGTAAATTTGATGACGTAATACTAACTTATTCTGCCTGAATAAGCAGGACTGGCACAGCAATGCTAACATGCTGGTGATAATATTTATAACATTAGTCATGATTTTGTTCAGTGTATTAGCATGCTAACATTTACAAATTAGCACTACACACAAAGTATAGCAGAGGCTGCTGGGAATGCCATTGATTTTTCAGGTTGTCATAAATCTTTAAAAAAGTTATTAAATTTGGACAAATCAAAATTTTGATTTATTAAAGGCACTAAGTGACAACAAAATTTGTTATTCTATGAAATGTAGTTTCTCCTCAAGCCAGAGCAACTGGCTTTTTTACAACTACAATTTTTCGATTGTGTTTAAATATGATCACAGAACTAATAATAATGTGTATTACTGACACAATAAATAAACATTGTTACATTGATATGAAGTAGAAATGTGGACTGATTGTTTCAGTCCCTCACAGGAACTAACCTGTGTGGTCAGGCTGGTGGCAGAGCTGCCAGCAATGGCCTGGTTGGTGACGTGGCCTCTGAATACAGAGTTAATGGAATTGAAGAAACTGGACTTTCCAGCTCCAACTGGTCCAATGAGCAGGACCCGAGCCTGGGACAGAGAGTGGTCTGCAGGACAGTAGGACTTAAGACTGTTCATCATCTCTGTTCTCTTCCTGTTGAACCAAAAAAAGTTTAAAAAAACATTTACCTTAATGTGTATATATGGAGTATATATATATGTGTCTAACCCCAAATCTGTCCTAACATAATTACAGTTAACTTTAACTATAGGGACTGACTGTGCATCAATACCAGGCCCATTTCCATACAGAATAAATCATTAATATAACATCTTCAAGTCAGTGCAGTATACTGAGATATTTGGGTTTCAAAACGGCACCAGTTCAGCTTACTCAGATTCCCAGACCATCGGCCTCCAGGGCTTCTCAAATTCTGGGGTCTCTGTTGAAAAGCAAAACAGCTTTTACAAACAATATTTCAATAAGTTTAATATTGCAGGTAGAAAGATATAGATGGATAGATAATGAATTATCAGTCATTTTAACAATTATCTTTTGACGTTATTAAACTTGGATTAAACTGATAGAAAAGTGACCATCCCACATATAAGCACATTTTGTTTTCACACAGTATTCATTCCAGGACTGTAGTTACCTGTTGTCAACTTCAGACACTCATGGTTCATTATTGGCATTTGTGCTGCTGGTTACTGTTTATCACTCATTGGTAAAAATTAAAGCAGAACTATCTGCTCCACTATTTAACTAAAGGTATCCTGTTCAGACAGATGTCTTGTGTTCACATACTACTCTGGAAATATTGTACATCCTGATCTACTTTTACAGAGAGTTTCTAATGATCAGATTGATAGTGATTATTTATTGTGTTTGTCTTGGCAGAATTTGGACAAAATTGATTTTAAATCCCATCATGCATCAATATTTGGTTGTTCAGAGAGGACTCACCTTCCACTTGATAGACTTCACACTCAGTCAGCTGGAGGTCATTGCCGTGCATGTCTGCAGCACTGAAGTTGTAATAATTTCCTGGGTTGCTGTGCACTACTGATTGGTTGCCATAGACAAGAACGAGAGCTTCTCCAAAATATGGCCCAGAAGAGCCAACCATTCTTACTGCATACTGAGTGTTAGTGACTGGATATTTCAGGAGCTTTTCTCCATTGAAGGAGAAGAGAAAGGCCTGGTCATCATAAACATACTGACCAGACTGATTGAAAGGTTGTTTGGTGTAACCTCCAAACACAAAACCAGAGGCGTTGTAGCCCACAGACACAGTGGGGTAGCGGTTGTCACACCGCTGGTGAAAGGCTGCCCCAGTGAAACCATGGATGCTGGCCTTGTACAGCAGCTGAAGTTTGACATGTCCCATCTGGGAGCAGATTGTTCTCTGCTGGCTCCTGGTTAGTCTGGGGTTCATGCTAGATGATTGTTCTGCTGAGGTTCCTGATGTTCTAAAGCCTTTGAATTTCCTATTTATATAAGATGAATAATATAAATATTAATATTAATAAATAAAAAAAACAGTCATTACAAACTGTTTCTCAAACACTGTTTATGAAATTAACAGGCAGCAGTTATCACATTATTGTTTCTTTTACTTTTGTGGACTTTCACCAGGTTTCTGTATGATATAATTGAGTACTCAGTTCAGTTTAAGTATTGGAAATGATGCATCTAATTTAGCAAATTAATGATGCAACTTAATTTAGGAATTAATATTTTTTTTACTGTCTACTCATTTCATTTATTATGAAGTAAAAGATTTAAATACAAACTCACGAGTTAATTGCATAGTATATAGATCATCAGTTATAATAAAGCTGTATTTTCTATATTTTTCATCTAGTTTTCTGTATTAATCACTTTCATGTCCTGTTGACACTGACTGGTGAGTCATAGCTGCTAAACATCTAATGCTTTGCGCACCACTCTTTATTAAAGGCTTCGATATGTACTGTACATGTTTTTATTGCACTCGTATAAAGTGATGCCATGAACTGAAACTACTTATTTTTTGAGCTACTATTTTAATTATATATCATTTAAAAAAAAACTACATAGAACGGCAAGATAAAGAATGATAGTAAAACAACTGCCACTTCTAGGCACGACCTCCTGTACAGCATCTTAAGTTAAACATTAACTGCGCCAAGTGGAATATCAGTCAGACAGCACCTTTAGATCAAAGTCTGGCAAAAGTATTAAAAACCAATATTTTTGTTGTGCCCCGTCATATGAACAAGTTTATGAAAAGCTGAATCACTTACCAGGTGGATGAAGTTGTACACTAGGTGTGTTGTCAATTTACACAGAAATGTTTTCAGAATGAAGGAATCCGGACAAAGCAGGACTTTAACTTCAAAATAAGAGTTAAACAGAATCTTAGCAATAAGGGCTTTCCAAGGCCTTATATGTCCATCCATTCATTATCTGTACCCAATTATTCCTAAACAGGGTCACTGGGATCTGCTGGAGCCTATCCCAGTTCTCTTTGGGTGAAATGCAGGGGTACACCCTGCACAGGTCACCAGTCCATCACAGGGTGGCCTCATATGTATTCTCTATATTTTGATGGATGAAAAGTTATTTTATTTTGAAGGTAGCAAGTGGGAGTCCCATATACAATTCAGGTGCCTTGATAGGGCGGCCACAAAATTACTTGGGCTTTCTGGTAAAACCAGTTCAGTGTCGAGGACTAAACATAACAGGAAATAGGGTGAAACCACAGTAGCGTTGTTGAGCAACTTTAGTTTTCATTTTCTTGTTTTTATACATAATCAAACTTTGTGAAATGTGCTTGGGGCAGTCACGCCATATGATCTTCTTCTGGTTTGGCTGAAAATTGTGAAAAAATGGAAGATTAATCCCATGAATGCTCTGTACGTTCATATGAAACAGCACTTTCTGAACAATATCATCACAGTTTTTGACATATTTTTCTATAATTTACTCGTCTTTGACACATTGGACCAAAAAAGGCCATGCCATGTCAACCACTCATATAGAGTGTATTTACAGCACGTGGAACAAATCAGCAGTCCTTCTCTTATTTAATTTTAACTCTATTGTTTTCCACAGCTTGACACTGTACTGTTACTGAAGACTTTCTCCATGTCATCCAAATTTTTAGTTTTCCTCCCACTGGTTGCCAACTTTAAAATCCTATGTATTACATATAATTTTGGCAACTTGTATTCATTTAGGATGAGTATCCAAGCCTTTAATAATGAAACTCTTACCTCCTCCTCTTTGAGATGGTTCAGAGATGATGAGCAGCTTCCACAGTCACTGTGAGTATCTTGTATGTACAGAAGAGCCTTCTTTTAGTTTAAAACTATATGATGTTCAATTTATGTTTCATATGAAAAAAATTCTACTACAAAGTAAAAGTGCAACATGGTATAGTAGTGTTACTGGGGGAAACAATTAGCCAAGAAAGTATCAAATACAGCTGCTAACATGTCAACAGAGCAGTGCTGTTAGATCTGTTTTTTTGGACATTTCAGTGCCCACATCTTTTATATATTACATTTATTGAGGAAATGTTATGACTATGATTATTTCATTTAGCTGCTCCAACCATACCCATTTAAACTCTATGCTTTTTTATATAAATTGCAGTGCATAATTTAGGCCTATATCAGTTATTAATACAATGATAAATATGCCAAGATGACACCACTGTCAAGTCCTCATTAACACTACATTAAAACTGACTTTTAAGCTGCTTTTAACTCTAAGCAAATAGTAAATAGTGACTTGGCCACTTTCATATCTATTATATTGTATTTGTGTGGGCATTACTGCAAGGGTACATCAGAAATGTGCTACTCTCTGACTATGTGCACCTTTGAAGTACTCTTAAACCTTATCCCTGTGTAAGCAAAGAGCTTGACAGCATGATCTCATCCTATATCTGTATTGTATTTGCTCAAGATAATCTACAGTGGCTGGCCCAGCAGGCTTGGCAGCATCATCACACAGTCAGGCTGTGCTGTAGTTTTCCAAGCACCAGGTCTTTATAATTGTCTTAACAAATAAAGCAGCATTAATCCTATTCTCAAAAAAACTAATAAAGAAATTAAGCTGTTTTACAGCTGACTCTCTCTGCATTGAGAACTTATGGTTGCTGTTGTTCTATAGTATTTTCTAATATATCGATGGAGAGAATTTGTCAGAATGAATCTGTTGTGGCAGGAAAGTCTTGTCAGGTCAATCTCAAATTCATCAAAAAGCCTGTTTTTATCTTATTGGTAGCACTTTATGAGTGTGGTCACTGACATGGGCACACAGAGCAACACTGCTGCTTATTTAACAGCTGAAACTGAAAAAAAAAAACCCAACTATTTTTAGATAATCTGTGACTCAGCAGGTCGTTCACTAACACAGTCAGGCCTTCAGTGTTTTAACTGAACACAGAAGGGCAATTCTGAAAGCATCTGGATTACCTGCCATTTGTAGTCGATTAAATTTTAATTTCATGTTGAAGCAGAAATGCTGTTGAACCTTACACTCAACTGGCAAGCTAAGGCAACAACATAGGAACAGAAAATACATTCTGCAATCAGTTTCTGTGTTATTTATGTTTTGTTAGTTGATTTGGTATCATATCTAAACATTTAAATGAGTTCAGATCATTATCATCCTTAAAGGCAATGTTTTCCTCCTGTGGAGAATGGCAGACTATTTCTACATGACAGATCTATAACATTTGTAAAGGTAATTTGTTTAAATAAATTATTAATAGCTTGTGTATGATGCCTAATGGCCTTCAGGCAGACAATAAAATATTGCCAATTTTATTTTGATTATACATTTTGCCCTTTACAATCTGTTAAAAAGGAGATAGTAACATTTGACAAGATAATTAAAAAAGTCAGAACTTTTCAAATCCTAGATACAGGAGCTTTAAAATGAGTTAACTGAAGATGCTCCTTAACTTGAAGTTAAAACATAAACGATAATAAACAAGTGCTTACTTTCTTGGTACTGTTTAAAAGGCATATTCCAAAAGCCTTAGAACAAATGTTTTGGGCAGCATACTGCAGGATGTGGTCAACAGCACTAAGCAGCAGCACATCCAGGTCCAACTCTGATGAGGAATTTCTCACAGAGACGATGGAGGAAGTGGACTTACCCAGCAGATGGGTGATGACTTAAATGTGACAACACTGCAGGAATAAAAAAGTTTTATATAATATAATTTTCTGTGTTCAACTAATTTGTCTGTCGCTTACCCAGGTCACTGATGTGCTCTCTAAGATTTTGGAATGTGGCGTAGAGGCCTTTGGGGTAGCTCAGGATTTTACCAGCATCCACTACAAAGGCCACACAATGGATTTTGTGTTTAAGGCTTAAATAATGAATCTTCAAAAACAACTTGTTTGCATTAGCATAGCAGATTTCCTTCATAGCAATGAATACAAAGTATTACACCAAAGACTGATGTCAAGAACTATCACTAAACTTATGAAAATTTATCTGCTGGGGACAAACCATTAATGTCCAAAATTTTGCATAACCTATCCAGTAGTTGTTATATATTTCCTTCTGCCAGACTAATACTACTATCTTTTGAGCAATATCAAACACTAAAGCATTACAATATTCCTCAGGCTTACTTTGTGTCCCTCAAGTACATGGCCTTTAATGACAGACAGGATGTCATGGAGGGTCAGTCCAGTCATCTCTCCATCTCCCAGGCCCATAATATCACACAGCACCAGTCCAGCTGCGTCTTCGCTCTTCTGATCACAGATGTTGAAAGACTGCAGCTGATGAGCAAAAAGAGAATTAATGAGATGGATACCTAAAGCACAGCAGCACCTGCTTAATAGAGGCTTGCCCCAGCACTGTATTAAGTACAAAGTTGAAACATTCTTGCTTAGTGTTGCTTTAATGTCACTTTCTGTATGTATGTCTTGATCTGAACAATAACTGAGAAAATATTTGAAACTGCAGATGGTGCTGAGTTCACAGGGCCACTTTTATGACCAGAGAGGCCAAACTCAGTTTACTGACAAAGTTTCTGAGAGGCAGTGAAAAAATAAATCAGGACATCAAATAATTGTGTCTGTGTAACAGACATCTATACATGCTTTCTAAGTGTTGGGCAATGATGCTCACCAGTAAAAATACATACCTGTACACTGCCTTTTTGTTCACAATCCATCCTTCATATGACATGGAAATGACAACACTTGGACCTCAGACAGCCGCTCTCAATGTGAGAGAACAATGGTAAAGACAGTGGTGTGGAGGTGATTTTCTTTCTTTGAGTATCCTTAAAGACCACACTTTTCAGTATCTCACCATTTTTAGAAACTCAACAACGCATTTCAGCCAACGTTTGTCTTCCAAGAGTTTTAGTTTTAATGATTTCTCTCAGTTACTGTACATGTTACTGCTGTACTTGTACCTTCTTGGTGAAGCCGGTTGAGAGTGAGCCAACATGGCTCTGTTGGTGACTCTTCCTTTAAACACTGACTGGACTGAACTGATGAAGCTGGACTTTTCTGAACCACAATCATACGTTAGAGCCACGTTATCAAAAAATCCAACAATGTTATTTGTGTTTGGAGTGAGTGATACTTGCTTCATAAATACCTTCTTGTAAAATCCAACTTAAATATTAAACCAAATATATTTAACCAGCGGTTAGCATTAAATAACATTACAGAACATAAAGCAACCATAAAGCCAACAATGCCAGCCTATTTACAGTTTTACTACACATTTAACACTTTTTGGTTTCTGCATAGTTGAATCTGTCACTGAGCTCATCAAAGTAACTGTCAGCAGAGCGAAGCATCTGAGTGATGGCAGTGAGCAGCAGGATGTCGCAGTTCACGTCCAACTCCAGCTCCTCACAGTAGTTCTTCACTGGAACAACACAGGACAATGGGACACCGAGTCGAGCGCTGACCTCCTGCATCTGCATCACAAAACACGGCACAAAAGATTCAGGTGAGGACAGTTCATGATTTTCTGGTGCTACAAATGTTTCTACAGTTGTGTTGATGTTAATCTCACCATTTCCTTGATGTAGCTGCTCTTATAAATGTTCTTAAGGTCCTGTGCAACAAAAGGACAGGCTTCATCTACTTTAGTCATCAGGACCAGCTGAGGAATCCCTGGAACCCAGCAAAAAATAACAACTTCAATTTTATGTATTATAGACTATGAGAAACAAAACGCTTAGCTTGTAATATAGTATTAGTTTGTATACAGTGCATAGCAACAGTATGTTACTAGTATGGTTTAATATGGTTAATTTATATTTCAAATGTAGGGATAACAGAAAAATCAAGGTATATGTGTAGTCAGCCATTTTTTTGTTCTGTACATAATAATCAGTATAAACTGCATGAACTCTTTTGAGGATGCACTTATGATGTGGGGCTCATTTTTACTGACCCATTAAATTGATCTTTCTGCGGATAGCTGCCAGCTTCTCCTCCAGCCTTGTGGCCATGATGGAGATCTTGCAGGCATCAATGACGTAGACCACACAGTGGATCCTGTCCTTAAGTTCTGGAGACTTAATATAACCATAGGCCTCCGAATGCAGAGGAGCAGTGGGGTTAAACTGTGTGATACAGAGAACATTTGTTTTTCCAAACAAACTTAAACCAAACTATAATCACAGTTTTTTTATCCTCCTGAATTTAACAAAAAAAAAAATTTACCCGATAAAAGTTTGGCAAATGACCTTTGAGGATGCTGATGATGTCATCCACATCAAGTCCCGCCCCTGTGTTTTCCTCCAATCCCATGGTATCACACAAGATGATTGGCAAAGTTTTTCCTTTTTGCCCAGATTTCACTGAGTAGGTGCGAAACTGTAGAGTAATAAATGGTTATTATACATAACTGGAAAAATTATTTATCAAACTAATTTTAAACTTGCAAATTTGATGATGCAATACTAATTTAGTCTGCTTTATCCAAAAGACTGAGCAGGGACTGGCGCAGAAATGCTAACATGCTGGTGATAATATTTATAACATTAGTCATGATTTTGTTCAGTGTATTAGCATGCTAACATTTGCAAATTAGCACTACACACAAAGTATAGCAGAGGCTGCTGGGAATGCCATTGATTTTTTTAGTTAGTCATAAATCTTTTAAAAAGTAATTAAATTTGGACAAATCCAAATCCAAATTTATTAAAGGCACTAAGTGACAGCAAAATTTGTTATTCTATGAAATGTAGTTTAGTAACAGTCTCCTCAAGCCAGAGCTACAACTACAATTTTTCGATTGTGTTTAATATGATCACAGAACTAATAATAATGTGTATTATTGACACAATAAATAAACATTGTTACATTGATATGAAGTAGAAATGTGGACTGATTGTTTCAGTCCCTCACAGGAACTAACCTGTGTGGTCAGGCTGGTGGCACAGCTGCCAGCAATGGCCTGGTTGGTGACGTGGCCTCTGAATAGAGAGTTAAGGGAATTGAAGAAACTGGACTTTCCAGCTCCAACTGGTCCAATGAGCAGGACCCGAATCTGGGACAGAGAGTGGTCTGCAGGACAGTAGGACTTAAGACTGTTCATCATCTCTGTTCTCTTCCTGTTGAACCAAAAAAAGTTTAAAAAAACATTTACCTTAATGTGTATATATGGAGTAGATATATATGTGTCTAACCCCAAATCTGTCCTAACATAATTACAGTTAATTTTAACTATAGGGACTGACTGTGCATCAATACCAGGACAAACCTGGTCAGTTTGTTTCGTTAATGCTAATCTGTGTATTACCCATAGAGATTAGCATAATCTGGATAAAGCATAATTATAACATCTTCAAGTCGGTGCAGTATACTGAGATATATGAAAAAACTGTGACAGCATTTTAGGTTTCAAAATGGCACCAGTTCAGCTTACTCAGATTCCCAGACCATCGGCCTCCAGGGCTTCTCAAATTCTGGGGTCTCTGTTGAAAAGCAAAACAGCTTTTACAAACAATATTTCAATAAGTTTAATATTGCAGGTAGAAAGATATAGATGGATAGATAATGAATTATCAGTCATTTTAACAACTATCTTTTGACGTTATTAAACTTGGATTAAACTGATAGAAAAGTGACCATCCCACATATAAGCACATTTTGTTTTCACACAGTATTCATTCCAGGACTGTAGTTAGCTGAATCTGATCTGTTGTCAACTTCAGACACTCATGGTGCATTATTGGCATTTGTGCTGCTGGTTACTGTTTATCAGTCATTGGTAAAAATTAAAGCAGAACTATCTGCTCCACTATTTAACTGAAGTTATCCTGTTCAGACAGATGTCTTGTGTTCACATACTACTCTGGAAATATTGTACATCCTGATCTACTTTTACAGAGAGTTTCTAATGATCAGATTGATAGTGATTATTTATTGTGTTTGTCTTGGCAGAATTTGGACAAAATTGATTTTAAATCCCATCATGCATTAACATTTGGTTGTTCAGAGAGGACTCACCTTCCACTTGATAGACTTCACACTCAGTCAGCTGGAGGTCATTGCCATGCATGTCTGTAGCACTGAAGTTGTAATAATTTCCTGTGTTGCTGTGCACTACTGATTGGTTCCCATAGACAAGAACCAGAGCTTCTCCAAAATATGGCCCAGAGTTTCCTACCATTTTAATTGCATATTCAGGACCAGTGACTGGATATTTCAGGAGATTTTCTCCATTGAAGGTGAAAAGAAAGGCTTGGTCATCATAAACATACTGACCAGACTGACTGAAAGGTTGTTTGGTGTAACCTCCAAACACAAAACCAGAGGCGTTGTAGCCCACAGACACAGTGGGGCTGCGGTTGTCACACCGCTGGTGAAAGGCTGCCCCAGTGAATCCATGGATGCTGGCCTTGTACAGCAGCTGAAGTTTGACATGTCCCAGCTGGGAGCAGATTGTTCTCTGCTGGCTCCTTGTTAGTCTGGGGTTCATGCTAGATGGTTGTTCTGCTGAGGTTCCTGATGTTCTGGCGCCTTGGAATTTCCTTTTAAAAAAAAGTCAAAAAGAAAAGAAAATTCATAAATACAGTTATTTTAAATTATGTCTCAAACACTGGTTTGTAAAGTTATTGGGAAGCAGTTATCACATTATTGTTTCTTTTACTTTTGTGGTCTTTAAATAAGATTTTCACCAAGCTACTGTGTGTGAGTTATAATGATGACTGAATATAGTCAGCTCAGTTTAAAGATTTGTCTGCGCATGAACTGAATGCCAACAATTTACCCATCTAATCACACAATTTATTTTAGGAGTAAGTATTTTTCACTTATTATTAATATTTTATTTATCATGATCGGCCAGATTTAAGCAGGAACTCATGAGTTAACTGCATAATATAAAGATTATCAGTTACTATATGTGTGTGTTGAGCCCTACCTACACAGGACATACGTCCTTTTAGTCTTTACACCCAAAGTGCCCTTTTTTGGAGCTGTTTTTATTTATTATTTTTTTTGTACTTCTTCAATAAGTCAATGCTATTGGTCAGCCTTTACGTCTGTCTGCCTGTTCTACAAACATATTTAGCCAATAAACGGTATTAAAAAGAGCTCGTGACTAAATCTTGTTGCTGTCAGTCAAACCACATAACTCCACCCCCTGTCTGAGGTTCCACAACAGAGCAGCTGAACATCTTACAAGGGTAAATAAATATCTTGTTGTTTGCGTTGCCTTATGCAAGAAACACTGATATGTCTATATGTTTATGCATTTGGACCAGAGAGGGGGGGGGGCTAACATTTGCTATCTTAGTTAGTCCTAGCCGATAGCCTACTCTTAAATAGCCTGTGCATACAGTAGCGTTTCATCTTTTATAAAATGAGATTTTGGCCAAACGTATTTTACAACAGGAAAAACTGAGCGCCATATTGCTACAACAAACTTTGTAACCTGTTGATGAAAACGTTATGTCATGCCGCCATCTTAATTACGGACAAATTGCACATTTGAACACATTCGCTGGTCAAAAACCAAGAGTTTGACACAAAGCTAAAAAAAAAAAAAAACCTTTCACTGCAACTGTCATTTTCACAATATTTTATTAATATTTCATTGCTGGCTTAGCCCTGAAACCCTGCATATCTATATATCATCTATAGAATTGTTATTGACAGTGAATAAATACGAAGCTGTTGCGATTATTATTTTGCTAATTATTTGTCATAAAATGTGACCAATAACAAAAGGAGGGGCGAAGTTTCTGCACATGCCCCCCAAAAGGGTCTGCACTCGTAAAATGTCATGAACTGAAGCTGAACTGTTATATTTTAATTACAGGTCATTTTAAAAAATAAACGCAAAGCAAGACTAAACATGATAAAACTGCCATTTCTAGACAAGACCCACCTATAGAGCTCAACTGTGCCAAGTTGAATATCAGTCACAAGTAATTAAAATGTATCAAAAACTAATATTTTAGTTTTACCTCTTCATGTTGGCAAGTCCAGGAAAAACTTAATCTCTTCACTGGTTGATGAAGTTGGGAAGTAGCAGCCTAGAGTTGAAATTTTATAAAACGTTTTCGGCATGGATGAGTCCGGAAGTACCGGGGCGTCACCTTCAAAATAAGAGTTAAACAGAATCTTCGACGCAAACGCAGTTTTGAACATGGTATGCATGTAAAGAGGAGGACAAGAAGACTGAAATTTCATTTTCATTTCAATGTAATTGAACTGTTCTTTTAAGATAAAAGTATAAACTTTGGCCACTTGGACATAAATTCAAAACAGTAGCCTAGTTTAAATAATTCATATAAAAAGGGGAAGGCAGGTTCAACAAGCAGTGAGCACTGGAAGATCAGAGCAAAACATCCATCCATTATCTGTACCCGCTGATTCAGAGCAAAACACATGACACAAAAACAATAAACACATATCAAGCTAACACATTTTGAAAGTAACAACTGGAAGTCACACTTACATTTCAGGTGCCTTGATAGGATGGTCACAACTTAACTTTCGTTTCCTTGTAAAAACCCATGTGGTGTAGTGTCAAAGTCCAAACATGATACAGTAAACAGGGTGAAAGCAAAGCAAAAATGTAACCGTATATTCCTGTTATTAGGGAAACAATTAGCCAAGAAAGTATAAAATACAGCTGCTAACATGTCCACAGAGCAGTGCTGTTAGGTCCGTTTCTGGACATTTTGGTCCCCAGATCTTTTCCATATTACATTTACTGAGGAGCAGATGTTTTGGTTATAATTATTTCACTTAGCTGTCCCAACCATTTTCATGATGCAATACTTATTTTAATTATATATTGTAACTTTTTTATATAAACTGAACTGCACATCTTAGGCCTGCTACTGTGGGTGTTTTACAGCTGGCTCTCACTGCATTGAGAACTTATAAAATGCTGTTACATAGTATTTTCTATAATATCCATAGAAAGAATACATCAGCATGAACCTGTTGTAGTGGGAAAGTTTTAACAGACATTGGACAGGTCAATCTCATTCAACAAAAATTAAGATGCTTTTCATCTTATTGCTAGCATTTTAGGAGTGTGGTCTCTACCAATTACGATTCTTAAAAACAATATTTTCCTCCTGTGGAGGAAGGCAAACTATTTCTACATAGGTATGACAGAGCTGTAACATTTGTAAAGGTAATTTGTTACATATATATGTTTTATATGTATATAAAAAACAGCTGTTAACGTGAACAGAGCAGATCTTAAGCATTACGATACCAATCAGCATACATTCAGACAATAAAATATTGCCAATTTTATTTTGAATTATACATTTTGCCCTTTAGAATCTGTTAACACGAAGAAAGTAACATTTGGCAAGATAATTCAAATCCATCTTTGACATGACCACTGGAGTTGCTAAAGTCAGAACTTTTCAATAAAATGAGTTAACTGAAGATGCTCCTTAACTTGAAGTTAAAACATAAACGATAATAAACAAGTGATTACTTTCTTGATACTGTTTAAAAAGCATATTCCAAAAGCCTTCAAACAAATGTTTTGGTCTATCTTTGGATTTACACATCAAATTTTGGCATGTTGTCCTGGAAATAGAGGTCAGCATACTGCAGAATGTGGTCAACAGCACTAAGCAGCAGCACATCAGTGTTCACATCCAGGTCCAACTCTAATGAGTAGTTTTTCACAGGGACAATGTAGGAGGTGGACATACCCAGCAGAGCTCCAGCTTTACCCATCTACAAACACAAGCAGTAAACAGTGACTATAGGTTTTTCACACTAGCATCTGCATTCTGGTGAGGCAGTAATTTGCTTTGCATTTTCCACAACTCTGGTGTGTTGAAATGGCGCCTGTCCAATAATTATACGCTAATTGGGAGTCATGTAACGTTTGTTTCAAAGCCTTTGTTGTCCTATATTTTGGTATTTTGTCTGGTAAAAAGGATCTTAATTTGGGTAAAATCTCTCCACCTAAGAAGGCTGAGTTCAACAGATCACATACATACATACATACATACATACATACATACATACATACATACATACATACATACATACATACATACATGTATATTAAAAAAATGTTCCAGGTCACCAAGTCTGAAAAATATTGAATCACTAAATCTGCAATATTTTAAGAGCTAAAACATGAATGCTCTGTGTGCTCAGATTCATGATAATGTCTAGTGTGTATTCCTACTTCCTTTTTTCCAGATAATTAGGAGCTTACTGTTTTTGCACAATTACTGCACATGAACATTTCACAACCTGCATGTGGTTTATTTCAACCTACCATATCCTTAATGATACGGCTCTTGTAAACCTGGCTGACATCTTTCGCCGTTTCTGGACAGATTTGTTCTATGTGGGTCAGCAGAGCCACCTGGTGAACACCTAGCAGAAAAGTACAATTCTGTCATTCATTCAGTTTAACTAAAGATTAGAGAAGCAGCCTTTATTGTCTCTTGTTACAAATGTGGCAGCAACAGTATTAAAGAATGACTTCAATGTGACAACGCTGCAGGAATAACAACATTTTATATAATATAATTTTCTGTGTGTTCAACTAATTTGTCTGTCGCTTACCCAGGTCACTGATGTGCTCTCTGAGATTTTGGAAGGTGGCGCAGAGGCCTTTGGGGTAGGTCAGGATTTTAGAGGCATCCACTACAAAGGCCACACAATGGATTTTGTGTTTAAGGCTTGGCTTCTTCACATAGCCCTGAGTCTCTGACCTCACTGGCTGATCTGGACTAAACTGGAAGAGAGAAATCAAGGTATTACATCTTCAAAAACAACTTGTTTTGCATTAGCATGGCAGATTTCCTTCATAGCAATGAATACAAAGTATTACACCAAAGACTGATGTCAAGAACTATCACTAAACTTATGAAAATTTATCTGCTGGGGACAAACCATTAATGTCCAAAATTTTGCATAACCTATCCAGTAGTTGTTATATATTTCCTTCTGCCAGACTAATACTACTATCTTTTGAGCAATATCAAACACAACATTACAATATTCCTCAGGCTTACTTTGTGTCCCTCAGGTACATGGCCTTTAATGACAGACAGGATGTCATGGAGGGTCAGTCCAGTCATCTCTCCATCTCCCAGGCCCATAATATCACACAGCACCAGTCCAGCTGCGTCTTCGCTCTTCTGATCACAGATGTTGAAAGACTGCAGCTGACAAGCAAAAAGAGAATTAATGAGATGGACACCTAAAGCACAGCAGCACCTGCTTAATAGAGGCTTGCACAAGCACTGTATTAAGTACAAAGTTGAAACATTCTTGCTTAGTGTTGCTTTAATGTCACTTTCTGTATGTATGTCTTGATCTGAACAATAACAGAAAATATTTGAAACTGCAGATGGTGCTGAGTTCTCAGGGCCACTTTTATGACCAGAGAGGCCAAACTCAGTTTACTGACAAAGCTCCTGAGAGGCAGTGAAAAAATAAAGCAGGACTGTGTAACAGACATCTATACATGCTTTCTAAGTGTTGGGCAATGATGCTCACCAGTACATTTAAAAAATATATACCTGTACCTGTACACTACACAGAGTTTTAGTTTTAATGCTTTCTCTCAGTTACTGTACATGTTACTACTGTACTTGTACCTTCTTGGTGAAGCCGGTTGAGAATGAGCCCACCATGGCTCTGTTGGTGACTCTTCCTTTAAACACTGACTGGACTGAACTGATGAAGCTGGACTTTCCTGAACCGACTGGGCCCAGGAGGAGAATCCGGGCCGGACAATCCCCACAGCTTGCAGTGTAGGAGCTGACAGTCTTCATCAGGCTCGCCTTTTTCCTTTGAATTTAAGATGATCACTTGTTCAGAATAATCTACACAAGTACAATGAAAACATAGGAGGAGTGTATCTATCTAAATTATTTAATTAAGAAATAATGGTAATTTTGATAGTATCTCTTTTTTTAAATAAGCAAAAACTGTTGCAAACTTGACTTTATTGAATGCTACAGCTTTACTCACTCCTCTGTCCACTCCACATCTCTCCATTGCGATTCCAAAATGGGTCGAACAGCTGAAAAGAGATATTTCCAGAAGCTACAATGGAGTTAATTAGTACAGACAATTGTCTTGTTGGGATTGTTTAATATCTTACCTGTGAAGGTAAAAAGTTTGTCCCTCTGTGCTTCTGTTGAACTGACATTGCTGAGACCATCTTTGGCCTCCAGTGCTGTGGCTGAAGCAACAGGAATTTCAAATGTAATGTCACTGGAGCTGAGAAGAAAACAATTACATCAGATGAGGAGCATTAATTAAGCAAATGAGCCGAGGTTAAATAAAACATCTTTAGTGAAAGATCCTGCACCTAAATTACTGTATGTGACCT